>NC_139839.1:9661514-10261514 GCF_963691815.1 Echiichthys vipera | reverse complement strand
GAAACTTGAGGAGGATATTTGAGTTGTGAAGGGCTGAAGAACTCCACCTGTCAGCTGTCGTTTGCTTCATGTTTCTAGAGAGAAATATGCATACATATTTTTAGCGGCAGATAATTAGGTTACTGTTCTCTCAACAGGAAGCTTTGTGTGGGAGGGGAGGTTGATGCAGAGGATGGAATTAGACAAATCAAATTAACAGCGTCTTGATGGCCATAAATCATCTTCGCAGTGATACTGATCAAAGCCACAGTCTTTAAATACACTATGGAGACAATGTTTTTACTTTATCAATTTCCGGAGAGAAGCCAGAGCTCATCCTCATTTAAGAAACAGAAATAATATGCTCTAATCAATGTACGTACTGTGCCTTAACACTGGCCTCACTGCAGACTGGGTTTATGTTGCAGGGTTGGAGACAATTCCTTTCCAACATAGTTCAGCTATAGTACATGAGCTCATACAGGGACTAACCATGTGTGAAGGATGTTTTCCATACACATGTTACAACAAGTTAAGTTCTTTCAGGATGTGAAAGGATCTGTGACATTTTCCAGAAGAATGATGAAACATTGTTCCTAACCATCTGATTAAGACTGCCATTCTTTGAAGCACTGGTTAAAATATAATTATTATGTTATTGTAATGCCTATTTCTCACATATTGTTTTAGTGTACTGTTTGGCTGTTAAATGAGAAAGTTTGTTCGTTCTGTTGGGTGGTGCTTGGTTTTGACTCGACTTGGTCACAAACTTTCTCATTTTACAGCTAAAAGGTTCACTAATATATGTTTCTGAAGACACTTTATGCAAGATATAGGACACTGTGTCAGACCCTCCTCAGCTCTCATCCGTCAGTTGCATCCGTCAGATGCCATCAGGAGCACACAGGGAGAAGCAGGTGGAGGCGGAGGCACATGACATTTTCACAGATTGTTTGTCTCATATTGCTGTCAAGAATCCTGACTCAGGATACAGTGACAGTCTCAGCAAATGTGAAAAAACATTAGGAAGTTACTTCTTCTTCTGAACTATTCACCAAAAGAGAATTTATTATTAGGCCTATCATTAAAGCTGCTATAATCGATATTAAAATAATAACAATGGATTAAATCAACGTGTGAATGGATTCACTAAGAGTTACTGCAGTTCTCATCAGCTCTATGGAGCTTTTCAGTGTCTTTCAGCTCATTGTTTTGATTTTACAGACGCAATGGAAACACTCTGAGGAAACCTACACTACCAGTAGCACCAAATCGTAGACAGACAGACAAAGGTAGGGAGTAGTTGCTGAACAGAGTGGAGCATTTAGCACTTGCTGAGCCAGATATTCACCTCAGGAGTTGTGAAGTGGACCCAAACATTTCCAAATTAGTCATAATGTTACACATGCTGGCTGTGTAAATATGCAACTGTAATACTAATACTAATACTTTCCAGATAACATTTTTATAAAGGTGATGCTATGTCTCCATTGTGAAAAAAAATCATGGATCTGGATTTAGACATCACCAGAACTAAAAGAAGAGTAACGGTCTGAGTGTCTGAGTGTCTGTGTGACAGCGCTGTGTAGATAGGTCCGGCAATGTGAGACTATATGTAGAAAGCCTCTACATGTGATTTTTCACTTTAGTAATGAGGGGGCGTCTCTCAGCTCACAAATACATATGAAAGAACAGCAGATCATTTTCACATATTATGTAAAGGGAACTTTAGCCAACTAAAGTGTCACTTGAACTTAATTAATATAATAATTTTGTGGTATGGTTTAATATTCAGTAGCTACTACAAAAAGCAACCAAACAGATTTTTCTATTGTGATACTTGACTTACTCTGCCATCTACTGGTATATAAAGGTAAAGCAGCCATTTCCAAGAAGCTTGAGAAGCTCAATGCTGAACAGGTGAGAGAAAAGTAGGTCAGGCTCTGCACTTTTTTAGCGATGAAGTCAGTCTTTTTTTGCTGCTCATCCTCTGGTCTTGCATCTCTTACAACTTAAACATACTATTAATGTGCAGATGTACTGTCGGGGATGAATTATACAGACAGGAACTTGAAGTATCCATTAGAAGAAGACAGAGGCGAGGCAAGCACTGTGAATAATTCACCCAGCCTGCACACCACTGATGTTTATTGTCATGCAAGTGCGAGACAGACAGTGAGCGTGTGCAAAAATAGATACTGAGATTGGTGCATTCTTAGAAGCCATTTCCATCATTTTGAGAAATGTCAACACCCCACAGTACATTTCTAAATATATACTTTTCAACCGAGTGCGTTCACTTTGAAAGTTATCATGACGTAGATGACCTCGGAAATGCTTTTGCTGTGTCCTGCAAAATTCTAAATTCTAAACTACGACCATCGTTTATCTTCTGTAGGGGTAAAAGTGATTCTGTGATCCCAGTAATAGATTTGTATTCTCTTTCTTCTTACAATAATACTGTTGTCTCTCAGGATTTTTCCGTTAGGAGCTGGTTGGGTGTGAGTGACATTCTAAAGCCAGTCCAGGATTTTTTTTTGCACATAAACTGTCTAGAAAAAGTGTCAAACTTCCTGTTTGGTACCTTCTGTTGGAGCCCAAGTTACTGGAATCTGAGCAGCAGCGTGACACTACTTTTAGGAATAGAAAACCGATTCTGTCTATTGTTTATGAAGTATGAAATCTGCAGACAAACACTTTATTCTCCTTCCATCCCATGCCTCTAATGACTCTACCTGCATTCATGGATGTGGGATAATTTATTGCCAAAGTCACAACAGCTGGTATTATTCTCACCTTACCTGTGTGTGTGTGTGTGTGTGTGTGTGTGTGTGTGTGTGTGTGTGTGTGTGTGTGTGTGTGTGTGTGTGTGTGTGTGTGTGTGTGTGTGTGTGTGTGTGTGTGTGTGTGTGTGTGTGTGTGTCCGTGTGTGTGTGTGTGTGTGTGTGTGTGTGTGTGTATGTGTGTGTGTGTGTGTGCGTGTGTGCGTGTGTGCGTGTGTTTGTGTGTGTGTGTGTCTGTGTACTGTACTGCTGTAGCGGGAACTACCACGCAGTCAGTTTTGAGTATTTTGCCAGGTGTATACATCTGTCTGTCTGTCTGTCTGTCTATCCCTGTGTCTATGGCAGATTTATGTCAACACAATGGCGTCCCAACCATGCAAGATACAATTATGCAACTTCTACAGGTGTGTGGTTTGGATCAAAATAGGTGTGATCCGAGCAAGGGGGGTGTAAGATTGATTCTGGAAACTGAAGTCGTTCTCTTTGTGTCTTTTATAAATGTTTATTCTGTGTTGCTCACTAGTGTCTCCAGGAGGACACCTCTATAAGAATGTATCAGCATTCAGCCAGACAGCCAGCCAGCCCTGCTCATTTCCAGGCTCTGGCTGGATCCCTACGGCCTGGACAGTCTCTCTCTCTCTCTCTCTCTCTCTCTCTCTCTCTCTCTCTCTCTCTCTCTCTCTCTCTCTCTCTCTCTCTCTCTCTCTCTCTCTCTCTCTCTCTCTCTCTCTCTCTCTCTCTCTCTTTTTTTTTTTTTCCCTATTCTAGTGTGGTAATATTAGTCCTGACGTTGGCCTGCTAAAATGAGTCCTCTGACGTTGCTAGAGGGGTGGTGAGTGAGGAGGGGGTAGGTAGGGTACAAGTACGGAGACTTTAAAGTCTTTAAAGTCCACACACTTCTCTGGTGGAGAAAAGAGTAAGAAGATTTGGCACTAAAGGCAATAAAAAGAGGACAAGAGGAGGGCATGCTGGCTCACCAGGGGCACTGTCACATGACTTCCTCACAGGTAGGTGACTGACTCACTACATAAGAGGAACCTTGTAGCATGTGTTGGAATCTAGTTAGCTAGTAATCGCCTCTGCTGATTCACTAACAGATGTTCTGATCTGATTTTGATTTTACTTTTTTTAATTGATTAATTATAGCTGATGTGGATCGTGTGTTTGTGCATGCTAAGGATTAAATGTAGCAATGTTCAGCATCCATTAACTCTTTTTCTTCTTCGTTTTTTTGAATGACACATTTGTGAATCAACAATATTTTATTCCCAGCAGAACTTTGCTCTACTTTAACCTAAACATCATCTTCCCTCAACCCAAACATACACACATGTTCAAATATACTCCCACGCATCCGCACTCTGACTCGGTCACCGGTTGGACTTTTGACGTCATTCCCACCAGCAGCTCCGTCCGAAGGTCCCTGTGGACACAAAGTAACCTCTCATATCCCGTAACTCAACATTCTTCTCCAGATCCTGTCTGTGAGTGGGTAGGCCTTACATTCCTCTTGTGGCTTTGCACTGCTCTGTCTTTTGCTTTCCTTCTCCCTCTATCATTCCCCTCTTTCTCCCTCTGTTTCTCCCTCATTTCAGATGTGGGCCAGCCTGACTCTATTGCAGTTATTCTCTACCCCTGGCTACAAATGATGACATCAGCCAGAGTTGTACAGTATCACTGCTGACTGGGTCCTTCACTGCTTCCTTACTACTTTTCCATTTGACGATCTCTAGCCTTCAGGATATTTAGATTACATTGCGGCTTTAAAATGGACTTTTTTTTGGATAAGCTTTTGAGTAGGCAGACAGTCCAAGGGTAAGACAGACAGGCCTGGCTGGATCGTTCCTCGGGCGGAAAGATTTAAAGTGTTTGGCTGCTGGAGTTTTGTTTGACTGTTAAAATGTAGTCTGCCTAAGCTAACTGAATGAAGGGTGATAATACAAAAGTCTTTGCCTCAGTGTGAGGAAAGTAGCTCTTGTGTTCACTCACTTGGTAATTACAATGTCACTGTTGAATATCCCTGATAAACTATTGCTGGCAGTTGCAACATTTCCAGGAGGTAAAACCATTACGGCAAATATCCTCTGCCCTTCGCTGTGTCCACGTATTGTTTATTTTGTTGTCTGGCCTTGCACGGATTTCAGGTGAAAGTTACATCACTGCCATCTGGAAGTTATTTTTACAAAAAACGGACCTAAGTGATGCTCAGTCAGAAAACAAGTTTGATCATGTGGCTGCTCTGCCTGGTTCCGTAGCTGGTTTCATCACTTCATAAAAAACAGACTGCCTTAAAAGGTTGACAGAGAGGAGGAGAGACACAGAGAGAGGGAGAAAGTGATTGAGGGAGCCCAAACCTTTCCCGTAATCAAATCATGAAGGCGGCATTGGCCTCTTCCTGTTTTCTCTCGTGTCTCAGACACGATCCAGGTGACGTGAACAGTGAACGCGATGGATCTCCTCTGTCGTTGCAGACACAGGGACATCACTCTGTTTCGTCCAAGCCTCAAACTCTCAGCGTGATGTCTGAGGGAGATGTCACAGTGCTGCCGTTTGGACCTACGTCTCTGGACATGTCCAGGCAGGAGCACCGGACACTGACCAGACTGTACAGCCAAAACGGAGGATATCACCTGAGGATTTTAACAGATGGAACTGTGATTGGTGGCAGGCAGGAAAATGACCCCTATGGTGAGGAAGGAGTCCTTTTTGTGTGTGATTTGTTGTTGTGTCTCAGAATCAGGAGCAAACAAAAATATATAGAGGAGAGACTTCTAGCAATACCATTATAGAAAAGATTAAAGTGAAGCAAATTTGGAAAATATAACTCATATGCCCTGCTTATTGTTATGACTTTTAACATTTTAAATGAATAAATTAAATGATTGTTTTATCTCCCACGATGATGAAAAGTTTTCATAGTTGCTAAAATAATGATAGACAAAAGAAAAGAAATAACTGTACTTGTATAAATGGATGAATATTGAGGCTAATGAGTGTGAGAGTTTATAAATACTTGAATTAACCTCCAAAGCCTTCTCATGCGAGGTAATAAGTACGTAAAGATAAGTACCTGTGTACACATTCAGATGATAGGGCCTATGTTTCTGAGAAAAATGATGGTTACATTGTGTTTAAGTAAGTTTATCTTCCATTTTCTCCTTGGAAAGGCAACAAAAATGTGTTATGTTGAAAGGTTTCATATTCTGGTGTTGCAGATGTACTGAAGCTGAAGGCTGTGAGCGTGGGAGTGGTGGTCATCAAGGGCGAGATGACAGGAAGGTACCTGGCTATGAACAAAAATGGACGCCTCTACGGATCAGTGAGTTTTTGCACAAAATTACTGCCACTATGAAGCTAACCTAATTTTAAATGGAAAGATTAAATCTTACCTAATAGTTTGATGGTTTCATTGGGGATGCTTTGGTTTGTAATAAAGGGTTTTTCCACAACTGCAAAACACAAGGCCACAAAGCCAATCACTGTGAGCAATAATTTGTCACTGGAATTTATGAAACAATGGATGAGTGACATAAACAATTAACGATTTACAGATGTATCATGCTGTGATAAATTCCACATCTCACTTAACAATTGCGGCCATCCACCAAACCAACTGCGGCTACTGTCCATATTTTTAGTTGCGTTCTAATTGTCACCAGTACAAGGACCTGAGTTCTTCATGTATCACATAATAAATAAATATCCTTATCCTTGTTTCTTATTTCAGTTATTTAGCACTGTTCTGTTGCTGTGTGTGCATATCCACACAGCATTTAAAATCAATTTACAGGAAGAGTTAGAAGATTTGCAATAAAACAAACTGCTCTCCTCTTTTCACCCCCTTTTACTTTCTTGTTTCAGCAAGCGCTGAACGACGAGTGTTACTTCCTGGAGAAGTATGAAGAAAACCACTACAACACATATTGCTCTCAGAAGTACAATTGGTATGTTGGGCTTAAGAGGAACGGCCAACCCAAAGCAGGACCAGACACCCACCAGGGTCAGAAGGCCATCTTTTTCCTGCCAAGGCCTGCGGGCAACATGTAAAGCAAGACGGCACCAGGAAGAATGGACACGCTCACTTTAGTCTTTAAATGCACATTAATAGTGCAGTTTTACACAGGACAAGGTTTCCCATTTAAGGTCACTTAAAATCCTTTTAACGGTGCGGTAAAGCCCAAGGCAAACACATGATGTTGTTTTACATAGTTAGTTTTCTATTTCAGTGTTAATAACCAACCTGTTTGTTCATTCCTCTTGTTTATGTACAATTTGATTACTGCTCATGCAAGCAGATTACACTGTATATGATCATCACAAGCATATGAGTTAGTATACTTTCTGTCAATAAGCACATATACACCCTCTCACTGTAGACAGAAAATGTGTGTGGTATGAGTGCATGTCAGCCTTGATAAATGGGTATTCACTTTGAACCCTAGTATGAAATACCACTGCTGGAAGACAGCAACGGGACACTTTTATACAGAAATAGTTTTACAATTGATCACGTCTGGTACAAAGGAAATCAACAAAGCAGTAAACATAAAAGAGCCGACCATCTGGCACTGAAATAAAACGCATGCAAACAAAGTCTGCACTACAGGGAATAATAATCGTAATACAAATTTGTCAGTGCCTCGCATAAAGGTCCCATTATGCTAATTTTCAGGTTCATACTTACGTACATACGTAGTTTGGGTTTCTACTAGAACGTGATAACATGCTTTAATGTTCAAGAAACACATACTTTTTCTCATACTGTCTACAGTAGACAGGTGTGACTATACCTGTATTCACTCTTTTTCTGAAACGCACCGTTTTAGTGCTGTTCTCTTTAAGCCCCCCTCCCAAAAAAGCCCAGGCTGCTCTGATTGGTCATGGTTTGTGGTTCTTCCGCATCTGTGCTCTATCTGCACCATCATTGCAGCTGAAGAATGACTGCAATGGCACTGTAGGAGCACTTTCTACTTACATAGAGCTCAACAGTCTGAATCCGTACATGTACGTGATAATCCCATTCATATTCTGAATCAGGAATTTGCCATAGTGTCTCAACCATTAAAGGTAGACCTAACCATGAGCTATGCGATTGTGAAACAATGGTTTATGCTCCTGTAGAAGCCACAAGTCCGTGTATCAACCTTGTTTTAAGAAAAATATGTTTTATTCCTGATGTCATGAAGAAGTACTTAAGCTACCCATAATCCAAAGCAGTACAGTGATGTCTTTGACTGGTGGAGCAACCTGTAACAATTGAAATGTTGACCACAACCGCAAACGGCGAGAGAGCTGCTACCACTGAACTCTACAATTGCTTATACACAGTCTTGCACCTTTATCTTATCTTCTGTTTTCCAACTTTCTCTTTGCGCTGTTGGTTGGCCTGGTGTCTGTGGTATGTCAGGTTGACAGTCTTCAAGCAGATGTGAAAACTATGTTTCAGTAATCAGTGACATTGTTATTTAGCTGTATGTTTATGAAAACACGGAACCAAAGAAGAATTTAACATCTTGGTGACACCAAATGCTCAAGTGTGAATTGTTGGATTTTGGTTGTAAGGAGGCAGAGACGGACCAAATATTGACCATTCTGTCCTGGACCATAAACCCAACATCAGATGTTTCTGTAAACGTATTTCTTTTTAAGTCAAAACACAAGTTACTGTAACACTATATAGGTTAAATTACTGTTGTGAATATATATTTATAAAGTTGAATTGCTAGTAAAATTGTATTTAGCTGAGAATTGCAATGGACATGTATTAAATAATAATTTATACATACATAGTATGAGCAGAAGGGTAACTGTAAAAATAGTAATACATATTGTATTAAGTGTTATAAAGTCTGCATTATTATCCATAAAGAATTTGCTGTAACTATGATTGTTTTTCTTCCTAAAACGCAGACATGTGAATAAAAGTTTGCAAGTATTATGTGTCCAAAATATCTGTTGTTAATTAGCTTGCTGTATGCGTGTGTGTGTGTGTGTGTGTGTGTGTGTGTGTGTGTGTGTGTGTGTGTGTGTGTGTGTGTGTGTGTGTGTGTGTGTGTGTGTGTGTGTGTGTGTGTCTCTGGTACTGTCTATGAACATCTGTGTTTTTATTAACACATTTCACTTTTACAGGTGTTTACCAGAGACACATTCCTCCTGACATAAACAAGAAAAAGATCATGTTTGGCCACAAGATGGCAGCATTGCTTTAGGTTCAGTGGTGTTTTGCCCAGACTGGCAATGAGGGCTTAAAAAAATCTCAGTTTATTATCTTTACACATATGGGTCTCGCCGAATCCTAGTAAAAATAAATCATGAATGAAAATAGGTAAATCTAGGAAACCACACAGTTGCTGCCAACAGCAGGTGTTGCAGCTGCAGGTACTGTATGTGACAGAGTACACTGTTCCATTAAATCCATTTAAATCATTAAATAAAGACAATTACCAAGACATTGTGCATTATTTTATGCAGGGGCAAAATCACCATGTGAAGTTAATCTTCTAGAATGAGCACAGTCTCAATTCTGATCACACTTTATTTAGATACCTGATTGTAAGCCCATTTTCTACAATAAACTTTAACTTTAAATCAACAAAAAGCCCATTTTTAATCAACAAATATAGTGTTTGATTGTGTCTGCAACCAGATAAAATATCAAAATAAAACAACATTGATTAAAATTGCAATTTATATCACATCAAAGAAACTAGAACAAGATTCTGGTCAAACATTCAGCGCCAACTTCCTACTTGACAGATTTTCTTTTAGAAATATGTTGAATTATATCAGCACTTAAAAAGTATTGATGCGACCTTAAGGATTCTTTCTGCAAAGATGTCCGCCAAATTAATGTTTCTAATGTTCTTTAACAAAAACCCATTTGCACTAGTTTCAGCAAAGCCTTGCTGCTTTCCAGTTAAAATAATTGTATCCATAAAATTGTGACAGATGACACCAGCCCAACGGAGAGAAAGACCTCTCTTCACCCCGATCAAGTATTTTCACCACATTTTTGGAAGCAATGACATTCTTCATCTAATCCACACTTAATGTGTAACGGCTGAAACAGAACATGGCCTTAAACGTTGTTTCAGAGGCAAGAGTGCCAGGAAAAAAGATCCTGGAGGAAACACTGGAACGTGGTTTAAGATGTTTGGGAGAATTGGAGCTGATTCATGGCTCCAACAAGTTCCATATTATTGTGGGGTTTAAACCGAGTTGGTAGGGAACGTTACAGTAGGACTATTACTTTTCCAAGAGTGTGACAAATTGCTATTGCAAATCGAGCAATAGTTCTACATTTTCCAATTTAAGAAATGACTTTCTGATGACACTTTGTAAATGTCAGATCAGAGCTTGATTATCCTCCTTTCCACCCCCTCGTTTTTTTCCTGATAATTAATTTAATAATGAATTAAATAATCAATAATTTCATTGACTTCTCTGCTGAAGATCTAAATTCTATTCTCAGTTGTCAGTGAAGTATCAGCACTACTTTGCCCCTCTCACACATGCAATGCAATCATGAAATTATTTAGACATTACCCGGCATGGTTGTATGGGACGATTCATCAAAGTGAGTTTATTGCAGCTCCCTAGTACAAAGACCGTTCAATCTCTGAGTGAGCCCGTATGTGACTACAGCCGCTTATTCTTCTGTGTATTCACAGAGAGCAAGTGGGCGTGTTGATGGCGTTTTGATCATGTGTTAGCCAATAGCAGAAGAAAACACCTACGGCAGCGGAGAAGGAGGGTTGTTTACATAAAGACGGCAATGACAATGTATAACTGGAGAGACAACGAGATTGGGAGGTTCTGTCGCCAAAATCATCAGACAAATTCAAAGAATTGTAACCATTCTGCAGATTTAGTACTTTTTCTTTTGATCCTGTTTGTATATTTTTCAGGGAATTATTTTTCCCAGTTATCCTGAGGTAAAGATTTAAATGCAGGACTTGTAATTAAGTATTTTTACAGTGCAGTATTTATACTCGTACTTAAGTAAAAGGTCTGAGAACTCCTCCCACCACTGGCCGACTATAATTATCTTTTAATACCATTCTGAAGCACTGTATTTTCTGTTTTTCTCTCTTCAGTTGTTACAAGCCAACTAACCAACTGAAAGAAAAAGAAAAGTAACAACATTCAAGTTTGAGAAGTACCCAGTGAGTAATAAAATAAAAATGAGTCAAAAAATGAATCTGCAGAACAAAAAAAAGGTAGGTCTGTCTTACTTGAGGACACTGACCGAACACATGGCTGCGGGTGGACAAATACTGATTATTAGGAAACCTGTGACCTCTCGTTTACAGGACAGTCTCTCTCTTTCTTTCCAACAGGCCATGAAACAACATACACACACACACACACACACACACACACACACACACAAACCTGGTTGGCCATTGGCCTGCAGGGCTGTGCAGGGCAGGAAGGGAATCATTCACTGTAAACTGAACAAGGACTGGCTTCCTCTGGGAGTCCCCTAGCCTGACAGCAGCCAAGATCCCTGCAACACAAACCACTCTAGCAAACACACACACACACATACACACACACACACACACACACACACACACACGCACACACACACACACACACACACACACACACACACACACACACACACACACACACACACACACACACACACACACACACACACACACCACCTCTCTCTTTCCTCAATTTTGTCTTCCTTTACGCTCCCTTCCTGCCTGTCTCTCAATTTCCAGCCTCCTTTAACCTCTGTCTCTGTCTTATTGCTTTCTCCTCGTCATTTTCTCCCACCCAGCATTCCTTCTCTACCTCTTTATTCCTGAGAGATGATGAGGTCTCCAAAAGACCCATGTACCCTTGCTGTGGGACTCCAACAACTTTTGTCTTAGATTAAGTTGTACTAACTAAGAATAGACAGAGGTAGATTGGAATATCTCAATCATATTACAGTGATGTACAGATATTACAGTGCAAAGTTAATTTAAAGCACGCCAAGGCATTAAAAAAAACTATATCCTCCAATAATGACCCATTTCTTTGGATAAAAAAACTAACTGAACCCCTGCGGTGGCTGTACGCTGCCCTTCTGTGCTCCACCTTTGCTCTCATCCTGTTCTGGTGGCCTCATCATGAAAACAGAGATGCTTTGTCAACATTACTGTATGCATGCTATTCCCTTCACCTTTCTCCTCCACACAAGCAACCTCACACATACACACACACACACACACACAGGAAAGGAAACAGGGGATGCATATCCGTCAGCTGATACAACTGAAAATGCTGACACCAGTCTCCCCATCTGCAACTGCTCTCTAAGACACGAAGGGAGGAAGGGAGAGAAAATAGGGGGACAGAGAAAGCGAGATGGAGCATTCTGACAACCCGGAGAACTTCCTGGATGCTTGTGGTTGGCGTTACAGCAACTGTTTTCCTAATAGACGATTTGTGCTGGATAGACACATTCTGTGGGGGCTCCAAACATGCAGCTTTCCCTCAGAGTAGGAGCGAATGGCATTTGTCAGCCAATAGACCCTTTGGGATTTAGCCACAGTATCACAGCAATGGGAAACTGAAACAGTTGTTCCTGGGCTGATAGAAGAACAAGAGGAGCTATTACTGTAAAAAAAAAAAAAAGAAAAAAAAAAGAAAAAAAGTTCTGAGAGATGCATGCATGTTTTTTTTGGTGTGCTACTTTTTTTGACCTTCTTCACATGGCAATCATTTAAGTCGTCTCTCTGCTATTTCACGGTGGCATATGACCGGCTCGCAAGAATGTAAGTTGAGAGCTGCTGCACTGTTTTTGCGAAACAAAGCAAAACAAAACAATGAGCCAAAAGCGACCGAACGCTTGTTCAGCGCAGCTTTAAGTCTCCAATGTGCTTAAGGGTTGAGTTCATCAAAGCTGCCACATTTTATCCACTTACTGACAGGCAGCGGTGTGCTTGTAACTGAAGTAGTGGATATGCCAGCGGCGTGGCTAGGGTAATTTTTCCCCCAGTTTTTTAGCCCTGAATGTTTTGATTAGATTATGTGCAGCAAGGGACTGAAGAACGTAGAAGATGGCTATAAAGGAACTAACATAATGAAAGGTTTATTGATCAGCACCAACAACTACTTTCACTAACACTACTAAATAATTGTGTAGGTAGGCTCAACGTAGTTTGGCATATAAACATTCAAGATATAATGTGTTAACTAGTTAGCTCTAGAGAGGTGCTGAGGTGTTTGGTGTTTATGCTATGCTAATAGGCTGCTGGCTCTTCATAACATAATAACTTCATAACTGACATCCAAACAGTAGAGAGATATCAATCTTCTCATCCAATTTTTGGCAAAAGAGGGAATTAGCTGGGCTGGTCACCAGGAAAAAAAATTGTACCATTATAATATTGTACGTTTCTGCAAACCACAGCAACGTTGCTATTTGATATTGATATTTTTGGCACCCTTTTACGTCTGTATGGGACATTCAGGGCTTTCAACTGACTCCAATGTAAAATTATAGATATTAATATGACAAGTTCTTTCACCCAGGAGAGACCGCGTTTCATGGCCTGTTTGTATCCCGTCCCATCCCATGTCAATGTGAAATTATTACGTAACAGAGGTATTTTTTTGACCAAACCATGATCTTTTGCTAAACCTAACCATGTAGTTTAACCAAGGTAAGCATGTCGTCTTGGCCAAACCTAAATAACATTAATAGGGGGTTAAAACTGTGTGTGTCGGTATGTGACGAGAAGGGAAAGAGAACAGGTTGCAGCTGCTCAGAATTGATATTAAACATATCTTTGGTTTGCAGGAACGTACAACGCTAACATTTTATTCTGGCGACTGGGTTGAATAAGCGGATTTCCTAACTATCCATTTAAACTTGAACAGCTTTTTCGGATGAGTTAGGAAGTGTTCTGTTCATACAACTGACAATATGATACAGTATTACAGTTCTTTTTTTTAAACCTTGAAATGTTACCAGTGAAAACTATTGTAGCCAGTAGTTCACACCAAGGTGGTTAAACTTGATAAAATACTCTCAATTCAACGTTCACTTACATGATTTTTGTCAGAGCTTTCAACTGTATCACAGAGACCTTTTCAATGACTAGATCTTTAGTAGGGAACATCAAATGTTAAGGTAACGTGTCACCTAATATTTTGACCAATCACAAGCACACTTATTGATCAGCTTCACACTTACAGGCAGTGCTACCATGACAGTGTTAGCAATATAATGTTAGCATACTCGTCGTACTGTGTTTCAGTGTTACAAAGCTTTTATTCTTTTTTCCCCCCCTTTTTTAAAAACTGGTTAAAGAGCAACATTATTCATCTTCCAAGCAAAATAGACAAAAAGAAGTTAAAGATCATAGTTGTTGTTGTTAAACTATGTTTCTCTCTAATGTAATAACCTCCATTGAGTATTTTAATTGAACCTGTTGTATTTGTGATACATTGCTGAGGCTGTTCTATTTCTCACAGTGGGCACTATATGGAGTGCATTAGGCGGGAAAATTATATAGTGCTTGTTGAGCAAACCAGTATTACTTCTATATCGCACGACTCTGCATTTCAGGATTTAATCTCAGTGCCAACGTTCAGTGCCGCTGCAGGAAGTAATGCGCCCTGAATGTAGGAAGATAGAATATTGTAGAAAACAAGAATTTAAAAAATTTGATTGACAGAAAAGAAAGTGTCCCCAGATGGACCTCCATTGTCACACTCTTTTTTTTACAAATGTCCTAAAAAAAAACTGTGATGAATAGGAAAATAGATGAAGTGATGATTTCCCCATCACACCTCCACTCAGCACAAATTGTACACACACACACACACACACACACACACACACACACACACACACACACACACACACACACACACACACACACACACACACACACACACACCTTACTGAGACCAGAAGCTGGCATGTCTTCTCAGCTGTGATGTCTCACATTCTCAAATTGACTCTCACACACAGACTAACTGCAGTGATGACGCCTGTGATGGTCAAAAATATCCTAAATGGAATTTTTAGCAGTGAAGTCATACTTCTTTCTGCTCCATCTATCCTTTTAACATCCTGGGAATTTACACTACCGACACAAACCCTGCAGCCTGACGCCAGAGATTAATTCAAAACATACTCATTCACGCATCTACAGACACATTACATGATTAAAGTCAAGATATTAGTTTCTAAGATCCTTTGTTGACACCGTGGCAGCTGATATCTTGACATCCCCTTTATTACTCAGCATCCTATGGGAAACCTTCTGCTGAAAACACCTGTATTCATGCGTCTTTCAAAGCATCTGTGACGTTTTGAACTTCCTGATGACGTTCACAGCAAAGGAAAGGGCCTACTGTTCAATTGTACGGTATTGTACAAAGGTATTATTCACCTCTTTCCCATTGTAGCATCAAAATAGAAACCAAATCGTCAGGTGCAACGTCATGACGTCCACTGAAAGGAAGCTAATGCTTTTCCAGGAAATTAAGCATTATGTTGATGATGATTATTACTACACACAACTAATATCTCAGTAGCATGGGTCCAGGATTTCCCCAGAAAATTACATTTAAGAAGAAGAATGTATATTTCTATACATAACACCAATATGGAACCCTAAGTTTGACATTTGGTATCTTTATTTTGCAACTGCAATTTTGTCATTGAAGGAAATCACAATAAATATCTCTTGAACCCTGTATCATATATTAATACATTCAGATTTGCATTCCTGTGCAAAAAAACAAGTGATGTGAAACAGAAAACGTCCATGTACTAAAATTAAGTTTTCAGTGAAAAGCCCACACCTCTTACAAAAAACAATAAAGGCATGTCTGCCCTTGTGTCAACGACATGATGCAAAAGGAATTACAGCATCCTCTTTTCATTTCCCTGGAAGTCGTCATGGAATCATTCTTATTCTGGCAGTGAATGCGTAAGCAAAGCTATTACACCCACTCCTCTGCGTTGCTGCCCAGTCTCCTTTCTGGGAAGGAAAGGTCCAAGTTTAACCTCTTATCTCTTCCTCTTCCCTTTCCCCTTCCTGTCATTCAGAACATGAAAATAAAAAGAGGTCCAACTGGTGGAAAAATAGATCTCTAAACAAACGTTGAGGCCTATTTTTGGCAAATACTTCACATTCCACATATCCCAGATATCACACTGTTTGGTTGTGGCCGTGGCCATGTCATCACAGGATACTGTGGCTTCCTCTCTCTTTCTTTCTGCCTTACTCACTCCCCTGTTTTATTCTGTTCCTGCTTCCTTTCTTTTCTGTTTTTAGGCAACATCCTTTTTTGTGTGTGCCCAGACCAGAGGAGTAGCTATATTTGTTCTCCCCTTCTCCAGAAAGAATGTCTAAAGCAAACCGGCCTTTTGAAGTGGCCCATTGTCTGCTGACCTCAGAAGGTGAGGAGGGGGAAGTGAGGCAGTGGTGGAAGAAAAGGGACCAAAAGGTGATCAAATAGGACAGAAGAGGGAGGGAAGGAGAGAAAAATGATGACAGACGAGAGAAAGTGGTGTGAGAAAAGAGAATGAATCCTACTGCCACATTGTTGATTAAGACTAGGGTCATGGTCGCTGGTGAAGATGGTTTCATGAGTGAAAACTTCTACACCATATTTTCAGAATGACCTCCAGTTCAGTGCCCACATTGTATTGCCAAAACAATTGCTGGTTCAACCCTGTCTCCTAAGAATTCCACGTTAAGAAGACTCACAGGGCGGTGGTCGGAATTGGTGGTGGGTGTAGAAAGCTCAGCATTTTGACTCAAGAGGCTGGGATTCATGTTCCAATGCGTCATTAGGTTTAGGTCTAGTTCACACATACACAAGGATTTTGTAAACCATGTTTTTCTCTTAAAAAAACACATTGCAGCGCTATCAAGCGCATGCCAAACCAACAGGTGACGATACCTACAGACATGTTGGCCAATCACACAATCACGAAACAGGGTTCCCTAAGCTTAAAGATCCCGAACTTCACAGGTAATTCACTATTTCACTATTAAAGGCTGAAAATGACTGTGTGATTATGATGTTAAACAAATAACCAAATGCTTTGATCATGATTTAGTTGATGAATGCACAAAACAAATGAAATATGATGACAGTGATTCAATAAAACATTTTTTTCATTGTGTTGATTAACCCATCATCTGGCTGGTTCCCTTTCTAAAAAAAAAAAAAAAGCTGTGGCATAATATCAAATATCTTTTGGGGTTTTGAATGAAGGGAAGCTGTTAGTGAATGGCAGCAAATTGCTTCCTTAACTCTGCTGAACATGCAATACAGAAGATCGGTAGAAACTTAAAACAACTTGGTGTTATCCTTTTAAGTGCATCATTGAAGCTGAACGCAGCTCTGCTCTCGTTTGAGGTGAAAGCTCCATGTGATCCAAGTTCAAAGTGCTGCTCCTGGGCCTAGATGAACTGCAGCGACAGCATGGTTTTATGTTTGATTTATAAGGGAACTGCTTCGAGCACACCCTCAACATTGTTTTACAGCTTCATGCTCCCGTCCAGCATACTTGCCCCCGGGCTCAGGGCACAGGCAGGTCTTAAAGGGACAACAGGAGGTGAGAAACTCTCTTTTTCCAGTCCTCTGGTTATTTTCAGACTCCCTCTGTTCCGGCCCGTATTCTTCGCTTTCCTCCCAGAGATTTTGTCTGTATAATTTTGCTAAAAATGAATGCCAAGACCTTCTCACTCAAAATAGTGCGTCTGTTACTGTAACATAACAGTGGGCGGTTTAGTCAGCTGTCCAACAACAAGGAGCGAACAGAACTGAGCTGTATTTCATTTGAAGCAGTTAAAAACACACAGCTGCTTATGATATATTATCAATTAGAAACATATTATTTTCAAAAGTGAACATGTACATTGTTTCTATATGGTTATAGATTAGTTTCCTATCCCCCCGAAACCATGCTATTCATTCTTTCATTTTCATTTTCTAATGTTTCCAGTTTGATATACAATTTAAAAATAAATCAATTTACAGAGACTTGAAAACAGCACAATGTATGTGTTATCCTTCTTGGTTAACTATTTTGTATCCCTAAAACTAAAATAATTTCCACAATGTCCATCTCTTCATGGTTTGTTTTTCTTGGAACACAGCTTGTGAATGATTTTTGATAGAGGGCCCTTAAATCGTGGATATTAGTGTCTACTTGAGTGCATCAAGCTCAGCTGCATAACTTTGATAAAAATAAAATTAAAAAGCACATAAACTCTGATTAAGCAAGCTTTGATTTCCATTGATTTCTTGGAAAAGTAGTGAATAATTCTAAAAACGTATCGTGCGCTGTAGGAAATGGTGGTGCATAACATACATGCAATGTGGAGCCACTGGGAACTACATTTGAAGTAAAATAGTATAAATACATTGGAACTTTTCATTAATTACACTCATTAACACCATCCCAGATGTTTGCCATTATTATTCAGTTGACAGTAAAAGTCAAAGCTGTGTTAACATTGTGAACAAGACAAAAAGAGACACAGTTTTAGACACGTGGCAGGCATTGTTTGCAAAAAGCCACTGATCTCCATTTGCTTTTATTATTATTATTAAGTATTCAGATTCAACTGAGACTCCAAATGAGATGAGTTCCAACTTCAGTAAAGTTCACAGTGTATTTCAGTGTAATGTTGACGTTAGGACTTTAGCATTTACTCAGTTCTAAGATCAATAGGTAACCTGCGTTTAATCTGATGGACTGAATTCACCTTCTGTAAATGAGACTACTCAGAGCACACAAGGTCTGTCCCCTCTTAGCCGGTTCGTTGACTAATCGGCCTGGTCTTAGTCAGCTAAGATTAGTCGAGTATGCATTTTTAATTATTTTTCGGGCTGAATTACTTACTTCCAAGAAACTTACTGTATGAGCACATCTCTGGTAAATAGGATTTGATTGTGGTGCTATCACATGATTGTTTGGGGAAAATAAATTGTTTTACAGATCTGTCGATTAAATCCAGTTGTTGAGTTAAGTGTTAATTGAGAAAGAATTTCAACAACTTTTTTCCACAGAAATAGGTTTATCTGGCTGCTAAATGCACCATATGTTGACCAGATAGTCACCAACTTTCTGTTATTTTTTTTATCCCCATGTGTAGCCACCATTGCCAATGCAAATACTGTGACGTTGTAGCGTGACAACTTGCACACAAACTTTTGTATAAACCAACTTGTGGCAAGTCGTGGACTCAGAGGTGAGCTAACAAACTAGCAGTGGTGTATACAAAGCATAGAGAGGTGTCTGTTGTCCACTATGTCTGTTGCTTTGCAGCTTGAGAGGAATCTTGTGTGTGTTTAATTTGCAGTGAGTGTGTGTGTGTGTGTGTGTGTGCAACTTTTGCTTTTTCCACCACGGACTCTCTCCTCCTCTTCATTTGTGTCTTCACACACACACACACACACACACACACACACACACACACACACACACACACACACACACACACACACACACACACACACACACACACACACACACACACACACACACACACACACACACACACACACACACACACACACATACACACATACACACACATACACACACACACTCACTGCCATGGCCCAAGGCACACAGTGTACAGTTACTCACATCCCCAGGAAGCGGAGGTATGACATCACCTTATCATCTCCTTTGGGCCCATGGGAAGACCGGAGGGGGGAGAGAGTGAGAGAGAGAGGGTGAGAAAGAGAGGAAGAAACCCCAGACTCCATGGAAAATAAAAGATAAGAAAGGAGTGAAAAAGGTAGGGGAAGGCAAAATGAGGTGTTTGAGAATGTGTTACGTGTGTGAACATCACAGCAAAATAGGATGAATGGACTGTTCTCCTCTTAAACACTTGCTGCATTAAAGGTGTTACCGTCAATCCCATGCAAACACACACGTAAACGACACTTATTTTATATGACATGTATATTTATAGAGACCTCTGAAAACAATCACTGTGGTCGGTGCAATAATCCTAGTTATGCATGCTCTGAAAAGAGGTCAGGGTAAGGAAATAAACAGTGTGCTGGGTTGTATTACTCACACATGACCAAGAATCACTTATTATCAGGACTGACAGTGAGCTGGGATCCAGTACTTGTCTCTTGGATTAGAAATCTTACCCACATGGGTATACGTACATCATCTTGAGTATTTTACTATTACTGTGTAGAAAATGTTGTTTACCCATCAGTTCATCGGTATTGTATTGAACCACGAAATGTTTTTTCTTTATATTTCCACTCATAGACAAAGCATAAAGACATTTAATGAAATTATTATAAAGACAAAGCATTTAGTATATTGTTACTTGGCAACATACAGTACATACGTTCTGCTGGTTTTGCCTCCTTTTCTCTCCCAAGTTTGTAATGCATGGGTCATTTAATACTTCAGTTAATACTGCAGTCACTTTCTGGACTAACTTTGCTGCTGTTGTCTTGGGTGAGTATAGGCGGCCAGCACCCGGAAGGTTGCTATGGATAAAGAAAATGAGGGAAGCGACTGCACACTGTTCTTTATCGTGAGTGGGGAAGTTAAGTGGGGTTTATAATCACCACAGTGTCCCCAGAAAAGGGGATTGCGCCGTAGACAGTATAAAAATGGATGTAGCCTCTCTGTCGAGGTCTGTTCTTTCAACTTGAGCCAGTCGTACTCACCTACGGGAGTCGCCATCTGCCTCATTTCCTCTCACTGAAAAAGGGCATTGATGTGACGTTGGGGGGGGAGGGATTTACGTCCATCCGGCTGACGTATACCTCCGAAGCGAAGTGAGGGCCAGTGGCTAGCTGTCACTCAAGAGGCTGCGCTCCTAATTATTCATAAACTTTAACCTCCAATAAAATAAAAACTAACCTGTTACAAAAAATTTCACCCCCTCAGTGTTGTCATGGAAATATGACCTAAACATACAGAATAGAATTTTTTCTTGTACCAGGCCTTAAATAGCTTTAATTATGCTGTGAAAATGGTCTATTTAACATGGGGATCAATGAGAAATTGCTCTATTATGAAAGCTGCCCTAGCAGCCACTTGGAGAACTGCAATTTTTGGTACTTCCGCATTGGATCAACCAGGAAGTCGCTGTGGTTGGGACTTGTAGAAAACGTCCACCAGATGCAGCTGCCTCACAATCTGGATAATCTCATGACACATTTTATTTTTTACAGACTTTGTCTTTTTACGTACATAAAAGCAAACCTAGCTTTTCTTGTTTGTGTTTTTCAATCCCTTCCTCGAACTCTGTGAAGCAGGAGGAAGAATGCTGCGTTTTTTTCTTCTGCTAATATACAGGACACTATTCTAGTAATATAAATACCAAATACACATAAGACAATGTGCTGCGTCATTAGTATAGTAATTAAAACAAATAGAACAACAACAGCATTAAGTGAACTGCTGGTACTTACGGCAGCTATTTCAGGATTTTTCAGGATATGACAAAATATCAGGTAACAATCAAATATGTGACAAAAATGAAAATGATGAGGCATTGCTGAGCAGTATGTGTGAGGTTGGGATAAAGCACAATAAATCATAGGACTGTCCTATTAGATGTATCCGATGCCTGACATGGTATCAAATGTCATTACGTTGCGTAACATCAACAAACTTGCATTCAATTTCCCAGTGCTGCACTACACCAAGAACTGCCTTGACTCTCAGTCTTGTGACTGTGACTCTGAGGCCTGAATAGACAGATTGCTAGTACCTCCCTTTGCCTTGAACCTGAAAATGACTTATTTCAGGCACGTCGAATTTTCTCAAAGCTGAGAGATTGCTTTTTTTTTTTTTTTAAATAACTTTCTTTTATTTAAGTATTTTCACATTGCTGGGATCCTTCGAAAATATATTTTTTTAAAAGATTCTTTGAGACAGAGATTAGAAAAATAAAATCCTAAAAATGAAGGAAATGGAAAGACAATAGTCAATATAGTCACAGGGATACTTACTAACAGATTTAGTGGCACGAACCTAAAAGGCTTCACAACTGTTGCATGACAAATACATATACTTAACCAACAGCTGACAATACGCTTACAGAATAAAAATATCTTTAATTAACGTCACTCGGGTGGAAATAGACATAAAAACGCAAGCTCACTGGAAAATCCATCACCGACATTCAATTGTTTTTGAATGAGTGTGTTTAAATCAGAGACAATGAAAGGAAATAAGTGTTTCAGCATTGAGTCAGTCCAGGTCTCTTATCAAACTGGGTGGGAAAGAGTTTAAGAGTCAGTTCCACGCTATAATACCACTGAAGTCAAACAACCACAGTAAATAAAGGTCTCTGTCAACTACAGGCTAAAATCAGCCCGTTAAATTTTAATGATATTCAATTCTCATTAGGCAAGAGTGTTTCTTACATCCACCACTCATTTATCTTTAGCTTCATATTTCCATCAGTCTGCTTTACATGTGGGTGCAAAAGAAATTCAACAAAACCCTGTATCTGCCATCAAAGTTTTCCAAAATAAAGCAGTTCATGTAACTCTGGAGTAAATCAGTGACAGTGAATAAACTGCAAGAACCTCGTCAGTATCGATAACAGCTCTCTTTCCATTCAGATAAAAGTTGGCTTGAGCATCATCATGCGAACTAAGCAGCTCACCTGGTGTGCACATGTATTTTCATACTGAAGCAGCAGCGCCTGTTGTTGTTAATACTACACACACACACACACACACACGCACAAGCACAAGCACACGCACACGCACACACACACACACACACACACACACACACACTCAGTTGCTTTTTCCTAGAAAACTGTACACACAGGAAGTGACATGAAACAAACTACACCTAAAATGTGTACAAAAAAAGCCAGTTTTGTTTTATTCTGTTTGTTTTGGTTAATCATCTAGGCTGGCCCACTCCAACATAATTTTCAAATCTTAGCAGATGTTATAAATGTGACAGAATGCACCCACACATGAGGAAATGTAATGGTACATTTTTGGCAAACAGTTACGTTCCTAAAGTGTGTGGAGAGCCACGATTTGGCCATAACAGCACATCACACACTAACAGATTAATTCATGAATTACCTGACTCTCCAAACTGGAAATCTTGCGCAATGAAACGTGACTTTATAGTGAACAAACTTTGCCTTGGTCCAGATGGGAGAATCCTAACCAATCCACAGAGTTAAATGAGGAAGTAAACAGAGTGTAAGTTGTTGACTGTTCTGTCTGATATCAGGCAAAGTTTTTGCATTACTTGTAGAAAAATGAAGAAAACATAAAAAAAATATGGATGAAGTCATGGAGACGGCGTGGACGTGGACTGTACAAGGTACAGTGTGAGCTAGACATGAGTAAAAAAACTCACAAACATCACAGTTGTCAAGTATATAACATCATGCTAGCAAGTCAATAATGCTGTGTAACAGTAACAGTAAATGTAATCTGACAGTACATTGTATGACAGCGTCGTCTGCGTTCAACACTCACAACGGCATCTTTAATAGCTATGATTTGAAATCAATGCAGTTGGGATGGACCTCTGAGCAGATCGGGGTATGTGGTCATTTGAGTAGTTCAAGACAAAACAGCAATTGTTAGTTGTTATGGTGACAACACACATCAGTGGAGCCGAGTGTGTCACAGTCACTAACACCTATTAGTGCTACTAAAAGTTCACAGCATTGATTCTGCGACAGCCAGCATTGACAGCTGAGTGGCCTCTCAGAGTGACAGGATGTGGTGGCTTTAGGTAAGAGCAGCAGCAAGCAGTATAATGGTAAATATGCCAAAAAAAAAGGTCAAGGTAACGACTATTTTAATCATTATGAGGTAAAGCCATCACTGAGACATAATCCTATATTGTCCAGCTCTCATATTGACTGAGACATGTCATTCACTTAATAAAAAGCAGAACTGAGGCGTCACAGCATGGCATTGGTCTATAAATGGCTCTAGGTCTATTTATAGATTAATAGATGGATGGCTGTAGCTCCCCTCAATGTCACTGAAGCTCAATGACATAACAAGGGCCAATGTGCCACTGTCATTGTGCTATTTTTGCAATCAAAGATAACATTTTACAACATATTGAAGCTTGTTGTTTGTAAAAAAGGAAAGTGGCAACATATTTTGAAGATCTGTACGTCTCTCTGGCCCTGAATCTTTTAGCAGGGAGCTCAGCCATCACCGAAGAGTCCGTCTCTGCTGATCATATTCAGCATCACAATGCAACTTAAGGGAGCAGGGCCGTGCAGCATCTCATTCAGTAGGATGCGGTCCTTTTGTCGTGTTTGTGTGGGAGTTTGTGTCCACACTCCTGCATGCATTTGTGTGTGTGTGTGTGTGTGTGTGTGTGTGTGTGTGTGTGTGTGTGTGTGTGTGTGTGTGTGTGTTTTTCTAAATATAGCTTTGTTTCCCTGGTAACACCTGAGGATCGTACTAATCCCTTTAGCACATCAACTCTCATGAACATTTTTTTATCAATGAAATTAACCCATTCATCAAATGCTGACCTGCATTTGCAAAGGTGAAATAAAAAATTACCTTACTCACAGTCTCTTTCTCTTTTACACACTCAACAACAGGCATAAACATTCACATAAACATTTATTTTCATAAATACACACACCCCTCCACCTCACAACATGCATTTGTGATCACATAAAGTCAGATACGCTCTGGAGGGGGTGTGCTGAAAGCAGATCCATTATTTTAGCTTCTGCCTGACGCTTTTGTGTGCAGCTCAGCAGCTGAAAGGGAGCGATCAGCCAACCATAACAATCCATAATGGCTTTTCTGCCTCATCCACAAGTCTAGAAGCGTGCCTCCGGTCGGGGCTATCCCCATGCACCACCCCCCTTCCCGTCACCCTGGCTCCAGCCTCTACCACCCTTGATGTCTGTGAGTGAGTGTGCATTTGCGGGTGGATGGGTAGGGACTATGTATATATATGTGTGTGTGTGTGTGTGTGTGTGTGTGTGTGTGTGTGTGTGTGTGTGTGTGTGTGTGTGTGTGTGTGTGTGTGTGTGTGTGTGTGTGTGTGTGTGTGTGTGTGTGTGTGTGTGTGTGTGTGTGTGTGTGTGTGTGAGTGTATGGGAATTCAGGGCCATGACGGTGACAGCGGAAGACCCCATTGAAAAGGAGTGGAGTCAGCCAGTGCAACTAGGGGCCCCTGAGCCTGTCTGATCACGCAACAACAGGGGCACCAGGCCCCAGGATTGGTGCAGAGCTGGCTTGTTGGATGCTCTGAGGATCAGCACGGATGTTGGGAAAGAAAGTCTCCTTTTCACCTCATCAACAACAACAAAAAAACGCAGATTGAAATGGCAAGAACATTTTTGATTCATCATTTTGTACTGATTGGCAAAAGTAAGGAGAATACAGTGGCACATCATTTCTTCATCAGCAGAAGCCTGAATGGACCAGAATATAGTGCAACAAGACATGCTGTGTAAAAGGCTATTGGATATATATTATTCCCAAATAGAAAATATAGCATGGAATCACTAAGACTACGCCGCTGCTGGCACAATCTGAAAATACTGCATCCACAACAACATTTTCAGGCCATTTTTAATAACCTGTCCACACTTTGATTCTCACTGACATACACTATTTTCTCTGTTTCTCTTGTCAGATAGCGTAACTGACATGAGTAGCGTCAAATAGTTTAAAATAGTGATTTGAATGCAGCATTTTCAATTTCTTTATCAACTCTGGAGAGGAAAATTTACAAGAAAAACATGCATTTTCAGATTTATGCTGCTTAAAGTGGAAACATATATGTTTTCAACCTTCCCTCCTCATAGTGTTTCCAAGTGGTTAATGTTACCAACAGCACGGGGTACATACTGCATTTGTTCCCAAACAAACTGTGCAATGGAGACAGCGAGATGGTTTACGTTACTGCTAGCAGCCTGGCTCCTGTCCAAAGCAAGAAACAAACATACAATCCCAATTTGAACCATACTACCAACACTCGGTACTATTAATAAGTAGGCAGGTTTTGTTGATCTAGCTTAGTGGAAAGGATGTTTTTTTTCTTCTCTGGTAAGCAGTGATGCAGGGTAACATTTTATGTCATCACATTGTGCAAAGCCCATTCACTTTATAGTCATACGATAAAACAGCAAAGTTGCCTATTGCCACTTAGCTCAAAATATACTTTCTGTCTAGTTGCGAAAGGTCCATAAGAATTCATCATCTGCCTATGTCTGCATGTTTCTGCGTGCAGTCACAAATTTATCTGTGGACACATCTGGCTATGCAGACAGAAGGAGAACGGGTTATCTACTCCAAACAGCATTGTATTTCTGTTTATGCAACATATTGTATCTTGGGTAACATTGCAAAATATCATCCTGAATATTTTATCCCAACAGAATGAGGATATACAGTGGTGTACAATTAAAAGATAGATTTCAATTTTAAAACACAAGTGTGAGCATCGGAAACAAACCTTTATAGTTAGTTTAGAACATAAATTATGGAAGGTGCACTTCCTTCCATAAACTGCTGCCTGAGTGCTGGCAAAGACCACTAACCGGCTTCCATAAAAGATTTACCTGATGAGAGCAAATGCCAAAATTCCTGCAGTCTTTACAGCTGGGCCAATTACAGACGCAGGCCTGTGGCTTTTTTAGATAGCACTTGGTAGTTTTATTAGGCGCTCAGGTATGCTTGGTTCGGTTTCAGGCCCGATGAGCCAGCACGAGATGGATGCTTGGACTATAGGACTTTTAGGAAGTGCCCTTAGACTAACACTTAGATTTGAGGCTGTAAATGGTCAGATGTCATACCCATCTTGATTGACAATAAAAAGTAAGTATATAACATATAAATACTCTAATATGTGTGATGTAAACATCAGACATAAACAGACCAAAGACTTAATCAAAAAGTGGTCAGAGGAAAGTCAAAGTGATAAAAAAAAAAAAAAATACTGATGATAGTAACAATAATGACAAAATGGTAAAAGGTGGGTTTTTCAAAGGACGTGTAACAATAGAAATAAATAAAAAGTATAATGACTCAGATGTAATTCAGTTGATTACAACTAACTGTGTTAATCAGTTTTAATTAAGTGCGCCTCTCTCACCATCCTTAACTGCCAACACCTAATACCTCCATGAATTAACAACCTTCTTTTATAGGAACATCAGGCACCAGCGCTGGCTCTACAGTAAGTACCTCCTCTTCCTCTGCTCTCTGCTGACCACTCCCAGGGGAGCAGCATCCATTTTAGGGAGGAAAAGAGCAACGCAAGAAAGACAAAATGATGGAGGAGGAGGAAAGGAGAGGGAGGACTGAGAGAATTAAGGTTATATGTTGGGGTGGGTGAGCTGGAGAGCAGCAAAGAGGTTGAGAAAATGAAAATAAGAGGAGATGAGAGGAAGGGAGGAAAGGAGAGTAGACAGAGAAAAAGAGAGGAAAATCAAGTAGCCATCCGGTGATCATTTTACAGGCTGAGGGGAAGTGTTCCTGGAGAGGGGATGGAGCCAGACAAATGACTGAATGAGAGCTAAGTGGGTGGCAACACTGGCCTATAACAGAGCTACTGGCCCTCATCAGTCCTGCAGGTAGACACCAGGGATCACAGAGGGAAACTGTGACTTACAGGCACAGATAAACAGGAATATTACAGAATTCTACCTTCCACGTTAAAGAGAGGAATTACACACAGAGAGCCTGTGTGTGAGACAGATAAGGGTGTACAGTTACATGTCAAACAAGCTCACGTTTTCAACAATATATTATTTCATAGTGATCAAGCTTTGTATACTGTTTTGAGATGATTCAGGGGAAGATGAGGAGATTAATGTCTGTACCAAATTTTATCATCATCAGTCTTGGTGGACCAGCTGCTACAGAAAAGATAAAAACTTGTTTTTAGATTTGTTGTCACGGAGGTATTGTATCTACTGCAACAATGCACCCAGTGTACCCAAAGTCATGTGTGTTGTTACAGTTATCCTGCACATGGATTAATGCTGCTTCTGTATTAATTAAGTGGATTACGATGACTAGTGCTAACAGTGCAGGACCACACCACAAAAAACTACGGCCCGATATTTAATTTTTTAAAACTAATTTGTGACATTCAAGTCTCTAGTTTTCCTGTAAACATAAACAGCCTAGACAAAATGTCAGAATACTGTTTGTTTATTCAAAGGCACCTGCGTGTGCAAGTGTGAGAACCAAGGAAGTTTGTGAAGCCTGCCCGCCTGTTCGCTTACCAGCTCGGATGTCCATTAGCAAACTGACTGAATAGGTGCATTGCCACTATGGTTGACTACTCGGAATAAGGCGGGTCTATCTCGCAAAAAAACATTTGCATTTGAGTCGATCAGGAGACCGTGTGACCAGGTAGAAAATGGCACTGTCATAGAGCAGGGCCTCTTTTGTCCCCTGAGATATACCCGATTACCGCTAAGCGGGATGTGATGTGCAAAGCGGGATGTGAGGTTGTACTCATGCCACAACAACCAGCGCCATTTTGAAAAAGCTGGTGAAGCAGCAGCAAGCACACTTTTATTAAGAATATAGAGCAAAAATCACAGAGAAGAGTTGTCGATGGGTGGACCGACGAAGAGGTCCGGGACATGTTGGTTTGCTCTGCTCCTTCCATCGTGGCTTCTCTTTCTTATTGTTCACGGCATGCGCTGTAACAATGATCAGCTGATCGCCGCCGATAGAAACCCATTCAGAGTGCTACAACACCTCCGAAGTCTTGTAAACCCCTCTCTGGCCTTTTTTTGTAATGGAAAAACAAGTGAACGGCCATTTGAGAAACTTTCCGAGCGTCCACTCTATAGGGCTGGTGGAAACGTGACTAATATTGCACTAAAACTCTATATCTCTAAAATGAAAAGCTTGTTCTACATGAATTCATCTTTAAACTGTGTTTAAAAGCCATCCTCTCCCTTGAGTTATCACAGAGACTGTCCCCCTTCAGTCTTTGTAATAACCAGGCCCCTCTGCATTACACATTATAAATTAATAGCCCCGTGTGTTGACATGAAGTATCGAGCGTGTGGTGTACTTTGAGCACAAGACAAATCTCAGGGTTTGTTGGAGCATTGAACGCTGTAAAACAAAACTGCCCATGCAGACGTTGCTGTAAGCAAAAATGCAGATGGCAAAGGGGGTGAGTTTGCATATACAGAGCAAGAAGAATATGAGACAGATGGTCATTTGTTAACTAATCTCTCACCACGCACCTTTGGCACATTTACACTATGGCCATACATGTCTGGCTAAAGACCCAATTCCCCTTTTTCCTCTTGCTGTATGAATGTGGTTCCCCACATCCCTTCTAAGACATTTTTTTTTCTTCCATGTCAGCACACATCACCATATTTCTTCACGGCATCAACAGGTTTCATGCCCCCAAGGGCATTATAAATGTCAGGTTTCTCTGAATGTAGTCAATATCTTATACAGCTCTCCCCAAAGTTCAAAATCAGATGAAACCAAATGAGGTGTGATGATGATGAGTAAACTGAGCACCAGGTGTCCTTGTCTTTCCTCTGTCTGCCTCCACTTAAAAACAGACACGCTCACCTCTCTCTCCTCTCTCTCTTTCAGTTCAGTTCTGCTCACTCTCTGTCCTTCTCCCCCTCCCCTGGTCCACTTGGCAGCCTCAGAGTCCTGGGAAGGCAGTGAGAGATGCTAGAGAGCATTTGGTTTCAATGCTAACAGATACCATAAACTTCTGGTGAGAATCTAATAAGGAAAGTGCTCTCTTCCTGTAGCCAAGGAAAGCAGAATTATGCATGAACATATCAGAAATTTTTTATTGCCTGTGTACCTGTCTGTGGAAACTTTTGGGTTACGACTGAAGTTATGAGGGTTGTTAGTGCTCAAAACGGCCATGAAACTCTTTGAATGAATACAAGAAAAAATCCAATCAGATTTACAAGCTGAACAAGTCTCAAAAGTCATCAAACTGTTTCTCTGCATGTAAGGGTCCCAATTCTTGTTTGTATCCGTGGCTTTGCTTGTGCATGCAAGTGTGTGTGTGTGTGTGTGTGTGTGTGTGTGTGTGTGTGTGTGTGTGTGTGTGTGTGTGTGTGTGTGTGTGTGTGTGTGTGTGTGTGTGTGTGTGTGTGTGTGTGTTCAGGAGTCCTGTAAGGCCCCTGGTATCCAGCAGAGGAATGCAGCAGTCTCTTGAAAAGTAGTTATCAGCTAATGAGAATTCCACTTGGAGCAGGAAGGAAGGGCTTAGAATGCGTGTCCCTCAGCGAATTGGGGCGAATGTTAATCACGATGCCTTTAAGTGCGTGCGCACACACACACACACACACACACACACACACACACACATATGCTTGCATGCATGCACACACAGGAGTCTAGACCGAGCAGAGAGCTGCAGAGCCTGACACATGAATGGACGGGAGGGAGGGGGGAAGATGGGGGGGAGAGCCAGAGAGGATGTTTTTAAAAACTAGGCTTGGTGTTGTCTTCGTGGTTTGGAACTAATTGGTTTCAGATGAAAATCAGCGTGCACAAACTCGAGAAGGCCTTAATGTTCTATGCCTTGCACTCCATCTCCCTGTCACAAAACACCCTCCACCTCTCTGTCTTTCCTTCACTTTCTCTTCCTCATGGTTTGTCGTCTTTCTGCCGTCCCGACCAGGCTGTTCATCAAACTTCATCTTGTTTTAATGCAACGACCGCAGTGTCATGGAGGTCATAGCTCAAGACAGTTTGCCTTAAATAAAAATAAAAATTTGAATTAATAATGAGTTTGGATGCAACATGCTAAGTGGAGGTCTCTCTGGTTCTTCAGACAACACACTGACCACTATACTTTCTAGCAGTCTGTATTTCCTCCCTCTTTCCCTCTTTCTTTTTCTCTCCCTCCGTCTCGCCTTCTCCCCTTCTTGCCGTGAAGGACACCAGGCCTCTAGAGATCCAGTCCCTCAGGAAGAAAGCAAGCGTCCCCCTCCCTCCTACTGTTTTTTCATAACCTATTATTTATGTCTGACAGACCTCCTCCAGACAAATGGCTGCCATATGGAGAAAGAAAAGCAGAGGAGAAAGAAGGAAGGAAAAACTCTCTCTGCATCCTCTTTCTCTCTCTGGCTTTGTGAGTTTCTCTTCAGGGGTTTTGAAATTTCAATCAGTTTTTGACGACACTTTGTGGGCTGTGTTAATATTTCCTGTCGGATGGCTTGATGTCTCGTGCCACACGAATGGCAGCACTTACGTCTGAGCTGCCTGCTGTCTCATCGAGCTGATGGAGATATCAATCCTGTCTCATTGTTAAGAGATGTACAGCTCCTGTGGGCTGTAAACCACGACCGCACTTATACCGTCTCTGTGGTCCACAGGGACACATTTCTCTGCCATGTACTGTACATTTGAAGCCTTAAGCATGTCTAAATGATTTGTAAAAATACAGTTTAAAGGTATTGTTGAGATAGTTTTAAATACAGTAGCATTAAAGTTATAGTCATAGTAACGCATTGAGTGAGTTTTAAAAATATTGGCATTGGACATTAAAAGTCCTGCAAATCTCCATTCAGCAGGTCCATTTGCCAGTCAAAAATTAACAGGCCAACAAGGATGATCTCTAATATCTAAAAAGATATTTTTGAATACAACTTGACACACCTCTACCTGTACCTTCATTAAAAAAAGAATAAAAAGAGCAAGCGTGTCTGGGGTGTAAGTAAGCCTTCATCCCGAGCATCCCATTTGAGTCCAAATAGGGGGCTGTTTGTTTGCATGTCCATAGTGGCTGATAATAACATCAAAGGGCACACATGAATCAGAAAAGAAAAATAAATTCATTAAGAAGTCATTGGTGCTTAATCAATTATACACATCATGTAGAATATAAATAAATAAATATATCGGAGGTTGTTACAGCAAACACACACTGATATACATTTTTATTTGCTGAAAATTAAGTATTACAAACCATCTTGTAATGGGTTCACACCAGCTGCAAGGCCAGTTCAGGCACAGGTCGTGACATCATCAAACTCGGCCTTCGTTTTATCTCAACTACACATCTCTAAAGTTTCAGAATTGCATCTTGCTTAGTTGAGACTGTGCTATAGCGGCGACAAAATCTGGCCACAGAGAGACGAATAAAAATACAAACACTTGGTAAAGTACTCATAACTGCCTCTGTTGTAGTTCCCACTACAGTAGGTATCTGCTATGATGACACACACATATACACACACAGCTCTCTTCTGGGTTTTATTCTGCCAGTTTCTTTCACAGAAACATAAGTAATTCAGTCTTCTACTGTACAGGTGAGGTGGTCCTTAAAAGACATCCCTTCTTTGTTTATGTATTTCCTTTATTTCTCTGTTTCTTTTTTAAAAGTTTATCCTTCTGCGGTTATTCTTCCTGTCTCCTCTTCACTGCTCTCTGGAGTCCCTCTTCCTCTCAGAATAAAAGTGTCTCTCATGTCTTGTCCCTGAGGGAGCAGCTGGCCAGCTAATCCCCAATGGGACCCTCGCTTCCTCCTTCCCCCTGCCCCCCTCCTGAATCTCCCTTCCTTCCCTCCTTCCTTCCTTCCTCCCTCCAAGTCTAATGTAATAGCTCCCTTGTCTCTTTCGGACAAAACAGCACTCTTTCTCCTTCTCTCTAACCCCCCACACCTTTTTTTTCTTTCTCTCACAGCAAAGCAACATTTAAAGCAGGAATAGGGAAATTGTAAACAGCAGGTTTTGGGGCCTGGAGGCCGAGGCAGAGTCCAGCAGGGCTCAGAGTCCAGCAGAGCAGAGAAGCAGGCCTTTGTTACTGGGGATTAATAAGGAGGTGAGGGTAGGGTTGCCACCTCCAACACCATACCCCTATACATCCTCCTCTAATCACAACACACTCCATTACACACACACACACACATAAAATTAAGAAAATGTCCATTGCCTGCATAGATGTAAGCCCAGCTTAACATTGAATCCGTAGATGCTTTCCAGGACTTTAAAACAGAACCACTTTCACTTCACACTCACAGATGTTTACTTGGCTGTGTTTCACATAATGTGTGCAAATCAGTATCATTTGTTCCATTATGGCACTGTGGTCACTCTTACTGTTACAATCATCTGGGGAAAGTGACCATCTGCGTTTAACATTGTGATTCAATAAGGAAGAGAACATATTTTTCCATAATGAATAATGAATGAGCCATTACCTGCCGTCTGTCTCCAATCTCTCTCACTGTCTTTGTTTCATTGGGTTGATTAGTTTCACTTTCTATTGCTTCTTCTGGATGGATCCACCACCATGAGTGACTACATACATACAGCTTGGTGAAACACACTTAATTCAACAAGTGTTAAAAAGAAGAGAGCAAAACTGCAGCTGTGGTTGATGTGGCCATGATCGTAGCTAGCCAGTGGGTTTGACCCAAGAAACAAATTAACAAATGATTGAATGGAAGACTACCTACCCAGCTTGTAAAGAGAAAAAGGTTTGGATGTTGTGTGCAGAGATGGTATGTTCTGAAAAGAAAAAAAAGTGTACTTTCGTTTCATTTGTAAAGTACATAACTGATTTACTATCAGATAACATATGGTTTCAGTAACATGTGTTTTGCTCTTTTTTCTCTATTATTAAAATCTCTCTTGCCTCTCTAGTAATACAATGTAGCATCCTGTAGTATCTTAATGCAATGTAGTATCTTGTAACCCCAAGTTCAAGCGGACTGACACTTGTATTAAAGTATTCATTCCTACTATTGTCTGAGAAAGGCTTTAAATAAATTAGTTCTTGACGATAATACGTTGACTTTAGGTTTAAGTTAGTTTAGTTTAGTCGTAGTCCTAATCTGGAGCCATTTAATTGCTTCAAGTGTGGATCTCAAACCAAAATCAAATCTATCCTGTATATAACAGTTGAATTTCATCAATAAACAATGTATAAACCCACTAGTCTGCTGCACATTTAAGCCCCTTTCCCACTGGCCAAAACATCCATGAACACCTACTAACATCTGGCTTTTGTCTTTAGTGGGAGAGGAAACAACTGGCATTCATTCTCAAGGTGACTGCAATAGTCACAGGTATTTATCAGCTCCAGCTCTGATCGACAGTGATAGAAACGTGACATCCGGCAAGCGATGGAACATGCGTCTCGGTTAAAGTTCGGAGTTCTCATACCCTGGTTAACAGAAACTCAGTGCATTTACATGCACATCAGTAACCCTCAAATGGCTTTTGACCCCTCAAGTGGCTTTTGACCCGGAAATAGAATAAGCCAGGAAGCAACGCCGCAGAAAACAGTAGAGCATTACCTTTAAACCGAGGGAGGACTTCGCCACAGCGATTAACATCACTACCAAGAAGACCCGTTTCTGTCATAATTCAGTCCAAAAGACAGCCTTTTTTAACCTAACTATCGCCGGATGAATGGATGTGAGTGGTTAAAGTAGCATGTCAATACCAATGACGGACAAGTGGTTTATCCAATCATATGCAAAGATTATTGATCTTAGTAGGCATATTAACCCTGTTTCCCGACACGTTCGTGACGTTCAACGTGACACATCAGAAAAAATAGGCTAGTCTACCGGTAACAGGAAAATAGTCCATCGTCTATTTTTAGCAGGTTTTCCCATGTTGCAAAATGATCCCAATTAATTTAAACTTGGCTACACAACTACAGACAAAATCTGATTCAAACTACAGAGAGTCTCTAGGCACAACAAAACAACATATAAAGACATGGACAGAATGAGAAAATTATGCACCTGCTCCTGCATTAATGGCTGCTGGCATGAAAATACAACTCAATATTCCAGACAATTGAATGATTCTTTAAGAATAGCATTGCCATCTTTGTCTGTGTGAGCATGAACCATATTGAGGATTTTGACAGATTGAAGGATTTTTGGTTTTAAAATGCATCTGGACAGCTTTGGTTTGCAGCCATTAATTAAAAACACAGGAGGTGTCTGCCTTCATGCAGGACCATCCGGCCGAGGCTTTAAATCTCTGTACTACAGCGGATAGGTGTACAAAAGGGCCATCCATCAGCATTGACCATTGTTCTTATTTTAACCATCCATCAATACCTCACTGTAAATCACAAAATTACATTTCCTGTCTTCTGAAGAAAACCCTCGGCATGTGGCTAGAAGGTGTGTACCCTAAAAACACACGTGCAAACTGGTGGATTCCATCAAACACCACGGCTGCGCTTGATGTATGTCTGCCGTGGAGAGAATGACAACCTCATGTTGAAGATTTAGCGTTGAGCTGGAAATGCAAAGTGAGGCAGGTTAGTGTCGCTCTTTGATGGGAGATATCAAATGGCTTTTGAGGGTTTTCCTCTCTTCGCCTTTTATCTTCCTCTCTCTCTCTCTCTCTGTCTCGCTTCCATCCTCTCTGTCTCACTCTTGGTTTAGCGCTGAACTTTCCATCCACAGCCTGACTCTCCCTGTGTGTGTGCTTTGAACTTCTCAAACTGTTCTTTTGAAGGGCAGAGTCATAAAACGTCCTTTTATGCAGGCCAGGACTCTTTGATGGGGTTGTGACTATGTACAATGCTCTGCTCTAAGCCTAAGAAACTTCAGACAGGCATGGTTCCACCCACGCAGACGAACGGACAGACAGATGCTGGGTCCCAAATCGCGCACTTTTGACGCCGGAAGTCGATAAAATGCAGTGTACCGCATTTGTCCGGTTGCGCACTCAGAAACGGCCAAACCGCCCTCAATCACCGCCACTTTGTCTATGTAGCGGTAGAGGCAGGACTTAATTCAAACTGGAAAATGGCGGAACAACAGCGCAACGGAGCGGCAACAACTAGATTCACTTTATAGATGTAAAAAGAGGATCACAAGGATTTTTGGTGGTGTGCTGAGTCAGAAGAGTTGTTGGAAAAGCTTTTGGAAAAATAAACAGAATAGGGAATACGATCGTGATTTCCGGTAAGTGCAGGGGAGCAGTGTGTGATTTGAGACAGCACTTACTGGGGAAATTGAGTGTACTGATCATGTCAGTACATAGGACACATGTCAGTCCACTCTTACTGCAGTGCGTGATTTATTTGGGGCACAGCAAGAAAGACCCCATGAATGACAGGGAGTCAGATTAAGTGTTTTTACATTTTTTATCTTTTTCTTTTAAATTTAGTAACGAGGGTTGAAGCCAGGAATTTGAAAAAATTCTGGCTAAAACCATTCAAGCATTTGGTACAAGATGTTGACACTCCAATATTTTACTGATGATCAATAAATATATTATATGCAGTAATATATATATATATATATTTGCGCCGGCCGTTCCACTCATTTCCTATGGAGGAGGCGGTAGCGCTTAATGTGGCAGCAGCACCCAAGGTAGTGGCTGCGCTCAAAGTTCAAATCAGTTGAACTTTGCCGCTGACCTTTCAAAAGCGCAACCAATGAGATAGAAGCTTTGAGTGTGCGATTACATTTCCTAGGTACTGGCATCAAGCCAGTTAGAAAGAGGGAGAAAAAGCTTTATTGTTTGTGTGTACCGAACTATCTAACTTTACAATAAAGTAATTTCACGATCTCGAAAGAAATCGTAATGCTTGGGGGTTTATAAGCAGTCACAACAGGTTTGTAATTAGGCAGTTTACGAACGGTTGTTATGATACTAACGTTGGTTTAGCCAATACTGGGTTTCTGCGCCCAACCTCGCTGTGAGCCCAGCCAAAAATGCGTATCATGTGAAGGCCCCTTAAAGACCGAATCACATTCACTTTCCAGTTGTTGGCTGAAGTATGATATAAATGTCATTAACACACCCATTCAATCTTGGATAACACGGAGGATGAGCAGCTCTATAGATAGATATATAGGTAGATAGATAGATAAGAAATTAGCCCTCCAAGCTAATGCATGCTAACTACGCTATCGACAGTTCAGAAATGAGCAACAACATTTTTTGCAGACACTAGATATCAAACAAAAACCAGAGACTATATCATATTAAGTTGTTGTGAGCTGTAAATTCACCAGCTTTTCAGGAGAAGGCTACCTTGAAGACTAACCCAGCAAGGCCTCTCTTCCTCCAGACAACTGCCTCCATCTCACTCACCCTGGGTCCAGGTCCACAGCTGCTTGTACCCGAGAGCAACTTGAAAGCAAAGGACCAAAATGTCCCTACGATTACACTGCACACTGGCTGTCCAAAATAATTATGATGATTTGAATGTTAGTCTTTCAGGGGGCAGCCCGTGTTACAGAGTACAGAGTACAGAGATACTGGACAAGCTAAACTTCTAACCCAAAAACAGACAGCCTGTTTGGGAGTTGGGGCAGCCACTAGGCCCCAAACCACCACACATGTTTACCATTGGAGCCTCTGTTGTGGTGTCACACCCTGTGAATAATGCACATTCTGTCTTTCATCACCTGTTTTTTTCACCCGTGACTCCTGTTCACTCTTACCATCTGTTTTCTCTTGATTTACTTGATCTTTGATATTGGAGGGTTTTCGTTAAGGTATACAACGGTTTGACACTGTGGCGTTCTTGCAATGTGTTTTTTCTAGCAGACTTGACTGACTCTTTCTCCTCTTTTTTCTTGGCATTGGACTGACTGTCAAGTAGCAGAAGTCAGTGCCCTATCCGAGTCATTCTCAGCTTCCTACAGCTGCTTCTCAATAGAAGCCTCTCATTTGTTTATTAGTGGAAAACTTGCGTGAAAACTGCACAAAATAATCATTTGACATCAGCTGTAGCTTTTAACACAGCTCTTAAATGACCGAAGGCAATCAGTATTTAATGATAACTAAGGGTATGAACAGTAACAGTGAAGTGACACAGAGATAAGCTCCAAAAATTCAGGAGCTGAGCACAGAGAGACTTTCAGAAGCCTTCTCTTTAATCACTGACACACCCACACACGTTACCATATGGTACATAAAGTACAGTATAACATGGTATGGTATGACATTTGTATCGTACAGACCATACTTCAAACAGAAAGCCTGTCTGTGACAGCAAGTGTCCTGAAGTGTCCTGTAGCAGGCAACTGATTCCCCACAAATAGGTGGGCTGTTGCACCCCACCCTGACCCTCAAGGTCCTTGAGGAAAAAGGCCAGATAAAACCACTCCCTGGGTAGAACAGGAGTAACCTGCCGACCACTGCACTCATTTTGAATTGTAGTCGCTCCTACTGATCAGAAAAGATGCTTCTGTAGAGAGGCGTGGGATCTGTAGGGGACACCCCCATCCTAACTTACTGTATACCCACCTAATTTCAGTTGATCTCACCTTGGGGTGATCAACAGATTATAATAAAAAAGTGTGCCAGACTTTCTATTTCCTTATGTTAAAATACAAGGGTGTAAAAATCTCCCAGGCTTATACAGTAGATGTATCCTGTCCTCCATTCTCCTGTTGGTTCCCAGTTGTCAAACTGTGGCCATTACAGTCTGGGTTGGGTTTCCCATAAGCATCCCAACACTGAGACAATCTTTGTTCCATTGTGAGCCGTGAGCACTGAGAAGCTTTTGGGAAGCTGGAACCTGGCTGTTCCCAGGATCCCTTTCACCTGAGCAGGAGGACAACAGGGGGAGAAAGGGGTAACACAGAAAGTTGCTGTTTGAGAGCAGGAATTATGTGAATACAAACACACATGTAGACGCGCACTATCACACAAAAATATGGACACACATACACTTCCACTCATACACATGCAATAAACATTCTTCCTCGGACACACACTTCTAACAAAGCAGTAGTGGACAGTGTAACACTACAACTTGGTGCAAATATTGGTCATTATAGAAGAATTTCCTGTAATGGTTGGAGAAAAGGCTTTCTGGGGTAATTTAATGTGGTTTACTGACTATTATGTGTTTCTACACAATTTTTTCATTAAGAAATCCACTCCACCTTAGAGATTTGGTTACGAGGCTTGGTTGGTTTGCAGTTTTGCATGGCAACATTATTCTTATTCTTTTACTCTAAATGAGCACCACAAGTCAACTTTCGTTCACACAGTCAGTGGTGTGGCAAAGTGCTCTTCAGACATGTCTATGCAGGACACGTCCATGTATCATTTTTGGCCTAAAGACACAATCCAAGACATACCAAAGATGATCCTCTGGTCCGCCCAAGTGAACCTCTGGATAGCTCAAATGCTCTGGTGTCCTGCCTCTGTGTTGGCACCCTGCAAAAGCTGTCGTTTTTATAACCCTTGCACTGTAAACTGGAATTATACTTCATTGAAGATGTAAGGCAATGTGGATCTACGCAGAGAGAGGTGTAAGTGGTAACAATAAGTCACAGAAGCTTACAAAGGAGATGACATACAGATCTTCTAAATTGCAACCAATAAGCTACATGGATTGGTCAGGTTCTGCTAAATTTCTGAGGTGGAAATCTGACATCAGTGGGTGTTTCAGTTGAAATTTCTGGAACTTGGAAATTCCAATTTCCTAGTTCATCTGGAGTGCACTATAAAAATGCCAGAAGTAGTTGTGTGAAGCATGAATAAAAACAGCTTGAGAGAGAGGTTCAAACACAGCAAACTTTCTCACCTCATTACTAATAAAATACACATGTTGCATCTCTGATTTTGAAACATTTCTAAAAAAAGAAACCCTAAAATCTAGTTGTTCAGTTTCTCAACTTGACAGTGCATTGATATACTTTTAGTTACAAAGAAAATAACTAAAAGGTTTTAAACACACAGTCAGAGTCAATTCTATAAAACACATTTGGAGCTTCTCCCATGCTAAAAACGGTGATGATTTGGTTCAAAGTCACATAACCACATGACAACTCGCTGATTGTTTTAACATGGAACCTTTTTATTTATTCAGGGAAGTTTCACTGAGAGGAAGCCTTTCTTTTGCAGGAAAGCCCTGATCACATTTGCACAGTTACACACATTCACACATTCAGAAGGTGTCCAGTACAACCAGTCTGATCTGCTGACCACTGAGAAGGTCCAAGTTGGGGATAAGGGCCTTGCTCGAGGGCACCTCAGTGGTGGTAATGAGGGAGGGGTGCTTCTTTTTTAACTTTCCACATCCAGAATTACGCTGTTGGTCTAGGAATTGAACCGACAACATCCTGTTCACAAGCTTGCAGTGAGATGAAAGGCAGGCCACAGAAGGTTGAGATGTAGATCAAACTGTTGTATTTGCACCATATGTCCTTTTAGAAAGACCCATGTTTCCTATCAGCAATTATAAAATTGCAGGAGGAAATTAAAGTCTATCAAACTTCATCAGTGATTATTAACACTTTAAATACCACTGATGGTGATGCATTTCTGAAACAACAAAACTCAACAAAAGATGTGCTTTCAAAATGTATTGCTGTTCTATCAAAGTGAAACATTCCTGGGCCAGGAAGTCAGCCTTTAAAAAAGCAGAATGTTTGTGTGACAGGACCCCACTAACTTCTGAAATATCAATCACCCTCACATTCAGAGTTCAACGGAAGTGCTGTCAGGGTTGAGTATGTGAAACAGATTTCTAGGACAAGATCTCTATGCAAACATCATAAGGCCTCTGTTAAGCCGGTTTGATCATCAACCTGTTTTCTTGCTGAGCATGTCTTCCGCTCTTGGGTCTGTGGAGTGTGTATTTGTGTCGCTTTTGTGTGTGTGTGTGTGTGTGTGTGTGTGTGTGTGTGTGTGTGTGTGTGTGTGTGTGTGTGTGTGTGTGTGTGTGTGTGTGTGTGTGTGTGTGTGTGTGTGTGTGTGTGTGTGCGTGCACACGTTCTCTATAAGAAGGTCTAAAAGGAGGTAAATCACCCCGTCAAAAGTGAGCGCTGTGAAAACATCCTGAGTGCACACTGAGACACACACACACACACACACACACACACACACACACACACACACACACACACACTAGAATTGTCCATGTGAGAAGAGTAATAATTCAGTTGGTGGAGTGATTTGAAGGACAGTAAAATGATTAAAATTCAAATGAATATCAGTACTTTTCTTCTTCTGAGAATTTTACATTTTTAACATGCACATATATTCATCACAATCTTTTTAGGGCGGAAAGAATGAGTCAAATGGCACTTTTCATGAATTTGACAGTATGACAAAAAGTTCCTCGATAAACCACATCCAACATGTTCATTTACAGATAACCTTTAAGTTTCGACCGCAAAACCTGTTTAAGACTTTCTTCTGATCTGAACACGTTGTGACACCTTATTTCATGAGCAAATCTGGCCCACAAACATAGTTTTGTTTCCATTCTCCTCATTTCGGAAACTTGTTTTTTCAGTTTCCTCTGTCAGTTGCAGACAGCTGAAAGTTGCTTCACCAGAGAGCTAAATATAACACAAAGACATCTGTGGTAAGACGATTTTGTAATCATGCAGATTTTTTCAGAGATGTGAAAATGTGAACTTCTCAGTTATTGTAAGACGACTTCCAGGCATTATGATGAGTAAGGTAAATTATATTCAGGAGATGTGGCTTCATTTGAAGAAGCTGTGATTCACTGGACTGAAGGTTCAGGAGTTTTGAACCGTAATATTAAGTTTCTCCTCTTTATCATTATAGACCTGCAATTTAAATCATGATGGGCTGAGAAAGTTCCTTAACCATATAACATAACAAACACATATCAAAGAGTATAATGTGAGTAGAAACCAAATTTAGATGGCTAAATAAATTCTAGATTATACCTTTAACAGCGGGGCCATATGAAATCAGAACACCCAGCTGCTCTTTGTTTTTAACATACATACTTGTTCTATTTAAAAAAAAAATTCATATATATATATATAAGTCATATATTGTTCTGTAGTAAAAATAAGAAAGTGCTTTGATGCCTGTCATAGACCAATCCAGTCATGGGTCAATGGGTCACATAGCAACAGGCTGCAAAGGCCTCAGAGGAAGAGAGAGAGACACACAGAAGAGAAAAAGGAAAGACAAATGCTTATCGCTTGAGTGCCCTCATGTCGGCAGTGCCATCTCTGACTGTCACCACCTTGAGTGACACACATCGGGGTTGAGGGGTCAGCAGGGGTTGGGAAGTGTGATGTATGTGTGAGTGTGTGTGTGTGTGTGTGTGTGTGTGTGTGTGTGTGTGTGTGTGTGTGTGTGTGTGTGTGTGTGTGTGTGTGTGTGTGTCTGTGTATGTGTGTGTGTGTGTGTGTGTGTGTGTGTGTGTGTGTGTGTGTGTGTGTGTGTGTGTGTGTGTGTGTGTGTGTGTGTGTGTGTGTGTGTGTGTGTGTGTGTGTGTGTGTGTGTGTGTGTGTGTGTGTGTGTGTGTGTGTGTGTGTGTGAGGAGCTGTAAACTTCTTTGGAGAGGAACAATAAAAGCAGTGATTGCAGGAAAGGTTTTGAGTCTGTTTGACCAAGTTAGGACCTAAACTCAGGAACTACTCAATGACTAAATGTTTTATCATCCCTTTAACTGTGAAAATTACATTAATAGCAGATTAAAAAGCTCACTTTTTTTAGTCTAGTCTTGGAGTCTACTAGTAGAAGAATTAAAAAATCAGTGACATTGAAAAAATTCCCATCTTAAAAGGCTTAGTATTGAGAGTAGTATTAACCAGTTCTTAATTGTCAGTGATTGCCAGGTCAATGTTTGATCACTCACTTCACATGGCAAGCATTTGCCTAGATTGCCTCTCCTGAGCTAAGTTTGCACCGTGTGCAAAGTAGCTATGATTCACACAAGTGTATTGTATGTGCATTTTATCAGGTGACACAGTGATTTGAGTCAGCAGTCTATAAATAACTTGATGCATGACACTTGATGAAGGATATGAAAGGCATGCGAACGAGTTTGGGTATGAGCTGATTTTAGATTCTATTTCTTTTCATATTTTTTTTTTTTGCTGTATCCTTATATCTTATTGGGTTAAGTTATGTCCCTACACCAATTAGGAATAAAAATTAGAGTTGATGTAAACAATGGAGTATATAAAAATAAAAAACTCTGTATGATTTAATCTAGTATCCATTTTGTTGTTGCGGATTGTGTATTGTAAGGTTGTTTTCTCAATTTCCAAAAAATCCCTAAATTTGATTGTAGCCAGAGTGACTGGGCAGGATTTTAATGCCAAAATCGAGGTCCAAAGATGGAGGGGAAAAAACAAAAGGCAGAGCAAAGGTTTCAGCTTCATGCCATTGACAGGAAATAGTGAATATGTGACATTTGAAGGGACACTTGGTCACATTATAGAACAGGAAGGAAGCAAGGTAGGGTTAGAAGCTATGTGCCACATTATGTGTTTGTATCTGATGAATGTGTATGTAGGGGGAAAAGGCCTTCAATAGGATTTTTAACACTTGGTGTTAAGCTTTATTAAAGGAAGAACAGTAGATGACGGTGACCGGAGGATGGTGAGTGGAAGGTAGAAGTGTGTGTGAGTGACAGAATAGAGGATAGGTAGGGGGCAAAGCAGTTGGTGGGTGGTGTGACCATTGTGAAAGGATAGGCTACTGTTAGTCGGGTGGGAGCTGCAGAGGAGATTGGAGGTGAAGTGAGGGTGTGACTGACACATGGATAGAGACGACTAGCAGGGGGTGGGAGGAGGTGGCAGGCAGAGAATAATGGCAGCAGGATGCGGGTGTGCTGCATTGACGAGGGTGTGTGTGTGTGTGTGTGTGTGTGTGTGTGTGTGTGTGTGTGTGTGTGTGTGTGTGTGTGTGTGTGTGTGTGTGTGTGTGTGTGTGTGTGTGTGTGTGTGTGTGCGTGTGTGTGTGTGTGTGTGAGTGTGTGTGCCACTAGAGTCTATGCATGTTGTCCATGTTGTTTCAGGTGTCCATACACCCCCAGCCAACCAGCAGGCCCTGGAGGGAGGACTGGCAGCTCATTAGCCTGATCAAAGACTCTGACTCCACTTCCCCCTCTGATTTAACACACTCACACACACACACACACACACACACACACACACACACACACACACACACACACACACACACACACACACACACACACTTTGCTGTGTTTACCTGGCTAATCCCAGGCTAATCTGCCTGATATGCAGGATGTGGGGCTCAATTAGGGGAAATGAAGGTGTGGTGATGAGGGAGGGGTGGGGAAGTAAGAAAAGGATAGGTGAGATCCAGCAGATTCTCCCCTTTTACAGAACAGGGGATCAACAAAATATTCAGAAAATTGATAAAACTGTTGAGTACTAGTGTCGTGGTAGCCTCAGATTATTTATTTTTTACATAGCATAGTATAGTATGTCCTATTTGAAATTTGTATACAGTACATCGGTTGATATTAGTAAATCAGAGCAGTCAATCAGCCATAAAAGATTAGTAAACTTTATATAGGAGAACTAAAGTAAACATTTGGCTGTTAAGGCCCAAGCACACCAAACCAACATTACCATCACCAACCAACAAAACAGTGCTGCCTGTTGCATTGCCTCACGTCGCCTGTGTCTGGGCCAAAAAGCTGCACTTGAACATATTGCAAAGACTACAGTGAACGGCCAACTAGCAAATATTTTCTACGGCTGCGTGAGATGAAATAACTGTCCGTACCATCAGTAGGCAATAGTCTGACAAGACAGATTCATGACACTAATTAGCCAGTTAGCACATTAACAACAAACAGTTATGAAATGTCTCTGTTAAAGAACTCAATGTCTAAAAAAATAAAACAGAATAGCTGCAAACAAGGGCGACTTGGGCCAAGGGCGCCGGACATACTGCAAAAACTAGGCCGACAGACGCTCACTGATGGCTGGGCACTGGCCATGGTGTGTCAGGGCCTTAAACTTATATCAATCCCATTTAACTTCATCAGTGAGTTTGTTTTCCAGATGTCGCAGAGCACCTTTATTCATATATAAGCAGCATATAAACATATAATAAATAAATTATAATAAATTATAATGTAATTAACTAACCATGTTTTTTCGTTTACAACTCAACTTATTGCAGTTATTGCAGACAGCTGAAGGTAACCAGGAACATAAGCACATGTACAAGCACTGAGTCTGAGATCTGATGCGGGAAAATATCCTTTGTAGAGTACAATGAGCTGTCAGGATATAATCATAATCACTGACTCAGCTCCTGAAGCTGAGATGGTTAATTTTAGTGAGAATCATCTCATGTAAAAATAGGCCCTATAGTGAAGAGCTCTTTATTTTCTGTTCATATTGAATCGGATCCTGATTCATATCCTGTATTGACTGGGCTTTACTTCGGAAAGTGACCACCTCATCATCCATCACAATAAAAGAGCCTGTGAGTCAAAGCATCCCTCTTGAGCCACATCCTCTCAGCTCAGGAGAAGATCTTGTTATATTAATCAGAGGCTTGTGAAGCACACTATCCTCACATCTGGACACAAATGCACACTCTCAGTGGCTAAATTTGATCTTTATAGATTACTCATATCTAATCCTACATAGTTGATTTAACAGTTTTAGGTCATTCTGAGGGACAACCCTGAGCCAAAAATACAAATACAAAAAATTATTTTATTGTCACTATTTTTCAGGAGTTAAAGTGTAAAATCATCCCATGTTTTTTTTTTGACACTTGCACACACCAAATAAGCCATCGAGACAATCTCTTTTCGTGTATGACCTATTTGCAGAGAAATCCAGTAGCGTCCCTACTAGCCGGATGTAGCTTACACTGATTAGCTCGGGGCATTACGGAGGGGGCATTAAAGCGGCTTTTTTAACCACTAATACTGGTCAAAATAACACCAAACCTCTGCAGTAGCATGATAAGTATCTCTACAGAAAAAAACGAAGCATCAATGGGCTCTTTCCTTTTGGATTGCATTTGGTGATCGAATTGAATGGACTTTACGATGAGAGGAGCTGGTACCGGGGCCAGTAGGTAAGTCTCTCAAAACACTCTTTTAATAATCTCTGGGTGTTCTAACTATGTTGTTGGTGCTTCGTTTTATGTGTAGGGACTCTTATCATGCTACTGCAGAGGTTTGGTGTTATTTTGAGCAATATTAGTGGTTAAAAAAAAACCATTATAATGCCTTCACCGAGCTAATCAGTGTTAGCCACGTCCAGCTCTTAGCGACTGTTAACGACTGTTAGCAACCCTCCGGGATATCTCCGTTAATAGTTTATACACAAAAAAAACTGTCTTGATGCCTTATTTAATGTATGTAGGTGTCGAAAAAGATCATGGGATGATTTTATGCCAGAATTTCACTTTAATAGGACATGTTTTACTTTTTTAATGATAAGACTAATTCACATAATGTAGAGCACATTTAGATGATCTGTACAGTGTATTGGTATTGTTTCCAAACAGTTTCCTCACCTCCAGTTTCCTCACCTAGGCGTTGCGGGGCTTCGAGCGCCGAAAGGCTCAACCTTTGATAAATTCTGGCCTTTTCCCCAGGACTGTATATCGGTGGCAGGGTTGAAATGCCTGTGAACAAAATGTAAAGGCATAGTTTGATGTTTTGGGGTAACACACATAATCACTTTCTTCCCCAGAGTTAGACGAGAAGATCAACACCACTGCATTAAGCATGAAGCCAGAGCAAGGAGCTGATGGAGCTTAGTTAAGGATAAAGACTAGACATGGGTGGAAACAGCTAGCCTGGCTCTGTCCAAAATTTTAAAATTTCACCTCCCAGCACCACCAGAAATCACAGATTAACACATTATGGCTTTTTTTTTTTTTTTTTACCGGGGGTCAACATGCAACTATTTCTTAGCCAGGTGCAGTTACCTCCTGGTGTGGGCTTTAGAGATGCTGGTTTGGACACGCTGTCTCCCCCTGCTTCCAGTCTATGCTCAAGACAGTTTACTTTCCAAAATGTTGAACAATTCCTTTAAAACAACATATGACACTCAACCTTAATGCTAAAAACATATTAATGGAGCTCAGGGTCAGGGTCACTTTAACATGTAATACAACTTGTTAAGAAAAGAAAACTTCATTGGCGGTTTACAGACTTACAGGTAACAGAAAGCAGCCTCTATTGCGTCAGCATCCACCGGCTGACATCAGATAGTCAATAAAAGCCCAGCATGGGTCTAATATGTCAGTCTAACCCTGTTCCCGTCGAGTCTTTCATGCGCCTGCTTCTTTATATGACCAGTTCACAGTTGACCAAATCGGGAAATCTTCACAGGTTTGTTCCCAAGATGAAACTAAACTTTTTGTTTGTTTGTCTGCAACAACTTTATCCTCCTTGTGTTGCTCTCAAGACTTATGGCTAAAAGGAAGTTGCTGTGGCCGTCTCAGGCCCATCCTTCGCCATCTGTCCTTTCTCCTGCCTCTGCTCCTCTTCTCTTCTCCTCCTACAAATCACTTTATAGTCCTCTCATCTTCCCCTCATTTTTCTCTCACCTCCTTCCCTCTTTCCTTTGATCTCCTGAACCCTCTCATCTACCCTCTTTTCTTCTCCCTCTTCAGCCCTCCTGCCCTCTCCTCACATTTACCTCCTTTTTTCCACTCACCTGATCCTCTTGTCTTTCCTCCTCAACTCTACTCTTTTTCCTCTCCTCCTGTCCTCCCGTCCCTCCTCTGAAGGCTTAATTTAAGCTTGTCATCAGAGTGTCTGTGAGCTGAAGTTGGATACTGCTGATGCTGCAGCCATCGCGACTTCTGGAGTGTCGATAACTCGTCTGCAATACTGCTGGTCTGTATTTGTGCCTGTTTCGCATGACAAAATAATCATTTCTTTCAACTCACATAAGTAAAAAAGAAAAGAGTCTGAAAAACATTTGGTTCAAAGACTAAAACTAGGAACATGTGTGGATTTTGCCAATGTGTTATCTGGCTCTAAGTCAGGCTGGCTTTTAAATTTAACTTCAAAAACAGCACTGGTGCTGTACGTATCTCTTTTTCTAATACATTTTTTTTTTATATTTGATTTTATTTCAATGATGGCCAATTAGTATAGTGTAGGCAGTTCAACACACTGCAGCTTAAAGTATGTTAAAACTATTCTGCTATGATTCATATTCTGTAAACATGGTTTTCCCACATAGAAAGTAAAAAAAAACTCAGTGAAAGTGCTGGAAGCACATCTACTCTTTCTCCGTCATTGAGACATTTTGCATCTGGCCTCGCCCCACCCGCCACTGCTCACATACAGAATAATTTCATCAAAAACAAGAAACAAACATGGGTTTAAATGATTATTTCGACAGTGAGACATTTATACTAGATGGTTCTTGAATTATGTATTATGATTGTCGACATGCAGTCTAAAAAATGAAGTAGAGACAATCTATGGATTTTAACATTAAGGATTTCTGTTTTTTGTTCATAAGAAATATTCCTGACAAAACGGTTTAGTTTTGACTTTGAGGCTCCCATCTAAGCTGGAAGAACCCCGCTGGGCGAGGGGAGGAAAGGAGAGCTCCGGTGGAAGTTGACCTTCGACCTTTCTTTAGAGGAGTGACAGGACCCCGACTGCACTCCGACCTCCAGGGACCAACCAATCACTGAAGCGTGACCTGCCGTCAGGGGCGTGGCTACAAAGGCCCTCGCTTTTTCTCGCTACCTCTCACATTCTGGGCATTCCAAGTGTCGCTGTGAGCACATATCATCCACCTCAGGGATGAACACATACACATACACACACACACGCGCGCACACACACACACACACACACACACACTCACACACACTCACATACACACACACACACACACACACACACACACACATACACACACATACACACACACACACACACACACACACACACACACAAACACACACACACATACACATGTACCACACACAAATTCAGTGTTGAATGTAAGCTAGCTGAAATGTACATTTATCAAATTACTATATTTAAAGGTAAACGGACTGCGTGTTGTGGCTGGTGCCGGTCGTTTGTTGACGTTAGCGGACTCCATGTTGAAGTTAATGCCATAGCTAGTGTTGCACACTGTTGGCGCTGTAGTGGAGCTGAAGAGAGGAAAGGGACTGGGGAGAGTGCATGACCGTCACATCCTTTGGATTTGCCTGGCAAAACACTCAAAGAAAATCTGGGAAGTTTTTTAGTTATGTTACAGCCCGTTCACACATTGCCATTACAAAGCGATGAATACATGCAAATTGCTTCACATTTAAATACAAATCTGAGGGAGACCTACTTTACTTTAGTGTTACTTAATACTTCCATGCTACTTTTTTTTTCACTTTACTAAATATAATAATAACTCCACAACATATCCAAGGAAAATATTTTAATTGATAATCACACAAAACATATGAGGGGTTTAGAAAATATGATGCATTATACATTGAAATATATGAAGCCCCATAGTATTAACAATTGGTTCAAAAAAGCTTAAACTTAATGAGTCAAATGCTAATTACATCTTAAAGCAGCATATTAAGGCATTAATGACCTAATATACAATATAGTGGGATACTTTGGGGTTATTATTCTGCATTATATACTTTTATCTCTACTAATACTTACATATCATTTTCATAACATTTTCAATACAAGGCTTTGCCAGTGCACAGGTTCACCTTATACTAAGACAGTTTGTCATACTTGTGTGATCCAATCATGTCTCGGGGCTTTACAATCTGTCCTCTCTCCTTTATTCAGGTAAGTGAGAACTTCTTAACTTTACTGCGAATGAGCAAAAACTTAAGGAGAGCTACAGAATAGTCTTCGCATGTACATAATCAGCAGAAGTAGCAGTAGAATTAGTCTAAAATGTGGAGCGGCAAAGTACTAGACATGCAGAGTAACTGAGAGCTGAAATTACAATATAACACCAAGAACCGATAAACAAAACCCATGAATGCCAAAACATGAAAACAGCAATGACATCCATGGGACACTGGAAATCTTTTCCCCTTCTGTAATTACATGGATAATTGAAGATTTTCACTTATGTCAGAATTAGTTACATGCAACATGCAGCCCACACATGGTGTTTTTTTATATTATTTATATCCTATTTTGTCTTTGATGTACCCTGTTACTCCTCACTTGGACAGGGATCATTAGCATTTCAACTAAATTTAAAAGTCAAAACTCTGGTGCTGTCTGTCTGCTTAGTTTGGCACATTTATGAGTTTTAATATGAGTGATGTGTGTGTTTTGTGGCTGCCTGGTAAAAAGCATTCACCCCACATTGGTTGTTCTTTGCTATTTATGTATTTGTGCATGACTACTTACGTATCTTTGGCACAAGTGTAGCAAGGATGGACCTGTGTGTGTGTGTGTGTGTGTGTGTGTGTGTGTGTGTGTGTGTGTGTGTGTGTGTGTGTGTGTGTGTGTGTGTGTGTGTGTGTGTGTGTGTGTGTGTGTCTGTGTGTGTGTGTGTGTGTGTGTGTGTGTGTATGCATGTGTGTGTGTGTGTTTATTTGCCCCCGTGTGTGGTTCGGCTTAAAGCAGTGCAGTCCTCATCTCAGCCTGTGGTGTTGGCTAACACACCACACACACACACACACACAAAAAAAGTCTCGACACTGACCCAGACAGAACGAGACCAGGCTACACACTAATTACATGCCTGGAATTAGACATAATATCAACCAGCCGGTTGACTATGGAAAGAGGGATGGTAGGCCAAGTTAAGGATATGTGTTGTGATTCTTGCATGCACTGTATGTTCATGAATGTTGATGGATGTCTTTCTGTGCACACTACGAATCAGGAGTCAAATATAAAGTCAAACAAAAGGAAAATAATATTGAAAAAGTGCAGTACAGAAGATTTTCTCAATAACCTTGTGAGACAAGTTGATCTTTGGTGCCAATGTGTTTTCTCCCATGTTTTGCCTAGTACAGTGTCCTATAGTAGTTTCCACAGTATCCATGGAGAGAGGAGTGTCAGCCTGGAACTTTTGCGGCAGGAAAATGTGGAAAGGATCTGGACAGCGTCTTTTCAATCCCACAATAAACGAAACACTCAAAGTTCAAATGCAGTTTCAAGGCAATAGTGGGCTTTTCATTTTAATGACACTGTGCACCTGTGATATTGTTGCTGGACTGTTAAAAAATACATCAGCTGAGCATGTTTTACTTATAGTAACATAATTTTATTCATCTTTCATATAGAGGAAAGCTTTCAGTTTTAAAAACAGTTGAAAGTGCTCATATGGGGCTTTTATGTAGTACCTTGTTTATGTCTGAACATAAAAAAATAGATAAAATATTTTATTTTTGTATTATTTTTCTTTTTTTTCACTCATAATAAAGCATGTCAAGGACAGGTTTGAGAGAGGACACCAAACAGTAGACTAAAACAAACTAGCTCCTAAGTTCATGAACAACAACTGCCTTCATTTAATTGATATTTTACAAATTGAGATTTAGATTTATTGCCTCAAAACCATGGCAACATGGTATGGAGGAGAGCTAACATACACAATAGCGCGGTCTAGAAGCCATTTTAAAAATTTCTTGTTAATCTTTATAAATATGATTATTAGGCCTGCCGTCGTATACTGAGCCTGCTCAGGTAAAGTTCTTTATTTCCCCATCCAATCAAAGTACAGTTTATAACAGGCTGTGCACCTGTCAATGGCTGTGAAAGAGGTGATTTGGCAAGCAGATGAGAGGTCACTTCAACGTTTAAAAAATTCTATAGCACACTTATTGCTAGTGAACCATTGGTTAAGCTACCGGCCACACATTAGTGACCCCTGCAATAGGGTATCGACTACAAAAAAAGGTAAGATGCTCTTCAAAAAGACACCTAATTTACAAATTACCCCGGAAGTACCTCTTCCTGTTTTCAGTACTGCTCTGTCTCACTGAGCTCATCAGAGCATATACACAATTTTATAGAATAAATCAAACGTTTAGGCCTACTAAATCCAAGGCATGTGATTCCCTCTAGGACCACCCATGCAAAAAATGTATCACAGTGTTTTAATGACATGGTTTTATTGATCCCTGCAGTGAAATTCTTTCATCGCCTTTCCACAAACCGAGAAAGTTCAGAGGTCAGGGTCAGCAACAGAGCAGCACCCCTGCAGCTGACATGGATTCAGGGTCTTGCTCGAGAAGATTTCAGCAGCGCAGATGCTTGTCAACATGGACACCATGTCTGGATCATCCAGTGAAAATACACAGTTTTGACCTCGAGGTCAAGTGTCACCAGCAAAATGAAGTTGATGAAGTTTAATTTCACATTTAGTTCATTTCCAAGCATTTTTCACATGTACAAGCATAAATTAACTGAGGATTTTTTTTATAATTTCACCAAATAAAATATAGTTTTCTCCCCACTTGACAGCAGTAATCTTTTCAGCAGGCATTCTTCTTAACAGGGCTCTGTAGACCATTACCAGTTATGTTGAGGGCCTACACTCATTGATAAAAGCTACTTTAGCTTCTGCCAAATGGCATATGCTACTCGACGTTGTCTGAAGTATAAAGTATGACCAACCCAGACCAGGTGAGGCCATATTTCCTGGGATGGCTGCCTAGAAAAAAAAGCAATGACGGGCTCACTGCTGATCTAGACAGACCGCTGCTGAAGGACTAGTGCTTTTCGAACAATGGGTGTGACTATCTGGAGCCACAAAACCCATTTCCTCCTGCGTAGCATGTCAAATTACTGGTCTGATTTGCTTTCAAAATGTCCTATGCTCATGCAAAAGCTTTTTTTAAACAAATGTGGAATAAGGTTGTGTAAGAGCTGACTATAACCCCAAATCAAGCAACTCTTTTGTTGGTAAAGTAGAAATATTTTAATTCTGGTGATGTCACTGATAAGTTTAAATGTGTTTCTTGTGTATACACTGATAAACATTTTCAATTAATTATTATTAAAGTACAGAAAAAACATATTTCTGACAAGAAATTGTTTATTTTCTCATTTCAAGGGAGCAAATAAACATTATCAAAGACAGTGAAGACATAACAGACTTCAGACAAGGATCATGAGGTTATTTTAGCACATACTGAAAATAGATCTCTGTTTTGATACATCCGTATTGTTCCACCAACATTTTATTCACTGTAACGTGACTTTAAAGCAGATTAACAAACCTATCGTAGATTGGTAATAGATAATGAGGTGAAACTGGTGCATTTAGTATCAACAATTACATAAGTCTCCAAATGCATGTCATTAGAATTAATAAAATGGTAGTATATTGTTTTAAAACAACCAAAAAATAAAGAAAAACAAGGCAGCTGAGCCAGTGTAGCTCGTTTGGCCTGTTGTTATTCCTTTACAGGAATTTTGAAGCTCTCTAATGACTCTAAGGGCGCGCTCACACTATCCTCCCGGACCGAGACCCGGACTTTAGGGTACTTGTCCCCCCTCCCTCTCCCCCCCGCGCCCCAGCCCCGTTTGTACTCACACTACCAGGGCCTCGGCCAATACTTCTTGCTGTCCATACGCCTTCAAGCCGTAACACGTCACAGGCATTGATCGCGTGTGTGTGGCTTTGTTTACAAATCTTTCCACAGACAGTTTTTGTGCGTCTTGTCGACTGTTTTTGAATATTTTCATCCGACCAAATCTGCAGTAAACACTCCACCTCCGCATCACACCAACATGAACCTTTCACCGCCATTGTTGTTGTTGTTAAATGTCCGCGCATGGTCCGTCCTTCTATTTACATGTCCGAACAGGCGGACATAACGCTACTGCCGTAGGGCTCGTGCTCGTGCGCGTACACGTGCGCACGCTCGTGCTCGTACATGTGCAAACGGCTCCGCTAAAGCCCACCTATTTCAAGCGGGCCGTGGCGGCCCAGCTGGCCCCAGTTGAGCGCGGAGCGGGTGCGCTCACACTACTTAAAGGTACTAGACTTTAGCTGAAAAACCGGTTTTGGCCGCGGCCAAAAGGATAATGTGATCACGCCCTAAGTGAATTAGGTCTAATGTATCCTATTATGGTGCAATGAGGGCAGGCCAAAGTCATCAAACTCTTTATTTTGATGGATGTGGACACACAGACTCATACAACCACACTCACATGCACCCCCACCCCCCCTTCCTACTTCTCTTACCACACACCTCTCCTGACTCCAAAGCACACAAACATACCTCCTGACCAGGCGGGCAGTGAGGAAGGAAGTCAATATTTGAGGAGTTGAAGCTACCTGGTCCAGATACGCCTCTTACTGTAGACAAACTATAGAGTTTTCTACAATGCCGCTCTCAGCTTGCTCAGTTTGAGCATTACTGTAGGTTAAAACACGTCATTACATTTGCTAATTCTGTTACTCTTGGCCCTAAGCCTACACTACTGTTTAAAAGAAAAACCCGCCCTAACGGGAACACTTTACAAAAACATTTTTTTTAAAGTGCCGTTGATGTACTCTGCTGCAGTGGTCCACAACCCCCACAGCCATTTTCAGCTCAACCCCTTCATCTTTTCCACCCGTCATGTTAAAAATAGGTTCTGGATGCTATTTAACACTATTATTTACATATAAGTGAATATTGATCCCATTGTCAGTGTTTGGTTGCTTTAGTAAAGTTTCCATTATAGCTGATATAAGCTAATATACAACTGCAATCCATTAACTATTTCAACCATTTATCCATAGCCTTGAAGGCTGTGATACAACACGCCGGCAGTCAGCCGTCAGGGAGCATCTGTTGTTTTTATTTTTGCAGTGGCACCATTGGCACTAGTCAGCCCATACAGGCATACTGAATTGGCTTGTTGTTAATGTGCTAGCTGGCTAACCAGCGTCTTGAATCCATCTTGTAGGTATTTCAGTTTCCCATTTTGAATAATGAATACAGACTACCGCCGAGAGAGTTATTTTCTCTCACGCAGGCGCAGAACTTATGTGCTAATTGGTCGTTAGCTGTAGTCTTTGCTATGTGTTTGAGTGCAACTTTTTGGCTGAGACTGGCGACCTAAGGTGACACAAAAGTTGGCCTTTGTCATTGTTAGTTCTTTGATGTCAGTATAGTGTGCCTGGGCCTTTAGCTGACTATAGTTAACAATTTCAAACATTTAGTTATACTTAACTATTTCAACTTTTCATCCATTACTTTTACTAACTCTTTTTTTTCAACCCTTTCACTAACTAAAGCCCCTTTCACACTGCAAACCTGAAATTATCTAAGGAAATGTCTGAATCAGTGAGTGGGCATGTTGACAACGTTTCTGGAGAGACTTCTGTCGGTGTGGCTGACAGTGAAACCGTCAGACCAATTTGAGGAAACTGAGTGATCTGTTTTAGTATAAACAATAAATAATTTCCCTTTAATCAGTTTTTGCATCAACATCCTTTTGTAAATTTGACACAAAGAATATCACCATGAGCAAGCAGAGTTGTTGTGACATGTACGAGTAGTCCCCTTTCTGAATGCACCAGAGAACCAGTGCTCACAGCTAGAAGGTAGAATAGGATTGCTCAATGTTCCTTAACAACACAAATATTTACAGGAAGCAAGCAAAGCAGACTTGCCAACTCACAGACAGAACCTTTCTGTGGGGCCGCAACTGTTTTTCAAATGTCTGTATTTAATCTTAAACACAGCTATTTTTTACTGCTACTATAATTTTAAGCTAGGACCTTTAAAATAACTTTTGTTGCAGCATATTAATGAAAAACTCTACTACACACCTGTTCCAGAAACATGATTTAGAATTGTACAATAAGGCCTATATGTTGCTGTTATTCAATCCCATAAACCAGCACCTCCTCTTTTATGAGACATATAAGAGTCTGTTTGTGTTTTATCATCACTTCTAAATGTTACTCTTCGGGATTTTATTTTACGTCAGTGAAGACATGGTGACCTGGTGTGAAATGCACTTCGAAAGCACTCTAGAAACCACACTGCATTCAAAGCCCCACACATGTTAATTGGTGAGAGATGCATATTGTGAAGTGTCAAGAGGGGGGTGGACGAAGTAAATGATGGCTTACCTGAAACAGGAAGCTTTTGATGTAAACTGTGAGAACTCTGTTGAGCTACTGTGATTTGCATTTAAGCACTCACACTCACAAATACACACGCATTAAACAATTACCAGCTTTTCTCAAGTTATTGTGTCTCAGGAGCAGTCAGGAAATACAAGACTGACAAACACCAATAGATTAGTGAAACACAGCAAGTGATAGACATTGACATCGCAAGTTGATGAAAACAGAAATGCCTGGAGATAAGTCTAGATAAAGAAAAACAGTTGTTGATTTTAGTAATAAAAAAAAATTGAATAAAAACAAAGCAAATGTTTTTTGTTGTGCCATCGATTATGTCATACTTTTGTTGAAGCAGATGGGGCTGTCCATTAGAAAGATCAAGCTCACAGCAGTAGCCAGCAGATGTGGCAGGAAGGAAGGCTGGGAGGGAAGACTCTGGAGAGAAATCTAGGCCTTCCCTTCCGTGCATGTATGCCTGGATGATCACACCGACAAGAAATCTACAATCCAACAAGCACTTCATGTGGGCCATGCCTGCAAGCCACACAGCTGCGCACAGCAATCTACAAGTATCTACAGTATGTGTCTTTTTGCATCCCTGTGTGTGTATGAGAGAGAGAGAGACAATAAAAATGTGAGAGCAAGAAAGGAGAGGTTTCCATGTGAGATTTAAATATTTGTTGGTCTATTGTGAAGGCTTCCATTCTCTTATAACATATCTTTAAAATTGCTTATTTGAGTTACTTTTTATTGAAGGGTACTTTTTATCCGCGACCCGACCCCGGATAAGCGGTTGAAGATGAAATGAGATGAGTTACTTTTTATTGAAAAGATGCCTGCAAACAGAACGAAAAAGCACGTATAGCTTTTTAAGAGGTCTGCATATCGTCTTGTTTTTACAAAGCTGTTTTGTAACACTGTAATGACTGATAGTATTTAGTAGCGTGCACGGCTAAAATATTTACCACAAGACACTGTTTGGTAGAACGAACATGCAATGTAATAACCTTACCAGTCTCCATTAGAGCTTATTTATATACCCATTCAAATGTATTATTTTATTTATATTGTTCATGTGTTGTGTAAAAATACTGCTGTATACATAAAGTTAAGTCTATATTTAAATAGCCCAAAATCACAAATTTGACTCAAATGGCTTAAAATAAGCACATACAACACCCTCTGGCTTAGTTTTAATTCTTAACGGTTGTGTTTTTAATATCTTTATGAATATATAATATTAATAATGAAACATTAAGCTATTTAAATTGTACAAAAAGAGGTAAATAAAATACTGCTTGTATGATAAGGTCATACATGTCGAGCTGTCCAGTCATAAATCCCTGCAGGCTTGTATTAAAATAATATCAAAGGGAAAATAATGCCATAATATGTTTTACTGGATGGTATTTTGACAGTTATCTATTAGCCTATTGCTGAATCAGCCAAATGCAAAAAAAAAAAGGTACATCATATCTAAAAATACATGAGTTCCTTCCCTTGGATGCCTCTAGCTTTCTCCAGGACAATCATCCCAATTTGGAGGTGTAGTGGTCGCCATGGTGATGTGTGCAAACGGATAATAGAGCAACTGTTAACCTTTGACTGGTAAAAAGCCCCAAGCTGAGGAGGGAGGAGAGGGGGTGAGGGGGTGAGGGGCAACACACACACACACACAGGGATGACAGAGAGAAAGGAAATTCACACTCATTTCCTCCGTGTGGTTTCGGTACAAATCAACAACATCCTGTCCTTTTGTGAATCCTGCCTGCCCTCATGCTGGTTTGCGTTTCAGAGTAGGCGTTATACCCCCTCCCCTCCCCCCTCCACCACCACCACCACCACCACCCTTCTCCTCCCCCTCCTCCTTCTCCTCCTGCTTTTATTTTTTTTTACACTAGAAGCTGTAGTCATACCTCTCACATTGTTGCAGAGGAAGGAAGGGCACGTCCTTGATCGCAATAGAGAGCTTTAGATGGAACAGAAACACAAGGGAAGCGACAATTATTTACCCTGATCGAGCTGAGGCATGTTGATATCTTAGTTAAAATAGAAAACATACTTCATGCTATTCTGTCAGTCAAACATTCCTGCAGATGTATGGCTTTGCTGGGATGCTTTGTTTCGAAACATGTAGAACATTACTGTATCTAAATGCCTTTCATTAGAAGGTTTAATTTGGTCTCATGTATCAAAATCAAAAGAATATTAGAGATCGGATTTGCCAGCAATGAAATAAAGAAATTAATTCTTTGCAAATTTAGCCCCCTCACATCTCGTTCTCCCCCTCCTCTAGTCTGATACACAAAGACACCATAATAACGTTTTTTAATATGTTGCAGGAAGCGCGAGCTGCATAGATAAATAAATTAACAGGCAAAAATAAAGCGTGTGCATGGCACCATAGCCATGAGACGACTCTTTATGTAAATCAGGCCTGACATTGCCCTTGTGACCAAAAACCCCCACCTCCTCTATCCCTCGCCCCCTTCCTTCCCTCTCTCTCTCTCCCTCTCTCCCTCTCACACTCTCTCTCTATCTCTCACACACCTCATTCGCAATTTCTTCCCATTCATAAAAATCTCGGCATCGCGCCTGCGCAATGCCATTCGGAGTCCTCCCCATTCATAAAAATGTAACCTCCGCATTTCAGCCCTCCCGAGTCGCTCTGCCCTCCCATTCACAAAAAAAAAGAGAAAAGACCGAGGCATCTGCGCAGTGCCGTCCCTTCCCTTTCCTCTACCCTCCCATTCATAAAAACTCACTTCCCTCCCCCTCGGTGGTTGCAACATCATACCCAAAGCTCTGCGTCCACAACCGCAGTCGTCTTTTACGCACCGGCGAGTGGAGAATAGTGCATAGGACCCGCTCTCCTTTCGCATTACCTTGCTCCATAATATTTCCTAACATTTGGACTTATCTTTATTCAACATTTGGGGAGCTACTTACTCACTCGCTTGGACTGGACCAAAACGTGCAGAAAAAAAAGAAATGAGAATTTTATCCTGAAACCACAGTAAGTGATCACCTCTGGTGTTTTGTCATCGTTAAAGGATTGTAACTTGTGAGCGTGTGGCTGCAAAAACCGACTATCCAGTCCCGTCACTGGCTACACTTGACTGTCCCTCACAATCTACTGGATCTCAGGCAGGAACACGCTCTTGCAAACTCTATTTTGCAACAAGCTGTTTCGCCGCCCCGTATTTGCACTTTGAGTCAATATTTAACCACCGATATCATACGAAAATCATTGTTGAAGGCGCTGAGAGGGGAAACACTGTCGCGTTTTTAAAACGTAACTTTTTCGAAATGCCGCTTCTGGACAGCAGGTTTCATCATTTAAAGAGTCGCTATTCATATCATCATTTAATGCCACTGCCACGATAAAAGAGAGCGGAACAGATCCACGTTTCCATCTGTGTCTAAATCTCCGTCCACTCTGAAGCTCTCGGGCGGTTCGGTTGCGTGTCTCGTTCTCGCTGCAGCGACCGCCTGGTTGGTGCACCATGTCAGTTGTGTCAGGTGTTTTTGCCATTATATTTTTCATCTTATCGGCTACTTTCCTAAAATATATATAAAAAATTGGCCTTTAATCAGCTTATTTTGTTTGCCAAGAGCGATAACGTCCAGGTTTACGCATCAAACTACGCGTTTAACCACCGCCGATTGAAACTACCATCCGTCAGTCTGGAGGCACACTGTGTAGCTACCAACCGTTTTTTTTTTTAATCCGTGTCATATTTTGTCAATGTACAGATAATACGTGCGAGGTGTTGCATACGTGTTTACAATGCCTATATAAACATGCTATTTGAGTATGCCGAACGGCCGCCTCCGGTTTTTATGACTCAGTCCATTCACATATTGAAGGGAGGGACGCGCACACACACACATGCACACGCACTTGAACACGCACTGTTCGGGCTTGGAGCTCATAATGGTCTAGATTTGACGATCACAAGCGCTTGAGTCGGTGCCAGAAATGTCGCAACAGGTCTCTCAACCAGGCTTTTGCAAATCCGAGGAAAAGGGGAATAACACGAGCTGACGGTCAAGCAGAGCTGTGTCGATACATTTGTACCTAAAATTAATCATCAATCAGCATTAATAAAGAACAACACGAGCATTGGGGAAATGCAGGAATTATCAACAGCATAATGCTTCTTATGGGCTGTTTTTTTTTTTTTTTACAATAGGCTTACAAAACACCACCGATGTGGGTCAGTGGAAATGTCGGTTGTGCTGCGTCGTCTTCAGTCCTCTTTTTCTTCTCTGTAAAGTAGGTTAGGTCTTTGTCGGCTCTCGAGCGTTCATCGATTAAATGAATGATGACACCTATTTCATTCAGGTTCATCGTGATTGGAGCGCACTGATTCATGCTCGCAACATCGTGTGCAACCAGCAGCTTTCATTCACAAAAACCTGCAGTTCACAAAATCAGATCCATTCACAAATTGCCAGATTTTCTCTGATTCGAATGTGTGTGTTTTCGCATAAAGATATTTATGAAGACAGATTTACAATAAAATACATTACAGTCATACCAATGTGTGATTCAATAGACCTATTTTCCTTTGCCTCTTGTATCCATTTTGGCTTTGTTGAAGTCCCTTTTCTGGCAACCTTCTCTCTTTGCTCTGCCTTGTTTTGCATCTTTGAGTCTTTTGCATGCAAGCCCTGCTCTCTGGTGCTCCCTCCTCTTTGGAAGGGAGGCAGTGAGAGCCCAACTTCTATTGTTCTAATGTCAAAGTTAGAATAGAGGAGGTTTGAAACCCTGTTGGTATTCAGTCTAAAGATCAAGATCGTTTGGAAACTCGACATTTAGAATATTGCAGAGATCCGGCCTTGGAAGAGATTTCCGTTGAGTTACCGAAATGCTCTGGTTTTAAAGATTTAATATCTGTCTTTGGTGAAGTAAACTACTTGTAATCTTAGTCAGTTTTATATGCTGTCTGGGGTGTTGATTTGAAATATAGTGATCTATTTTAGATAGTCATTGTATGATTTATTACAGTCATACAGAAAAGTAATGTAGGCAATGCAGTTTTAGTTGAAACTCATTAACGTGGTTAAATATGAGGCTAAAAATATGCAAAGTATGTTTTCTCTTAATATCATGTCAAATAAACTAAGGGTTTTGACCTTGATTTAGTTAAAGACAAATCGAGGAAGGCACCTATTGATACTCTGTTTATAGTTAACTTGACTTTCATTCTTTGGACAATGTTGTGACAAATTAACTCAGTTTAGTTTATCACAATGTTATTTTTCCCTTTCACCCTTTATCCATAAAGCACTTTGCTTTCTTTGTGGCTTAAGATAAGGTGTTAAGAAAAAAAGATGATCAAAGGGGTAAAAGAGCAAGAACTTAAACAACAGCACATTCAGCCAGTCATAACTTTGTCTCTTCTATCTGTCTCTGCAGTTTTGCTAAATGCTGCTTTAGAGTGAAGACGTGCAAGGCACCAGCCTACACATGGAGTCCAGGGTTCCCCACCACATCCCCGGAGTGTCCTCCTCCATCATATCCCAGCCCCTGCTGGACAGCCGAGTGCCCTACGGTCGCCTGCAGCACCCTCTCACCATCTACCCCATCGACCAGATAAAGTCCTCGCATGTGGAGAACGACTACATCGACAGCCCAGCTGTCGTCTCCCAGCAGCCCCCGAGCCAAAAGTCTGTGAACCGAAGAATCACCTGGCTTGGTCAGAATCAGGAGGCCTTCCTGGGGGCAAACCACAACCATCATCACAATCATCAACACCAGCACCACCAGCAGGGCAGGTGCGAACCCCACCCTCACCAGGATATCACCACCCACCCTTGGATTTCTTTTAGTGGGAGGCCCAGCTCTATCAGCAGCAGCAGCAGCACATCATCTGATCAGAGGCTGCTTGACCATGCTGCACCCACCCCAACGGTGGACCACCACCCAAACCTGCACCCTAACCAGGGCCCAGTCAACACAATCACAGCCCGAACTCCGGGCTGCTTCACTTCCTCTGAATCTAAAGTCCTCACCTCCTCTTCCTCTGCATCATCCTGCTCCTCCTCTAAATCGCTGGACCTCAAGTCTGCAAAGATGCCCACAGGAGGTGTGTGCACCACTGGAGGCCAGCAGGGGTTGGCGCTGATTCCTTCCTCCCCAGCCGAGAAGAAGCACCTCGTTCTCTGCGAGCACTGTGGGAAGTGCCGATGCACGGAGTGTACGCTTCCCCGAACCCTACCCTCTTGCTGGGTCTGCAACCAGGAGTGCCTGTGCTCTGCTCAGAGCCTGGTGGATACAGCCACCTGCATGTGCCTGGTCAAAGGTATCTTCTACCACTGCACCGAGGATGAGGACGACGAGGGCTCCTGCGCCGACAAGCCCTGCTCATGCTCCCAGGCTAACTGTTGCGCACGCTGGTCCTTCATGGCTGCCCTTTCAGTTGTCCTGCCTTGCCTGGTCTGCTACCTGCCAGCGACAGGCCTGGCCAAACTGGGACAGAAGTGTTACGACAATGTTAGCAGGCCTGGCTGCCGCTGCAAGAACTCACAGGGCGGCGTGAGTGCCCCTGTGTGTAAAAACGAAGGTGTGGAAGCAAAAGTTGGGACGCTAGAGAAGCAGCAGCAGGGGTCATGATAGTGGACCAGACTGGCTAGTGGTGGCCTCGCTAACAAATGGACAGGACCACACAGTACTTGCTTGCTCTCTATGGATAGGACAATCCAACACCAACCCCTTAAACTACCCCATTAATCTGCTGGAAGGTGACTTATGTAAAACAAAGGTACTTAAATGGCTTCTCGGCCTATGTTTGATAGGGTGGATGATCAAATGGGGCCTGATCTGAGGAAGTTGGCTAGTATGAATAGCAAGCAGGCCCTCAGAAATGTTTTTGTCTGTGAGAGTGAAATAAGAAGAAGAAGAAAAAGAGACTAGATTGTGGGACTGGTGTTTGTATTGTTTTGCAAAGATGGCTGAAGGCACAAAGTCATTGTACCTCTCTGCTGCTCTGAATTTCTCAGCTAATTTCTAACGGTAACTAACCAGAAGCTGGTTGCTGATCCTTGGATAACATGAAAGTTATTTGATGGAGATAAATATCTGTACACACCCTCCTCCCAACCCCCAAAAGCACAGCCCAGTGTCCCTCTTTCTGAACAAACACGAAAACAAGTGATTACCTATACTGGGGTTTTATGAAAGGGCACTGCAAGAGTGAAACCACCACTTACTTACTCTCTCAACTATTATGAGGATCACCATCTTTTAGCCTCACCATATTTCCTCTTTTAGCTTAAATGTGCTAGCTTGGTTTTAATCTCCACAGAGGAGCGGTAAAAACAAACTTTGAGCCTTTAAAATAATATTAATTCCCCATCATTCTCACTGAGTATTGTGCATAAGCAGTTGTACCGCAAGTGAGAGAGAGAGAGATAATCACTTTAGTGTGTTTCCTATTGGGGGGGGGGGGGGGGGCAGAGATGCTATAAGATTTTGAATGCTGTTCACCAATCACCTCAGAGGTAATGCATGTCATGACCTGCATGCTCCAGTCTAATGGTTACCCACCATGCTAGAAGTCAATGTGTCGTAGAGAAATGTGTAAAAAAAAGTACACCCAACCTTCTCAGGGACTGTTTCAGTAATCCTCTCTAGAACTTGGCCTACAGCATGTTGATTTCTAAACTGCCTAAGAGCCTGGTCTACTTCCTCTTTGCACAAGACGGCAAAGAAACATTTAGGGGCAAAAAGGCAATAGTGAATAATTTAAAACAAGTAAGCTAAGTGAGAGACAAACTGGCCAGAAAATAATGATTCCGGAGGAGAGGGGTTGCAAGTGACAGAGAGTGAAGAGGGGGGAGAGAAGGCATAGCAGAGTTAATGTTGTGTTTGTATCTAGTCAGCCTTTGTCAAAATTAAACCTGCCACTTGCACAAACTTTTTAGGACACATACCCCTTAAAGGATGTACTAAAGCACAGTATTAACCACCTCAGCTATCGTACACTACATTTAGTCCACACACCCCCAGCCCCCCTCTACACACAGTGTCTTCATTAAATTCTAATCATTATGCTGCATAGCTGCGTTAGTCATATAGTCTGTCTTTTATTCTGAAAGTCTATTTTTGTGGCTTGCATGATGTTCTTAGGACTTTGCCAAAGGAAGCTAGCGTACAGTAGCTTGTTGAGTGATCACAGTTGTTATGCACTCTTGCCAAATGGAGTTGATGGCAGTTGGTTCTTAAAGGCATGCTGCCCTTTAATACGGATGGCCTTTTCTGGTTGTCATAAAGGCATATACTGTCTTTATTGCTCCATTTACACCTATCTTTCATGTTGAACCCTTAACTTCCATTAGGTCGTCTAACTTACCTGTATTTGTCTTGTTGCACAAAGCTGATATCACACAGGAGAAAAAAAAGGAAAGAAAAAAAAACACACTGTCCTTTGTCTTGAATGTATGAGGCAATATTTTCAAAACCTAGCAAATCAGTCCAAGAGAAAGGTGCCAAAACTGAGAATGATTGTGTGACTGGGCAAATGCCTAAAACCATGTAGGTGGGTTAAAGGTGGGCAAAAATCACAAATGTTTTGACAATATATTTAGTAATAGAGCTATGCAGGTGAAATGTTATTTGCTGTAAATAGTTTCACAACATTTGTGTTCTTTAGAAGAGACTTTTAAATGTCCTTGAAAGATTGCATGGTACGTTATAACTACAATTCAGTACAAAATATATAGAGAATATATTAGATATATATTTTGAGGGTAAGATTGAGTTGTTTTTGAGGTTGTGAGAAAAAGAAGAGGGAGGATGGCGAGAGGAAGGTTTGAGGAGGGGTAACAGAAATGACAGGTCTTTCTATCTCTAGCACTTGATTCAGAAAAGTGTGCCCGGCAATAAAAATGAAGAAAAAAAACTGCTGTTTATGCTATACATGGCTCATTAGCAGTCGAGAGGCTAAGCTAATTCTCTGGTTCCTCTCCGAGTCCTAAAGACTGTGGACTCATTGAATCCACACAGGGAACACAATCTACCCCTATACGGATCAACCCATTTCCTGCTGTTACTGCTCAGTGTCTCAGCTCTCTCCCCTCTTTTTCTCCTTCTTGTTTTTTCCCCCTTCCTCTCTTCCCTCTTCTACCCTCTGTCCTCCCTGAGAAATTTCTCAACAAACACCCTTGGCCTTGATTGACAAACACAGCTGCTGTGCATAAACTTGTCATACCACAGAGACGGGAGAGAAAGACAAGTCTGTCTCTCTTTCTCGTCTGTTTTCCCCCTCCCCATCTTTGTTTTTCCTCTCAATTTGTAGTTCTGTGCCATCTTTTTAACCAGTGGACCTCTTTTTTCAACAGTTGCTGCCTTCCTTTCTTTTATTCTTCGGCTCTGTCACTGCAAGATTAATACTCTTCACTTCACGTTAGCTTTATACTTTTTACATGTGCTCGCTAGCCTTTTCAAGGTGTGGAATAATCATCCAACAATGACAACTCACTGATTAATATCTTTTTTTCTTCTTTTTTTTTATTTGCTACAATGCTGTGACTTTTACACACCCATACCCCTTTGTGTCGCTCAACCCAAACAAGAGGAAAAGTCTCATACAGCTGGGTGATGCTACTCCATTCCTTTATGCCTTTGCAATGTCAGTGTTTGGGATTAAGAACGAGATCTGTGCTTTTGTTTTGTTTTAGATATAACAAAAAGAAAAAAAATCTCTCATATAAAAGGTTCCCTTTATAGATATATTTATTTTGAAGTTCTATTTTATATAGTATTTATTTAGATGCCAACTTTTTGTTTGTGAAGAAAGCTTATGTCGAAATGGAATGTACATTGACAATGGAAATATATATTGTTAAATATACCAGGCTGTTGTGTCGTTACTTTTGTGAGAAGTTTTTACCAAAATATGAACAAATACACACATACACACATCATGCACTCTAACTTCAGGAAGACCATGCACCTACGGGACACTAAAATACATTTTTCATGTAAAGATTCATTGCTTTATTTGTGGCCAACATGTATCAATCTACATTTCCTACTATTAAAATTTGATTTGATTGAAAAAGGATCGACATGATGAGTAAAACCTTATGTCCTTCAGTAATGGGTCACATGTAGCCTGCAGTACATTTTAGCACACTTTTTAAACAGCTTTTAACATTTCTGTAGCCACTTATAAGTTTCGTATAAGGAAACCCTAGGTACTAGATGCTGATTACTTACACTATTAATCATTCTGTAAGAGAACATTAATGAGCTTTAGTTGTTTTACATCAACACCTCAACTTCCTGAGGTCCCCTGCTTCCTGTGTTTGAATACATCGCTCTCTATAAAACACTGGTAGGTCAGTGAAAGCCAAATAAAGCAGCTTGACCTTAAACTGAAAGAAAACATTACATAAGTAACAGGAAATAATTCAGAGACTTCCTTTGGACGATGTAACATGAGACAGATGGTCACTTCATATCAGAGCTTATGCTTTGTGTGTGTGTGTGTGTGTGTGTGTGTGTGTGTGTGTGTGTGTGTGTGTGTGTGTGTGTGTGTGTGTGTGTGTGTGTGTGTGTGTGTGTGTGTTCGCAGGTTAAACTGACTTCCTTCTAGTTTAAAGGGGTGGTCTGTTATAATCTGGATGTGTAACATTCCTTTCTCTCCAAAGCACCTCCTTAAGAAGCTAGAGCACACACACACACACACACACACACACACACACACACACACACACACACACACACACACACACACACACACACACACAATGTCGTCAACCCCCACCCCCCAGCCCACCTGCACTGCTGTTACCCAGGGGCACTCTTCCTCCCCACCTTCCCCTCTACATGCTAAGTTCCTGGGTGTTTACCCGAATGCACCTGGGAGAGGAGAGTGGAACAAATGACCGTCACACAGTGTGTGAGAATTGTAGAGAAAAGACAGCAAGAAATGAGAAAGAAGACATGAAGAGAGCAGAGTAGAGAAGAGCAGAGCAGAGTTGGCCTTCAAGCAACTCATAAAGAACATGTTTCCGCTGCAGAAGCCCTGCAGGCGCTGCAGTGTCTGCTCCAACAGGTGAGATCAGAGACCAACCTGCCTGTTTACCTGCCGGTCTGTCAGCACCCACCTGGGGCAGTGCACGCATGTGCATGTGCACATGCACGCACACACACACACACACACACACACACACACACACACACACACACACACACACACACACACACACACACACACACACACACACACACACACACACAGAGAGACACCTGCATTTTACTTCCTCCACACCTACATTGTCATCTCCACCCCACTGGGCCATATCATCAACACAGGAAGCTTCGGCACAGGCAGGTGAAGGAGAAACCAATTATTACCAGCTAGTATTATGGCAGTCTGATTACACTGTGGAACCAGTCCTGGGTCAGAAACTGTGTATGCAAATATTTATTTGTGCTGCGGTTTAGCCTGCAGTGCTACCAAAAGGGCTTTGTTTACCACAGGAGACAACACAATGAACGCCAGCCAGAAAACAGTTGAAAGTTATATTTGCATGTTTTTAAAAAAACTAATTCTGCACGTTAGCTGCGTGACATTTGTGTGTGTTTGTGTGTGTGTGTGGGGGGGGGGGGGGGGGGCGCTACTACTGCTGCATATTTGGGCTCTGCTCCATTTGTAGCATTATTGTACAATTTCAAGAATAAGGTTGCACACCCGACATATACATCAGCTGTTGTCACGGCAAAGTATTTCTGTTGTGCGGGTAGTTTCTTACACGTGCAGATATTTTTAAAATTCCATGTGCTGCATTAATGTCCAAGATTTTTTTTTTTTAATTTACATTAGCAACTGAGAACAGGGCATTTTAATATATTAATGTGCTCCATATTTTTCTTTGTAGAAACGAGAAGATAGAATAGAAAGTGTGTCAGTGACCCTCAGGCCTGATGGGACTTTGTTTTCCGTTAGGACACATGTGACCTCAAGTGGGTGTGGGTGTGTGTGTGTGTGTGTGTGGGGGGGGGGGGGGGGGGGGGGCATCATTACATACGAGTCCCACTGAATAGGTTTTTGCTATAACACAGGACAAAGGGATCATCAGGTGCAGTCCTACAAGCGACATAATCTGGCTTGACCCATGTCATGTTTGTCTTCTTATCTGCTGCGTTTCACAACCGACAAAACTTGTCCTGGTAAGTCACCGTATCGCTGTACATAGATGTGACCCAAGATACGACTTAAAGGGGCAAACCGCCACTTTCCAGCGCTGATCTGAATTTGGGTAGCATATGTTAGACCAATGCTCTGAGGCCTCGGGGGGAAACCACATGCCAGTTTCCTGCAATGAATGATGTTTCCCCTCAGCTGGTCTCTGAATCCATTTGAGATTTTCAAGAAGCTCACTGTAATTTTGACTTTCCAGCACTTATGTGCTTCAAGTTAGCACAAGTAAATCCCCCGCAGTTTGCTGTTTAGATGACATATTGCAAAAGTCATTTTCACATCTGGTGTAGCGCTCAACCAAACCCCCTTGCACCACGACAACCCCCAAATACACACGCACACACACACACACACACACTTTCCTCTCTTTCATTTCCCTTCAGCCCCCCTACTCTCTCTTTCTCTGTTTACAGACCACAATCTATAGATTTTTAAAATTTAAAAAGCGTGAAAATTTGGCAATCCTTTGTTTCTAGAGCTTTGTAATTAGTATACAAGAAAATAGCATGAGATGTTGTCCTTGTATGACAAAATTGTTGCTAAAATCGTGATCCGTTACAAAATGTTGTTGAATGACATGTTATTTATTTATTGTGGGTTATTGTGTGAATTGATGTGGTTTTATGTGGTGAAGCCAAAGACAAATTTCCACACTGTGGACAATAAAGGAAAGATTAAGATTAACAACATTTTTGCAATACTTATTTCAAAAATTCAAGTACAAACATTTGGAAGGACACAGTTAGGTTCCCCTGACTCAGGAGCAGGGTGATAATGGCGAGTAAAGTGGAGTTTTTGTCTGTCTATATATGCCTGTGTGTGTGTGTGTGTGTGTGTGTGTGTGTGTGTGTGTGTGTGTGTGAGCTGGGAAGGGATTCGTAATGCTCGTATGCGCATGAGATCCTGTGCAACTCTGCAGGAATGCACGCTCTTATATGGGGCAGACATGGCAAGTGCACGCTGTTTGGAAATGGAACCCCTGACATTTAGACCTGCAGATTGCAAAATCATGTCACCTCCCACCGCACATACACACACACATGCACAAATGTCCACACACACACACACAGTATCTCCTCTCTGGCCCCCTCCTCTCTTTCCTCTGTGGAATTCAAAAGTAAAATGAACCTAAGTGTGACAAGACGGCTTGAGCTGCAGGAAAAACACACATTTCAACACTTAGGAAGTGGCGGGGCAAGCAGCGAGGAGAGGAGCTGCTGGGACAGTCAGAGGAGAGCAAGGACCAAAGGAGGAGCGGTTGTTCGGAATTCGGAGCTTGTCTAATTTAATGTGCATCCGTCCAAAAATGGTCAATGAGAGCGTCAGGGTGCTTGAGCTAAAACCGTATAAAATTAAAATCATCTTAAAGTTTTCATGAGAATTTTCAGCCTTGACAGTTATTGTCAAACATCTAAATAGTTTTCATTTTCAGTATGTCAAAAACCAAAGCAGTGGTGCTGACGCATTTTTTGGGAACAAAATATTTCCCAGTTCACAGCTTAAGTGTTCCTTTGAGACGAAGGAGGCGAAAGAGGAAGAAAGACAGAAAGTAGAAGAGAAAAGAGAGATTAGCCACGATTTTTAATGCCGCAGTTGCCTGCCTACCAGCAAGTCAGCCAGGCAGTCAGTCTGTCCACCATGAAGCCAGTCACCCAGCCAGCAAACAAGCCAACCGGTCCATTTCATTCAGTGGGGCCACTGGCATGGGACCAAGTAATGCCACCAAACAAAGAGCAACTGTCTTGCATCACTTCCCCTCAGAGAGGCCGTCCAGGCCGCAGCCTCTTATCACCAGGCACTGCCAGTCTGCAGCACACCGAGGCCTCCACCACACCGGCCTCTTTACTGCGTTCCATTACAGCCTTCTCCTATTATATCACCACACTAACCCTGTACCCAGGGGGGAGTGTTTTATGTCAGCTTTCAGGAGTGTCAACAAAAAGGGCAGAACATAAAAAGCAAAACAAACTAAACCCATCAAATATTACTTTTAATTAAATTTCATCTGGCCTCCCAACGTAAAGGAGAACGTTTTCTTTCCACTTTTTTCCAGATTTTCAACTGAGGGAGGCACATTTTTAAACATTTGAAGCTTAGAAATGTTATATTCTACATATTATTCTATTCTTTCCTTTTGTGATCCTATTATTTTCTTTCTGCAGAAGTTAAGCAGTGAAAGTCTGGAATCTTAATGGGCAGCTTTGCTCCTCAGTCTTGATAAGTATTCTGCCGGTGTAGTTTGATTCTTCCTTCCATTCCACAACCTCTCTGTGTGTTTGTTTGTTTGTGTGTGTGTGTGTGTGTGTGTGTGTGTGTGTGTGTGTGTGTGTGTGTGTGTGTGTGTGTGTGTGTGTGTCTCTAATGGATGCGTGTCTGTTTTCAACAGGCCCTGTGGCTTCCTATAAGGGTGGGAGGGTAGGGGGGTGGGGGGGTATAGGGGGGAAGTGGACATGTGTAAAGGAACAGTTGCATTCCTTTCAGATCCTCCTCTCAAAGGGAAAACACACACACAAACACACTCATTCAAATCAAGTAAGCTTACAAGAACACACAAACCTACACCCTCTCTCCCCTCTTTCTCTCTCTTGTCCCTCTCGTTCTCCCTCTTTCTGAACAACAGCGAAGCAGAACGGTCCCCCGAGGCGTCGGAGGGGCCAATACTGAACCGACCAAACTTGGCTTCCGACCCCGAAGCAGTGACACGCCCACTTGGCGACGGCCTGCAGTGCATTCCTGGTGAGAGCATTGTCAAAGCCAAGCACTTCCTCTGGAGCAGGACCAGCCCCGCCACAATAACATTTCATACATTTATCTCTTGGCTTGAAACTTTTACACTCATTCCTGACACAAACAGAGAAGAGACACACATGTGCATGCATAAGAATGAAATTGCATACAAAAAAAGTATTGCAAAACACTGTTTTGATTCCTGTCTTTGCTCTCCTCCTCTCTGTCTATGTTTTCCTATCTATGTTCTTTCTCTAATCTTGTTTTCTCTTTTCTAAATAGAAGATATTGCACTCCCTTTTCCCTCTCACGATTTCAATAGATAGTGATAATAACATCACCTACATCCTGACCTCCACTCGTTATGGGATACAGTTGATATCATATCCTCCTTGGCCCCATGGGTCTCTTCACACAGGCTCTCAAAACTTTTCAGTTTGAGAAATTTACTACGCCCAAGAACAAATTGTGCACCAACTATCAACTTTTCTGGTTAAGCCGAAATAAAACAAATTTGACAGGAGAGGTCCTATGGATCTTTCCTAAACCTTAAGGGGGAAAAACGGGAAAAAATACTAAACTAAAAGAGTTTACCAAATCAGCAAAATAATGTAACAAGCAAAACATGCATAAATGAAAAGAAGGGCTTATAATAGGGGGCTGCTTGTTGTATTTAACACCAAACCGTTCTTGCACCTGCTGAGCTCTTTCAATTTCATTGGATGTTTTTTAGATGTTTTAGATTTAGGTTGGTTTCTGACTGTCTTCACAAAGACGGCAGTCATTTTGATTGGGTGTACAGTATGTTTATAGTTATTCTTAATAGTTGTTCATGTCTGAAAATAGTGAAAGGTTCCCACTTTAAGTTCCTGAAACCCAGCATGTTGTGGCCAAACTACTTAATGATTAGATTCGACTTCGAAGACACTCATACTGAGGTTCACAAAAGTTATATCCGCTTGGACCATGCTCCAGTTTGTATTCTGTCAAAACAAAGAGAAAAGGAGCGAAACACACACACACACACACACAAACACACACACACACACAGAAAGTAAGAAAGAGAAACAAAGAGAGAGAGAGAGACTTATGTAACAGGTATGACATCACAGAAAGTCAGCACCATTGGGTGCGTGCGTGCATGCGTGTGTGTTTGTTTGTTTGTTTGTTCCCTGTTCTGTGTATATCTTGCATATGTGTGAGTGTGCCATTCATGTGTCAACAGTAAGAGTATGTGTGTGTGTGTGTGTGTGTGTGTGTGTGTGTGTGTGTGTGTGTTCGTGTGTGCGTGTGTGTGTGCGTGTGTGTGTGTGTGTGTGTGTGTGTGTGTGTGTGTGTGTGTGTGTGTGTGTGTGTGTGTGTGTGTGTGTGTGTGTGTGTGTGTGTGTGTGTGTGTGTGTGTGTGTGCTTTGTGGTCCACAATGAGGCTTTGTTGTGTTGGACTCCGGAGGATGAATCGATGTCCAGTTTGACTCTTGGTTTTCAGTGCTTTGTGTGAGCCCGTACACTGATTGGATGACAGTCATATTCCCTTTCAAAGCACTAAATGCATAATGTAACAACATAACATAAGGTGGGCACAGTCCATTTTTTATGTTTTAAATCAGTGTTATTATTTTGAATACTTGTGTTGGTCATGAAGTTTACTTAAAACTGGTTTGACACATGTCTGCTGTCCTGAGGTTTTTAACCAAAATCCCCAGCACAAATAAAGACAGTTGGTGTGCATTTATTCACTTCTGTAGTTATATTGACAGCCCACATGACTGAGATTCTCTTTCTGTCACTGAAGCAAGAGCCAGAAGAAACAAACCCAGGTTACACATCAGACTGGACACAGGCAGCTTATGTGAACTGCACGAATGCCAGCCTATAGATTCTGCTTCATCATGCTGTAAATAAACTAAGAATGCTTACACACATGCACAAAACAAATACTGTATGGACTCACTCTCACACCCTGGCGGACTGGATTTGTTGTGATAAACTTACAGCAGCTTTGTATTACCAATCCAACAGTGCTTGTGCCAGTGACTGAAACAATGATGTTACACACATCTGTTACTCCATTGAATCTGCCAAATCACTCTCCCAGTTAGGGAGAGGAGAGACTTTACTCTCGTGAAAAGTTACTTGTGTAAATTTCACACGATCACATCGTCTTCCACAGCCGATTGCAAACATAACTCTATTCTGAAATGCCCTTTCTCCTTCCTGTTAACATACATCTGTTCAGTCAATATCAAGACCAACAAGTAAAATCACCACGGCAACCCATCAGAAACAACTCACCACCTCTAACACTAGCGTACCTATAGGCAAAGAGCAAAGAGGCCAAGTCATGTTTTCTCAGATATGTGAGAGTTATGTGCATGTGTGTGGTGTATGTGTGCATGTTTTGGACTGGAGGGTGGGGTATCTTGGCATGTCTCACCACGGTTCAATGTTCCCTTTTAGCTCTGTTGGCACTCTCGTGTTCCTGTTGGCTGACCTTTTCTCTTCCTGTGAAGTTCCTGTCATGCATTCTCTGTTCTTGAAGGTCACAGATCTCTTAGCCAACGCCAGTTGTACTGTGGGATAGTTTAGAAAGAGGTATATTATCCCAGAAAAATGAGAAATATTAAAGGTCCCATACTGTAAAATATCAGATTTCCATGTCACAGTAATGCACATGTGAAGTGGGCCTCACAACACAGAGACAAACCAGCAAGAGTACAACCTGGGTGAGCACTTTTTGTTGGAATGAGTGGGCGCCATTGTGGTGTCCCATATCCATTTCTCATAAAACACAGATTATTTTAAGAAAAAGAAACATCAGAAGTAAAGGACTAGCCTGGAAATCCAGACCCACATCTAGAAGGATGGGCCTGGCAATGAGCAATAGACCGGCCCAACTCAAGGGACGGCAGCAGCGCATGCATTTCAAAATACCACAGAAAGCAATACAACCAATCAGAGCAATGAACAAGGTGATGTATCTAGAGCAACAAAAAAGAGTCTTTAGCAGAGTTTATTTCTACCACAACCTCAACGGTGCAGCGTTGTCGTCATCTGGGTACACCCGTCCATAACAGATTGTATAATTTGATTGTTGATTTGGGATTTTCTGACATAGTTAATGAACTCCAACGGTGCATACCCAGAGGCAGCTGCAGAGCATCTAGATTTCCAGGGTAGTAAAGGATAGGATATATCTGTTTTTACTGTCCAGCAATTTGAATAACTATTTCTCCTTTTTTAAGTTTGTGCAATGAGACTCCCTTGACCTCAGGAATGTGCAATATTGGATAAACAGACTACTCTTTTAATCTTACTCAACAAAGCACTGTATCCAGCTGCCAATCAGTAGGTCTCAAAAGACATCCGAAAACATGGAGAGAGGGGAACCATTACAATCTCTCAGGAATCACTTCCTGACAGCCATTGTGAAAAGTGATTTTGGTAATGGTTTCCAAGAAAGGGAATCTCTAGGAACTACAGGAACTAGTAAAGCTGAAACAAACACAAACACACACACACACACACACAGACACAGACGTACAAATGCATGTAGCCAAATGTATATTATTAGCAGCAAACCTTGTACATTTTGTGTGTGTGTGTGTGTGTGTGTGTGTGTGTGTGTGTGTGTGTGTGTGTGTGTGTGTGTGTGTGTGTGTGTGTGTGTGTGTGTGTGTGTGTGTGTGTGTGTGTGTGTGGCTTAGCCAAGGATGTGGTTGGTCTCCCTGAATGCTTACAAGACGGATCCTTCAGTCCCCCCCAAAGTATCTTGTGTGTGTGTGTGTGTGTGTGTGTGTGTGTGTGTGTGTGTGTGTGTGTGTGTGTGTGTGTGTGTGTGTGTATGTGTGTGTGTGTGTGTGTGTGTGTGAGAGAGAGAGAGTAAGTGAGGGAGAGAGGGAGAGGGAGAGGGAGAGAGAGAGAGGGAGAGAGAGAGAGAGAGAGAGAGAGAGAGAGAGAGAGAGAGAGAGAGAGAGAGAGAGAGGCATCATTCAACAGCCGCTCCTCCGTCCAGGAGCATCGGATATTGGATTAGTGTGTTAATCTCCCTCTCGTTCTTTTCTCACGTTCCTCTTTCCTGGGTCGGTGTGTGTTTGTGTGTGTGTCTGTTTGTGTGTGGTTGCGTACACTTGCCTGCTTCAATACTTCCTTTCCTTTTCCTGCCAGAGGCCCGAGTGTCCATGTGTGTCCTCGCTTATGTGAAGTCACACATAAACTATAATTAATGTTCCAGACGGAGAGACAAATAAAGTGCTGTTTCCACTCAACTATGCAAGAGTGTAAGAATAATATAATTTGCATTTTTATCAGTTTTTTTTTTGTTTTGTTTTTTAAGTGAAGCATCCACAAAGAGTAAAAATGCCCTATTACTGCTACAAATGCTTAATTGTAATGTTTCCAGTTATGTAATCGCTATTGGCATCTTATGCACGGAAAAGACAAAAGACTTGACATCTTGTTCTCAAGCTTCAAAAAATATATTTGCACTGCAATCATGTCAATGTTAATGTATTTATTCACCAGTATGTCTCCTTGAGTTTTTGGCTCTTTAGAGTTTAGAGAAATCTGTTGTCTCAATTTTCTCAGGTTTTATAATTTGATACGTAAAATGTTAAAATTAGGGACATTTTCCTATTGATTCTGTAAAATGAGCTTTAAGTCTGATATGGTCAGTAACAGTGTAACACAGGACAACTGTGTGTACAGAATACTTTTACTGTTTGCTTTCCTATTGTCTTCATAATGAGTTTGGCTGACTTCCAACAAAGGGACTGGACCACACTGATTGGTTTGCAGTCTTTAAAAGTGCAAACAGATTAACCCTTTCAACACTACTGTGTCTTCATCAGAGGCAAAATGGAAAAAGACATAAGGCAAACACGTGTATTGTCAATATAGAGTATTGGATAATTGGTTGGACAGGATTTCAGATATACTGGATAATAGTTCTAAGTGTTGCCATAACACAGGTCCAAGTGTCACACCCCATCGTGATATCCGAAAACAAAAAAAGGGTATACATACATATATACCCTTTTATATACCCAGCAGTTGGACAGGTGCACCCACTTTATTGGGTGCACCTGTCAAACTGCTCGTTAACGCAAATTTCTAATCAGCCAATCACATGGCAGCAACTCAATGCATTTAGGCATGTAGACATGGTCAAGACGATCTGCTGCAGTTCAAACCAGGCATCAAAATGGGGAAGAAAGGTGATTTTAGTGACTTTGAACGTGGCATGGTTGATGGCATGGTGCCAGACGGGCTGCTCTGAGTATTTCAGAAACTGATGATCTACTGGGATTTTCACGCACACCCATCTCTAGGGTTTACAGAGAATGGTCCGAAAAAGAGACAAATATCCAGTGAGCGGCAGTTCTGTCGGTGCAAATACCTTGTTGATGCCAGACTGGTTGGAGCTGATAGAAAGGCAACAGAAACTCAAATAACCACTCGTTACAACCAAGGTATGCAGAAGAGCATCTCTCAATGCACAACACACACAAACCTTAAGCCGGAAGGGCTACAGCAGTAGAAGACCACACCGGGTGCCGCTCCTGTCAGCTAAGAACAGGAAACTGAGGCTACAATTCGCACAGGCTCACCAAAATTGGATAATAGAAGACTGGAAAAACGTTGCCTGGACTGATGAGTCTCCATTTCTGCAGCGACATTCGGATGGTAGGGTCAGAATTTAGCGTCAACAACATGAAAGTATGGCTCTATCCTGCCTCGTATCAACTGTTCAGGCTGCTGGTGGTGGTGTAATGATGTGGGGGATATTTTCTTGGCACACTTTGGGCCCATTAGTACCAATTGAGCATTGTGTCAGCACCATCTCCATCCCTTTATTACCACAGTGTACCCATCTTCTGATGGCTACTTCCAGCAGGATAACGCACCATGACATAAAGCGTAAATCATCTCAGACTGGTTTCTTGAACATGACAATGAGTTCACTGTATTCAAATGGCCTCCAAAGTCACCAGATCTCAATCCAATAGAGAACCTTTGGGATGGGATGGAACGGGAGATTCACATCATGGATGTGCAGCCGACAAGTCTGCAGCAACTGCAAACTCTCTGAGAATGTTTCCAGTACCTTGTTGAATCTATGCCACGAAGGATTAAAGCAGTTCTGAAGGCAAAAGGGGGTCCAACCGGGTACTAGCAAAGTGTACCTAATACAGTGGCCGGTGAGTATATATATATACATATACATATATTTACCTTAAAGTTACAATGATAAGGCACAAAAAGTGTACTGCATGTACTGAGGAAACCTACCAAATGTATGTCTCCATTTAGGCCAAAAGGCCCAAGTGTGTGCAGAGTATGAATCCAGAGCACAACCTCTTTCTCATCAAGTTTGGCTAACTTTAGGGCAATGCTGCAGCAATCCCAGATCTTCGCAAAATAACCCAAGTTATAAATGTAAAACATGTTTTTAATAAAGAGGTTGTTATCATAACAATCTGCAATGGTTAGAGAGGCTGTCTATTCTCTGTTCTTGACCAAACTGATAAAAGTGAAACCAGTAGGATTGAGTTTCATTATTATAAAAGTCCAATAATCAGACGAAAGTTAACAAACCTGGCAGTACAATAGTTGCTCCATTTTCTGTAGCAGTGAAATTAAAAGTTTTGTGGCTTTCAAACCATGAAGATATCCTTTATTGTTTCTAATTGCATGTGTTTAATGCGCACAGCATTTGGAGAGAAAGACAGCCAGAGAGTTGGAGATTGAGAGAGAAAAAGACAGAGTCAGAGGGAGAGAAAAGAGAGAGTGACTGAGAAACACTGAGGGAACAGAGACAGAGCACCTGCTCAGCGACCTCGGGGCCCAGACAAAGACACCTCTGTCCCACAGTACAATGACGTCCGGGACACTGTAACTTCCTGTGTCTGGTGGGACAACCAAAAGAAAGCTAGCTGTTTGTGCAGGCTGATTATATTCACACACACACACACACACACACACACACACACACACACAGACACACACACACACACACACACACACACACGCACACACACACACACACACATGCACACACACACACACACACACACACACACGCACACACACTCTCACACACACACTCTCACTCACTCACTCACTCTCCAGAGACCGAAACATTACTGCACTAGTCCTTTCAAACTGCTTTAGATGAAATATAATAAAAAATATGAGTCTGATCAAGATGATCATTGCATTTTTTCTCAATTTCTCAGAGATTTTAATATATGTAATTATCATAAATTTGTAGAATTCCTGTTTTGCCTGCAAGTTATAAAACGCAGAATAGAAAATAAGTCCAGTGCCAAAACAAAAACAAAAGTAATTATAATCGCTACAAGCCACAAAAGTTGGCTGCCCCTCCCCCTTCAGAGCTAAACTTCAGATGCTAAACTTGAGACTATCATCGCCATGGAAACAGCCCACCGGCCAGAAGAACTGTAGGTAGCATTTATCAAATACTGTAGATACCAATAGGAGGTCAAAACGAGAGAGAGAGGGACGTGGGCCTCAGAATTGAGCTCAGCAACAGGTCTGTGATATTCATTGTTACATAACTGTCCACCACCTCAATGTCTGTCTTTGATAACAGGAAGGAGACTCAACCTTCTAAAATCAACAAACCTGTCCTTGGACTTTTATAGCTGTACATTTCAAGGAAATCAAGGCATAAAAATTCCTGACCTCCTTTTCCGGCCTACAAACTTAGAAACGAAAATATATTTTTAGCTGTTTCCGTAACTTTTGCAGCCTGTCTTTAAAGCACTTACATTCAAAATACATAAACCTTCAGAGCTTAGTGGCCTACAGTCTGATTTAACTGCTTCCAATTTTAATCACTAAAACTGAGTAAAACAGCCGATGTATTTCCTATTTTAGGCTACAATTCAGGCTTAACCACAGGCAACTGCTCTTTGACCTGCCATACTTTAGATGTCTGTGTCTATTTTACTTGTACCCTTACAACAGGAAAGAATGCAATGTACTTCCCTTCTTAACACCAAAGTGCTCTTGTTTAAACATTGAGTTTATGAAATAACTCTGTTTATAGACAATGCAGATATGTTTATTAAAATAAGACACTATGACCACAAGGAAACAATTTATTTCCACTTTAAATAATCTGTTCTATGTAACCTAAAACTTAATATCCTGACAATTTATAAACCCCTAAAAAGGCGGGTTAAACAGATTTTTGGCAGGTTTAATTTCCATCACAACAGTGAGTAGTATATGTCAGTGACTTGCAACCTTGCAGATTGAAGAACTTCTGTAAACCAAATACATTCCAACTCAACCAAACCCTGTAGTAGCAGAGCTGTGTCACATTCATTATGGCAAAAGATATATTGGGGGGGAAAACGGGTACTGAGCCTTGCCGATAGGACGATGTGATTGGAGTTTGATCCTGGCCACCAATTATGTGGTTGCTATGTTTCCTCTGTTGCTACCCTGGTATCTTCCTTTCACACGCCCGAGTGGAGGTGGACGAGGATAGAGGAAAGGATGTTATAAACACATATTGCATGCATAGGTGAAGTCAAAAAAATGTTATTGGTGGGTCTGAAAATAGGAAGTTTACATGAATTTCCAAAATAGCAGCAACAGTTGTTTTAAGTGGTACTGTGAGAGATTTTAAGTGCAGTGCTCCTGTGATTTCTCTGCACTACACTTTTCATTGTCGCCTCTTTCCTTGGATTTTTCTTTTTGTTGATGAATTTAAAGTTTGGTTTTTAGGTGTCTGTCAATATTTCTTTGTTGAAACATCTTGGCTACACATAAAAATGCATCCTTTTCATATTCAGTGATATGCGTACTCCAGGTTTTATTTCATGTAACACCTTGATGCACATTCAGAGATGCTGTAGAGAAACCAAAGGTGTAAATACTTAAAAATATGCTTGCTCACTGCAGTAACTGCAGCAAATATTCAATTTGCCAACAGACCTTATGGATCTTTATTGGTAGCACATTCTAGTAAGCTACCCTTATAGATAAATTATGAAACCATTGAAAAGCTGTTCTTCATAATGGCTTATAAAGGATCTACAAGGCTTTAATTTACAAAGGGTGCTTTATAAAAAGTAGGAGCAGTGTCATATTGATCAAACTTTAATAGATTGTGTGATTGTATCAAAAGAAAACTAATACATAAAACAAAGATAAAAAAACAACAACTAACAAATACCCATACCCATGGGATTTTGTTTTAATCCTATGTTGGGTGTTGGTGCAATTCCAGCGATACCACATAATCTCCTTCCTCGCTCAGCGAATCATGGTTTGTTTGACACAAAGAACCCCAGATTGGCACTACAACTATTTAACATTTTGGAGGCTTGTGCATGTTGGCTTTTTGCAGGCCCATGCGAGCTAAGGTTACCCAGAAACCACTTCTTTCCAAACCGGCTAACAAACGCTCAGCCAACACAGACCAATTCAATCTTTTCTTTGGCCCGGTGGTGAATTAAGCTATTTAACAAAACATTGTTTGTCTAAGCCTTCTAATATTTATACAGTGTACACAGAGTGCAGTCCATAGGTAGTTTGACAGTGAAATATATTTTGTCACGTCTCTTCCGTACATTGAATTTTAAATGAAACAGTGTTGATGTTTAGTGATTATTTTTATTTCATGTTTTCATCCATATCAGATGAATGCAGTCATTTTAGCCAAATTTTCCCTCAATTTACTGTGGCTAAAAGTAATTGCACAAGTCAAAGGAATAGTTTTTAGAAAACTGAATTTGAAAATTGACTTTACTGTTAAATAAGAAGATCATTATATAACACTCATGTTTATGTATGAATAGATAACGCTCCAGATCCATCAGCTTATCTTAGCATCAAGACTGGAAGCTATAACAGCAAGCTAAGCTTTGTTCATAGGTAAAAAATAAAATAAAATCTGCTCATCAACATCTTTGAAGCTCACTAATTAACACTTGTTGCTGGAGTGAACATCAATATGTTTCTTTTGTGCTTTTAAGGAAGAGGTACTCAAGGAATCTTGATCATATTATAATAATTATTATATACGCAAATATACATAATCATATAATATGCTCCTATTCCAACTGGAAACGTAGCAGAGAATAACACAATTTCAATCCTTGATTCAGTTTGAGAATGCCAAAAGAAACCTCATCCACTTCCACGATCCAGCCCCCTGTGACCTTAATCATCTTGTGGACACAGTTTCTTTGATTTAACCTCTAAAGTATGGCCATTAAATCTTTGCGGCAACGCGGGTTATCTCCTCTGATTCCTCTCTTCCCTCTTCCTGTAACAGAAGGAGACCCCCCCCCCTAAACTGTGGAAACCTCGGGACACAGAGTCCAAGCCCACAGGCCTCTCAGAGTGTCAGCTCGTAATATTGCTGCTTAATAAGGGAAGAAATAGCAGTGGTTACCCATTTGGTCTGAGTCCTCTTTCAGTTGCAGAGTGTGCTTGTTTTCTGCACATGCCTGAATGCTTGTGTGTGTAAGTGTGTGTGTGTGTGTGTGTGTGTGTGTGTGTGTGTGTGTGTGTGTGTGTGTGTGTGTGTGTGTGTAGGGGTAAATTAATGTGATTGTGTTTATTTGCTGGATACAGGAAACCCTGGGGCCCCAGACTCTTGCTGTTTGTTATGGAGTAAGGGGAGAAGGTGTGTGTGGGTGTGTGAGAGAGAGAGAAAGAGAAGGGCAGTGGAAGTGGAAGCCATGTCTGCTGTCTATAACTGCTGGGCATGGAGTCTCTGTGGAGCCAGAGCACAGTGCAAGGAGACACACACACGCACACACACACACACACACACACACACACACACACACACACACACACTTTATTTGAAACGTATAGCAGTGATTTATAGCGGCCTAATGATCCACTCAGACCTTGAGCTGATTCATCCCTTATGTCAACTCTTATAACGTCTTCATGTTACGTCTTCCTCTTAAATGAGATGAAACTGGAATCCTGCATCAGTTTAACAATGTCAAAATAAAAGCCCTCTTTTTTGCAGTGCAAATTACAGATTCTGCACAAAACAATGCACACATTTTTTTAGTTTGTAAACAGGGGGAAAAGATACCACAAGAGCTCTACCTCCAGCACAGTATGAGCGTGTCCTGAAGTTATGGGACATCCTGTATTGTCTGGACTCCAAGAGCAGCAAACTCAAAGGAAGCTCATACTGACAACTTCTTTTTCTCATTACTGTCATTTTGCACCTTCCAGATGGTGCTGAAAGCTTTACCAGTCACTGATGAGAGGACAAGTAAAGGGAGTCAAAATGTTTTTAAACCAAAGTATGAACCAAAGATCAGTATTAATTCATTTATAACAATCCACAGCTTCAGGAAACCTTCAGTTCTGATCTCCTAGAAATGACATTGATATACTTCTAAACTATAACAGTAAATGGGAAAAAAAAGTCAAATGTCACTTGAATTACATTTCTCACAAACAATCGATGTATCTGGCAGGCCGCAATATGTTCATATAATACGGAACATATCTGTAAAACGTTCACTGACAACATATTTTATTTGTTTTTCAACAATATCCGCTCACAGAAACTAAAGCATGATTCCATTTCTTGTGGTTATTTTTCAGCACTTGGCTATGGTTAGAGAAGTATGGACTTTGTTAAATACAAAAAAAAAAGTGAAAAGGTCAAGAGCACAAAGCACAAAGTTTACTTTAATGACAAGTAATGGAAACTCCGATCTTTCCCTGACCTTAAACAAAGTACATTAGGTGCCTAAAAAGTATACGCCCTCCATCTTCACCAGGAAACCCCTACGCATGTGGTACAAAAATGTAGCACTTAGTTGAAAGAAATGTCGCCACTCAATATGTTCTCGGCATTAAAAAAAAAATGATATTATATAAACGTCATTTCTCGGAAGAGGGTTGCAAATGGATGTGGTCTTTTTGGTTCCCTCACTAAATGATTGGTAAACTCTTCAAATTAGACAGGTTTACAACATTACATTTTACATTAAGATTTATGTTGTCGGTTATGTTCCAGTATAATGATTGTTTTGAAAGTACATAAATAAAATGTCTCTACTTCTGGGTGCATCTTTTTAAAGTCTTGTTTTCTGTGGTCAAAAATGCTGGCTTAGTGTGGCCAAAAGACCAAAAATGAATGCACGGACCAACGTCTTGAAATGCATTCAAATAAATGGCTTTTTTATCGGTATTTCAGGGCATTTTATTCCTTCATAAGAGAGGTTATTCGAAATGGTCCTCAGGTGAGTCTGAATCAAAAGATGCATTTCATAAAAACCTTAACTATAAATACCTTAACAAAAACTGGATGATGGAGGCTCTTCTTATCTAATGAAGGACATTTTGGAAATGTCATGGAAAATGACTAACGATAAATTATATAACTTCCCACTGACAAATCAAAAATCACAAATTATTTAACAAATACCATTTTGCTTTGTTTGTTTTGCAACACAATGACAAAAAACGTCTCCTCTCCCTCTCTGTTTTTCGCTTCCTGAGGTTTTGCTGCAGTTTCCTTAAGTAATTTGACAGTTTCACCACATCCAGTTTGGTTTCTGGCTGTTGTCTTGGCTGGGAGCGCCGGCAGAGCTTTTTCTGGAGCCTTCTTCTTCTTCTACCCCCTGTTACAGCTGCAATGTGTGGTTTCATCTCTGAGGGCCTCCAAAGCACATGGCCGTCATCCCAGTGGGAGAGAGAAATGGAGGGGCAAAAGGAGGTGGAAAGAGTAAGAGAGATGAAGAAAGTGTTAGGAGAGAGGAGAAGACTGAAATGACCACAGTGAGGGACATTTGTGATCTGAGCATATGGGCCAGAGAAAGTGAAGGCCTTCATCCTGTCTTTCAGGCCATCTCTACGTCCTCCCCCCACCCTTCTGTTCTCAAGCCCTGGACATAAACACCATGCAGGGAATGAGTCTGACCTAAAGAAGAAGAAACATTTAATTTAACAATTTGTCCCTGTGTTCCCTGACCTCCACCAACCTAACCTAACCATGTGCTTTACAATTCAATGCTGGACCAGAGACAGAAAACACTCCCGGCAGCTCGCAGCTGAAGGCTTTCATTGGAAAGTGTGTCGTTTCATTGTGTACATGCAATTCAGTTTCTCTCAAAATGTGTTTTAACTGTTGGGAAATGCATGATATATAATTGTTATTTCTATCAGCTACTGTAGGGTGGATGTTAGTGTTTTGGAAGTTACCACTACCAAATAACTTTGACAACTTTGAGACAGAGGATTTTAAACTTTACAAATAAGAAGAATAGTTTTACCATACTTTGTGACCATTTGTTGTTCTTCCATCAGCACCAAACTTGGTTTTGTTATCTTAGAACATTTAACACCATATATTTTGAAAAATAAAAACTAAATAAATATATATGCTATTGGAACATGCAAAAATGTCCAAAATGTATCTGTCCATAGGTGATAAGTGCAACAGAAAAAGTTATAATTAAGAGTAATGACATGACCCAGAAGAGAGAGAGAGGCAGAGAGATGAAGAGTGGGAGATGGAGGGGGTGAGTAATTTACACTAGGAAGTAATTATGTAAATTCTAAGATGGGTCTTCTAGTTTACAGTCCGGCCATAAACCCACTGGGATGTCTGGCTTGCAATAAACATTATTTATTTCTTTGTTTATTAATGCGTCTTCTGCTACCTCCCTTAAAGAAAGAAACCAATATGCAAAACCCCACTGCAAAGAGGCCCACTGCAAAGTTTAATGCTGAAACACTTGGTCCAAGATTAAAAGTATGGGTAGGGTATGTTAATGTAATTATTTTTTATTAAACAAACATGAGTCCTTGATGTGGGTTTGTTACATGTGGTTTGATATGTTTTGTGTTTGTGGAATGAAATGCTGAGGTTTCAAAGTGGGCATTAAACAGATTTAAAGGCCTCAGGACAGTGACAGTGAAAAGTTGAAATCGGATGAGGTCAAACTTCGCTGTGCCTTGCAATCAGTTAGGAAGTCCAAGAATTTTTATGTGGAAATATGGGAGGGAAAAAAACATCTTTTATTTTTTACATAATGCTGTATCTTGTCTTAGAGTGCATCCAGTTACACTATATCTTAATCTGAAAATGCATGATTTTCTCATCATTGTCAGATTGTACAGATGAAAAAGCCGCCCTCACTTTGTAGTGCGGATGGGGAAAACAATGAGGTAAGCCTGCTGAGTGGCTGTAAAGTTAAGAAGAACACTTTCTGTCGTTTGTTTACTCGTGAAGTATTTATAGCCATGTTTGCTCAACGTTAAACTAAATTGGTGAAAAAAACCAAAGTCCTCATTGAAACCGCTTGATCATTATTTCAGTAAGTTCAGATCAAGTAAAAAGCATTCCCCTGAAGACTCAGTTCTGTGCCTCCATCCACATTTGAACCTGCCCTAATGCCGTATGTCTTATTTTCAAAACAACTCGGTTACCCTGTCACAACATCTGCAAACCTCGGTTGGGTGCCGATAAGCCACCCACTGAAAGACACCAAGCAGAGGTTGAAGTCCGCAGAGACCCGGCAGCTTGTTTTCAACTGTCAGAGAGGCAGGATTCCTTAATGACATGTTGTATCCCATCCTAACTGTAACATCCTCCCCACAGTGTAAATAAAGGCTCAAAGTTTGTGTGTGTGTGTGGCTGTGTGTGTGTGTGTGTGTGTGTGTGTGTGTGTGTGTGTGTGTGTGTGTGTGTGTGTGTGTGTGTGTGTGTGTGTGTGTGTGTGTGTGTGTGTGTGTGTGTGTGTGTGTGTGTGTGTGTGTGCGATCAGAAAGAAATATATTTTAGGTCCTCCTAAAAATAAAAAGCCCCTGGTAATGTACTTGCACACCTCATGGGATCAGACAAAAGAGAAAGTCAGAAAAAATTCCCACATGTAATTGTAAGTATTTATATATACGTACATGTGTGTGAGCGTGTGTTTGTGCACATGTGCATGCACAGCAGATAGCCTCTGTGTTTATTTAGTTTGAGGTGACAGCAGGAAGGAAGGCAGGTTAACGAGCTGCCGGCTCCAGGCACCCAGGCACATGGTGGTTACGCAAACCCCAGCCAACTCCTCTTCCTCTCCCCCTTACACACACACACACACACACACACACACACACACACATACACACACACACACACAGACACACACACACAGATAATGCACTCACCTGGGTGAGGAAACAGACACACACACACACACACACACACACACACACATAACTATGCAGGCACATTCTAGGGCTCTTACACCAGCTGAATGGGATTTTAACTTTTCACAATACTTACATACCAAAACAAAATTATAGAACAGCGTTACTAAAGGTGGATTTGTGTTTCCTGTCAACATGTTGTCGTTGTCTTGCATACCCTGAATAATCCCGTTTACAGGCACATACAGGTGAGTAACATATGCATAGCAGAGGAAATTGATTCCATGACTGCGTATAATTTGGCCAAAAGGTGAAGTATAACGAAAGAGCAGAGGACCGAGAAGAGAGCCCTGAGGTACTCCATAATTCACATCAGAAAATGTAGATGGAGTATGATTATAGGAAATACACTGTTCTTTAAGATAAGTAAGACATAAACCACACAAGAGCCAGGCCAGAATTGTAAAATTGATTTCCCAGTCACTCTAGAAGTGTACGTACAATGATCTACGGCTAAACTGAGATCGAGTAATAGATGCCCAGAGGTGGAATCCATATCCATAATAAACCAAAGATCATTCACCAAATTAGTAAGTTTCGGGGGATTATTTTAGATAGATAGATGCGACAATGTTTCAAGAGAGGTAGTGTCAAAATAAGACTATTTGAATATGACACTACTAATTCTGCATAAATAGCTGGAGATGAGGAAATCATTTTATACTTAATCCAAACTTTCTGCAGAAAAAAAGGGCATCTAGCAAACGGATGCTTTGGGGGTAAATTTGGCTACATGTTCAAAAAGAAATTTAAGATTGTGTTTGTTGTTACTGATTATGGGAGAAAGCAATGCTGCTTCACCAATGGACAGCACATGCTTGTAATTCAATCCACACTCAAGAGGCCATGTGTTTTTCAGTTAACCAGGGTGTAGACCTCTTTGACCATCTTGACTTTCACATCTACCATTACAGTTCTTTTAACAGTAATATACAGTATGTTTGCATGTATATTTCAACAAGCCTAATTAAGCTTATCTGCTGTATATAAAACCTACCGTATAGGCAGCTACTATACTAAATATCCTCAGTACTTTAAACCTACTCAAAAGTTGGATTCATATTTTAAGACAAACGTAAGCAGTCATGCAAGCCATTACAGAGTCAAACGCTGACAGGCATGCACTCATGCATTCTCACATGTAGACACACACACAGAGCTGCACATGTGCACATGTTCGCTAACATGTCTACCAGGTGTAGCATCTGTGACTGTAGTTGTGCTGTGATGAAACATCCAGCCTGTGATTTACAGACCCAAAGGCAAACACAGAGAAGGACAGAAAGAGACAGACTGAAGTGGTGGAAAAGGAAATGGGATATTTTAGTAATTCTGAAGTGGGGTTGTATGAGGTAGTTATCCATAGTCAGTTTGTTACCTACAATAGATGAGTACTAGTAAATCCCAAGGACAGAATACCATATATCAACAAAAGCAATCTGGTTTATGCTGTCCAATGCAATGAGGAATGCAAAGACCTCTACATTTGAGAAACAAAACAACCACTGCATAAACGCACGGCCCGACACAGGAGATCTAAGGGCGCGCTCACACTATCCTCCCGGACCGAGACCCGGACTTTAGGGTACTTGTCCCCCCTCCCTCTCCCCCCCGCGCCCCAGCCCCGTTTGTACTCACACTACCAGGGCCTCGGCCAATACTTCTTGCTGTCCATACGCCTTCAAGCCGTAACACGTCACACGCATTGATCGCGTGTGTGTGGGTTTGTTTACAAATCTTTCCATAGACCTCGGAGTTTTTGTGCGTCTTGTCGACTGTTTTTGAATATTTTCATCCGACCAAATCTGCAGTAAACACAACGTGAACCTTTCACCACCATTGTTGTTGTTGTTAAATGTCCGCGCATGGTCCGTCCTTCTATTTACATGTCCGAACAGGCGGACATAACGCTACTGCCGTAGGGCTCGTGCTCGTGCTCGTACACGTGCGCACGCTCGTGCTCGTACATGTGCAAACGGCTCCGCTAAAGCCCACCTATTTCAAGCGGGCCGTGGCGGCCCAGCTGGCCCCAGTTGAGCGCGGAGCGGGTGCGCTCACACTACTTAAAGGTACTAGACTTTAGCTGAAAAACCGGTTTTGGCCGCGGCCAAAAGGATAGTGTGAGCACGCTGTAAGGGCGCACTCACACTGTCCATCCGTACCGTGCCCCGTGCTTTAGGGTACTTGTCCCCCCTCCCTCTCCCCCCGCAGCCGAGGCCCGTTTGTACTCACACTTCCTGGGCCTTCTTGCCTGCCTATACGACATCACGCCATAACACGTCACATGCATTGATTGACGTCATCACGATGCGTCGCTTTGTTTACAAATTTTTCTGTAAACCTCAGAGTTTTTGTGCATCCTTCTTTTTTCTATGTCTGAACAGGCGCGCATAAAATGATGTCAGAACCGCCGTAGGCCTCGTGCTCGTGCTCGTACATGTGCAAACGTACTTTACAAAAGCCGTGAAACGTGCTTGGGCACGGTACGGATGGACAGTGTGAGTGTGCCCTAACTCCTCAGGCCTGGACTCCGCTGTCCACTTACATCTCAAGGAGAAAGCCCACTCCTTTGAGGACAACAATGTCCACATCCTGGACAGAGAGGACAGATGGTTTGAAAGAGGAGTAAAAGAAGCCATCCATGTAGAAGTAGAGAAACCATCCCTAAACAGAGGAAGAGGTCTGAGGGCGCACTCACACTGTCTGTCCGCACCGTGCCCCGTGCTTGAGGGTACTTGTCCCCCCCTCCCTCTCCCCCCGCGGGCCAGGCCCGTTTGTACTCACACTGCCTGGGCCTCGCACGAATGCTTCTTGCCTGTCTATACGTCATCACGCCGTAACACGTCACACGCATTGATCGACGTCATCGCGATGCGTCGCTTTGTTCACAAATCTTTCCATAGACCTCAGAGTTTTTGTCTTCTTGTCCAACTGTTTTTCAATATTTTCATCCGACCAAATCTGCAGTAAACACTTTCACTGCCATTGTTTTAAATGTTTGCGCATGGTCCTTTTTTTTTTTTTTTCTTTGTCCGAACAGGCGCACATAAAATGACGTCAGAGCCGCCGTAGGCCTCGTGCTTGTTCTCGTAGACGTGCGCACGCTCGTGCTCGTACATGTGTAAACGCGCTTTACAAAAGCCCACCTCTCCCAAACGGTCCGTGGCCGGCAAGCGTGCAGCAGCTATGCGCGGTGCGGTTGCACTCACACTGGTCAAACGAACGTACGGATGGACAGTGTGAGTGCGACCTGAGACACCACTTCATCAATTTACAATGCTGCCCTTTCATCCCTTCCCAGGAGATTCAACAATCTAACCTCAAAGAACAATTGTTCACAAATGGCCTCCTGTGAATCCAATGACGGTCGTTAAGACTCAATAGAGCACTAACGAAGTCGAAACCTACTTCCCACCAACGACTGCCACTCTAAAGACGGTCGTTGGCACTTGGAGCACAAAGGGTTCCAGTGACATCATCGGCCTTGTGAGAGGTTAAATACCTGGATCTCACACCAGTTAGTTGGAGCAGTCCCAGTCTGGTCAGATGCATACATGAACTGATGAAGCCTCTTGGATGAGAGGTGAAACGTCTTCCTAGACAAATAACCAAGTCCAGTTGCTTTTGACTTAAATTTCTTTAGGGATGGTGTCATTAGTATCGATAAATCAGTAATGATATGAGTGTCGAGTGTCGGGATCCCTGCCTGCTTCTCCGAACTGAGGCCGCCAACTGTCATCTACTGGATAATACTCGCTATGGATAACTAACTCATACAACCCCACTTCAAAATACGTGAAATATCCCTTTAAGTATAATTTATAAACAAATGTCTGTTTGTGTGTGTGTTTGTGTGTGTGTGTGTGTGTGTGTGTGTGTGTGTGTGTGTGTGTGTGTGTGTGTGTGTGTGTGTGTGTGTGTGTGTGTGTGTGTGTGTGCATGGCAGTGATGGTCAGTCAAGCAGAAAAGACCCCCCACGTCACCCATTAACACACTCTCACCTTTGACCCTGCCGCCCAAACTCCACTGAATGGCTCTCTAATGGAGGCCAGACTTTGAGAGTGTGTGCATGTTTGTGTGTGCGTGTGCGTTTCCACATGTGCACATACTTTGGTTGCATGTGTCTATCTGTATGTGCATAAGAGCAACAGACAGAGAGAGAGACAGACAGAAAAGAACGAGGGATAGAGAGGGAGACAGAGTTTGTGAATACAAAGAAAAACCAACCAGAAAGTGGAGGAAGTTTACACAGCCGACTTTGCAGAGCTCCAGGACCTGCCTCTATTTATAAAGACAGCAAACCCTCACTACATATGTGCGTGTGTACATGTGTGCGTATGTACACAAGAACATGTTTTCATGTGCTGTATGTGTGAGCCGTTTGTGTTTATGTGCTTACATTTCAGCATGTGCACGGTGTGTCTACATGAGTGCATGTGTGTGCGGTAGAATTAATAAATACGCACAATTGAAGGCTTCCTGTTATTTGGCGGTGAGGCCAGAGGAAGTTATTTTGTGGTACACTGATAATTTTGGTCAGAACACCGGGCTATAAATACTGTCAGCGCTACGCAGCGCCTTTCTCTCCTCGCTCCATCCCTCCCCAAAATGAAAAACTGGTGTGCTACAGGAAAACAAGAGCAAAATAAGCGTGTAGGGAGTTGTTTTTAGATTTTTTACAACGTCCCTCTTTCCACTTTGCTTTGGGGTCAGGTTCATTGCAAGGAGCACACATTGTGTGGCAACATAAGTGCCCGAAAAAGTTGGAAACGAAATACATTTGCATAAACAGCTTCCTATAACTTGCATTTGAAGTTTTATACGAATTAAGTAAATTTGAGATATGCTCAAATGTAACACCTGTTGTAAGTTTTGGGTCATAATAACATGTTAATTCTGTATACCAGTGCCACATGAGAACCAGGAAAATGCTTTACACTGAAGGATAAGCTTGCCAATGTCCCATATTTTTGTTATTCTCAGAAAATCCCATGAAAAACTTAATACCAGCAATTAAGTTATCCTGTTTAAAAGCATTGTCTGTAGACAAAGCAGGATATCGCTTATGCTTGTGTGCCATAAACAAGGGTGTAGATTTGCACCAATGTCTGATTAAACTCGTTCGCATTGTCTTGCTGCCAGACATGGAGGAGGTGAGAGCTACTCAGCGTGCTCCGGTTATTTTGACTTGTAAAAAGGTTGGACTGCTGTGCGGTGTCTTTCCTCTAATCGGTAGCTCAGTTTCTACTGTCTCTGTAAAAATAGAGATGGGTTACAGCCGCTTCCCTAAACTTTTGTCTCATGCAGAGATTCCAAAACAGAATTTCTGTGTCTGTCAGACACTCTGAGTGGGAGATAGCAAAGGAGCAATAATGTACAGTAATGCACATCAGAAAGGGCAGGTGGATTTCTCTTGAAATAATGTGACTTTATACTCATTAAATTACAACTTTATTCTTGTAATATTACATTAAGAGGGTATTAGGAATGACTGGCCTTTTATGTGACAGACTTATCCATGAAGGGAAAACAACTGAAAACAATTGGAAAGTGAACATGGTTGTCAAATGCCCTCACATTTTAGGGGGTTGCCGTAACGTGGACTTTGGCTCTGCACAAATGGAACACATACAGGTACACACACACACACACAATGCAGGAACATGTTCGACAAATATGCACACTCTCATGAAGAGAAACGTGCACACAAACCAAGATACGGCTACACATGCACACAGTTGCATTACTATGGCACTCAAAGACGCATGTGGTCACTGCATGAGGCATGCCAGGAAATTCTTTCAAGGGCATGTTAATATTCCAGATGCTTTTGGATATAAACAAGCCTCCAAATTGGAGAGCGGAAATTCAATTTGAACGCAGCTCTGCGTGGCGATACAGAGATGTTTATCCCTCCCTGCCTATCTCTGTAGCCGGATGGCTGAGTGGCCACTTAGTGTTTACCTATGATAAGGGCTTTCTGTTTGACTACCAGTTAAGTTGCAGTCAACAGAGAGGCCAGTTTGGAACGCTTTTTTTTTAGAGAGTCGGGCTGGCAAAGTGCACCTCAGACGGGTCAAACTGGAAGGGAGAATAATTTCTGTTTGTCTTATCGTAGACCTTCTTTGGTGCAAGATGGGAGTGGAGTTTTCTGTGCAGAATTGCACAACAAATTACAGAAAGTTTATACAGACCTTAAGAGACTTTAACATAAACCTTTAACTTCACCTGTCTGTAGTCTATGCATTTTAAATCACACACTACTAATTGATTATGTCACAATTCAAATTAAAAGGATAAATGTATACTGAGACCATAAATGCATAACAGATGACAGCCGAGTGTCCTTTTGTGTTCATCAAGCACACGTGCATACAAGGTGCTGCTTAAACAGAAAACCGACCTTATAATAGCTATTGGCAAACTGCTAATGCATATAGTTAGCATGTTCACATACATGTTAACATCTATTCAGTGCTTAAATGCTGACAGTTCTCGTGTCATATAGAAAATTTTAGCATTTTATCACACCAGCATGTTAATTGGATTATGGTATCTCAAGTTCAAAACCTAGTAACTCTTCTGTTTGTCACAAATATAAAGCGCATCACTTCTGGCATTGCAGGGCTTTTTCTAACTAAGACCTACTGGACATCTGAGAGTTTAAAGCAGCAAATGTAAATTGTAGTATAAGAGACAGCTTACAGCTTAGCAGGCATTTACTCTATATGACGTATATCATGTAGTTTAAAGGACTGTTGGCTCTCGCACTGAACCTCAATTGTTTTACTGATGTGAAAAATGGATCTTGAGTCACAGACATTTTGGAAATGAATTCCCCCAGTAAATGTTTGGGGTTAGACATCTGCGACAAGGGATTTGATCCATAGTTAACACTCAAGGGCAGCCTCACCACGCAGCTTTTTTACGGCCATGCTTTATGTACAGGTTGTTAGTCTGAATGGCCTCTCATCATTAAGGACAGAACAAGCACAGTTCAGAGTTTATGGCAGGACTTCTCGAGTCAGCAATCCACAGGAAACTGCACAAAACTTCTTGTGAACTCCCGAAGAGGGTTCAAGAGAGTATTATAGACACATTGGCAACTATTTTTACAATGGTAGGCTTAACTTTGACCCCATTATGCTGATAATTTCAATAAAGAAACTGTACACTGCTAGTTACTATGCCAACTGTTGTGATAACCATTGATTAGTAATCCACAGCCTTTTACCATTTATTTGTAATCCTGATAAGATCTGTTCTTCCTCCTCCAACATCAACAAATGGTAGTTGTAACTAAGTGTTCAGGGTGCAATGTCACTATCGTTCCACTCAATCACCCCCCGGTTTGTCCAAAGACTTTATCCTCTGGCCACATCGGAACTCACTGTTTACCCATCCCATAATAAGGCTCATTCAGCTGGGGACATCTTGATTAGGCCTGCTTAACGTCTGGTTCTCATTTAGCATGGAGGATGGGGACACAGAGGAAGGAAGGAAGGTAGGAAACAAGGAAGTAGCTTAGAAAGGGAGGGGAAATTTGGATGAAGTTGACATCTGGCAAGTTTAGGTTTTTAAATGATAATGAAAAAGTCAGTGTCCCTATTTTTTTCCATTTAACCTATGTGCTAACTGGCTAACTAGCGCCAGGATACTGTCATGTCACTCTTGTGGTTTCCCGTTTTTAATTACAAATACAGACTCCTGTTGGCAGGGAGAGTTATTTCCTCTCACCCAGGTTAAGAACATATGTGCTAGTTGGTCATCAGCTGTAGTCTTTTCTGTGTGTTCAAGTGCAACGTTTTGGGTGACACACAGGCCATGAGACAGAGGCGACAAGACACAGGTGAGGCAATAGTCAGCCTTTGTTGCAACTAGTGCTTTGGAGTTTCCCTGCCTTAAAGAACTGATTTGGGGCAACACTATAATACAGAATGTGTATTGATTTTTCTTATATACCTGGCATCAAAGTCTACCCCAGTTACCCCCTGCTATATTGTGGCACACTCATGCTGATAACCTTCAGTCCTGGGAAAAGTTGACTTAGTACTTAGTAGCAAACATCTGATAAACTCTGGTGTATTTGGATTCCCTTTGGGATATCCTTGGAAGAACTGTATGTCACCCTTTCCTGATAAATCACTGGGCAAACAAGCAAATGAGCAACTTGCGAAAAGTTTCCAAATCTCAATCAACCTCTCCTGTACAGCTACATTATATGTCAGATGTTATGCTTGCTTATGAAAATGTTTTTCTACTTCTGACATGTTAAACTAAGGACATTGCCTGCCTAATCAACTATTAAACTGCATTTTTTTGCTGCACGATACTTGAATGTGGTTTTCTAAAAACCGATTGGAGTGGACTGGAGCCAATCTCAGCTGACATCGGGCGTGACAGGAAAGGACGCCAGTCTATTGCAGGGCACATAGAGACAAACAACCATTCACACTCACACCTACGGGCAATTTAGAGTCATCAATTAACCTAACACATGCATGTCTTTGGACTGTGGGAGGAAGTCGGAGTAACCGGAGAAAGACTTCACACAGAAGAGCCCCAGCTGGGATTCGAACTAGAAACCCTCTTGCTGTGAGGCGACAGTGCCAACCACCAGACCACTGTGCAGATAAATCATCCATATGAAGCTACTGGGAGAAGATGTTAGCTTAGCATAAAGACTGGAAACAGGGGGAAACTGATAGCCTGACTCTGTACAAAGGTAGAAAACTCCTCCCACCAGCACCTTACAAAACATACCTCAGTTTAATCTGTACACAAACCAACATGTTAAAACAACAGGTTGTGATTTTATTTAGTATTATGTGCTGACCTAGTTTTCTGGCCAGGTGCACTCTCTTTCTGGAGTCTTGTGGACACCATGAGGTTGCCAAGCAACCAGTAGAGACTTCAGGAAGTCACTGTGCCCAGTCACTTTACTCCCATCAAACCACCACCAGTCATTTTTACTCTTTTTATTTTTATAAGGATTAAAAAAACAAAACAAGATATATGTTTGTGGTATTGGTGAGTAAAATCCAGGACACTGGAGGCTTAAAACTAATTTTGCCTGTTTTTGGTAATTGTAATTATTAGTTTTGAAAGTATATAATAATGTGAAAGGGTCCAAGAAGTCGTCTGCTTGATCTGTTTGACCAAAATCCAGATATTCAATTTACAATGATATAGAGAGGAGTCAGCGGATTAACATTGGAGAAGATGGACCCACATAATGTTTTTGTCTTGATAAATGACTTATGCAATTCATTAACTATCAGGATTGATGTCAATTTGGCTTCAGCACACTACATGCATCCAGAACATGACATCACCATTCTTCATGGGAAGAAGTAATGGCCATGATGACAAACAAAATTAATCGAGCAGCGTTGTTACATAAGAAAATGCCCTGTGGCTTTAAACATCCTCAGCAGAACACAGACAAATCCACACAAATATATACTGTCACACACACACATGCATGCACTGTGATATACACAGACTAGGATACATACTCATACAGTATATTTATGAGTGTGTAGCCAAATATGCAACACACACACATACACACACACACACACACACACACACACACACACACACACAAACACACACAGAGCATGTTTATGTGACAGAGCAGAGTTCATGTACCAGATAAGGGATGGTAGAGTCAACAGTACTGTAGATAGCCTGCTGATAGAGTGTTCCTAAGCTTCCGCTGCCCTTTATTTACCTAATGATAAAGTGGATCTGTATGTATGCGTGTGTGAATACGTGTGTCTGTGTGCGTGAACACTTATGATTAAATGGGTGTTTTCCCATCTCCTATTGGGCCACAACCAGGCCACACCATATATCCTTTTGTGTGTACATGTACGTATAATAAGAGCAACGTTGTCTCATAGGAATCCTATTTACGTACTACGAAATTGTTTTGACAAATACTTGCAACAGTTTTTGCACCCTACATGAGTGTTACGGAGGTGGTTGCGGTTGAAAGGTAACCATACAATGCGCAGGACTTTGATACAAGTGACCTGAGTATCAGCAGATAAAAAACATTTAGTATAAACTATTAGTATTTAAACATTATCTCTAGGAGACGGATGTTTCAGCATGTGTCTAGGTTTTCTTTATTTCAGTGGTAAATCTGACTGAGTTCAAAAATAGGTGACTTTGGTGATCCCCTGACTTTTCTTCTAGGGCCACCATGAAGTTGACATTTTTGGGTTTGATAGAAACCTCAGCTGTTACTTTATGTACTTTGTGTTTATTTCCTATTACTGGCATGGCAACATGCTAAACTAAGAGCACCATACTTATCCTCGCTGAGCCACTATCAGGGCTGCAGACTAGTCAAGTTTTACCGTATCATCCAGTTTAAACCAGATACTGTAGTACATAAAGATGGACGCTTGACAACTCCCCAAAAGTGAAGAAAAAAAGCATTTTGGCTGCAGTATAGGTCATAAAGTAAATTTTTCCCAAAGATGGTGTCTGTTGATGGTAGATTTTAACAAGATGATTCAAGTTTGTACAGTGTTTTTCAATTTAAATAAGTTATTTGATGCTATAATGACCGAGTGACATGTCATGATTGACAGCTGTGATCGACTCCCAAATAGGGAGGGGGTGAGGACGTGAGTCCACCGCCGAATCCCTACTGTGCAGACTCTGGCTCTAAAATTTCCACATATTTTGGCTTCACTGGGAGTGGGAGGAAGTGGACTGCGTCATCAATCTTTATATACAGTCTAGGGTTTGAACTAAAAGCCAATGCAAAAAGGATACTTGCATATTGACACTCCCAAAGTGTAAAAGTATTATTATAAAGTTTCAACTACAAACATGTATAAGTAGAAGCCTTGGGGTAAGATGCCATCTCAAAACTTAAAAGGTCACAGATTCATTCCCCAGGTTAAAGTCACTCCGTGGATCCACACGGTTCACAACAGATTTAAATCACATAACGCTTCTTTGTCAAGCTCCAAAAGTATTTGTACCTGCAAACACAATGCCTTTCATCGGCTTTTGTAAATTCCTTTTTCAGCTTTCTCTTAGTTACAGCACATACTTCCTCTGATTTCTCTGTGTGGGGAATTAGGCTACAGTGCATTTAGATAGACAAACAGGAGATTAGAGAAACCAGGTTAACACAATACAGATGAATACAGTAGGTGGGATTCATCAGCAAGAATGAAAAGCTCTAGCAGAGAGAGAGAGGGACAGTCTGACAGACAGGCAGTTGACGTATTTTCCTCTCTACATTCTCCAGTCTAACACAGAGCGGAGGAGTCATGCATCAGCGGAGGAAATTGGGAATGTGAAACATGCCAGATTAGAGAAGCAATCTGAGGGCCTGCAGACAAACTCAGTTGCTTTAACCATGGGAAAAAACATGCACTCAGACACACGCACATACGCACAAACAGAAACTTGCACAAACACACGCACAACCGCAAAAACCCATTCACGTTCTGAACCACCTGTTGCATTCCACAGCCAATAAGTCAGCTACTTAAGGAGCCAGCTTTTAATCAGCCAGTCAAAGTCAAAGAGCCAGGCAGTTAAGCAGCCATCCGGTGTGTCTGTCAATCAGCAAGAAAACTAACCAGCCTGTAAACCACTGTCCGTAAGCGGGATTTACTACTTTAATAATCTTTAAGGAAGCAGCCATTTTAAACATTAGCATGTGACACAAAGAGTATGTCCACACAATTGAAAACAACCTTTTTTTTCTCTGTCGTTCTTAAAAAGTTTTCCTTCCGCACGGCCTTGACTCAAGGCTCCACACAAAACCAGTGAAACCGGCTAAAAACGCTGTTATACACATGCCAGGCCTGATGTGGTGCTGTAACTGCCACAGAAATACACCAACAACGGAGAAGAAGACACAGAGAGCCGCTGTGTATGATACAAACACAGATGCAAGTTTCTTGCCAAATCTAGGGACTTCCCAAATTCTCATCCATCCTAGAGATAGATCTAGCGACTGTGTTTGGCGTTATTTGAGACTTTTGTGGTGTTTTGGACTCTGATGCACAAATCACTCTGTAGTTACTGTCCTCAATGAGCAGCGGGTGCTGCTGTGATCCCATTCCCGTACCAAAGGTGGGCACTTCCCACTAGATTTAGCCACTTTTCACACGTTCTTAACAACTTTATTTATAAAAAGCTACTATTTAGCGACTTATTCAGACCATCAGGGAAAAGCAAGAAATATATGGTCGGCATAATTAATTCCCATGCATGTTGCTCAGAGTACAGTTCAATATACAGTCTATGGGTCGGCTTTTTCCTCTAACACAGCTGCACTTTTGTTGTTACGTGACGCAGCGGGGGTTAGAGGTCCGAGGTGGGGCAATGACGGCATTGTTTAACGAAGTAAGCAGTTTCGCTGTCCAGACGACAACGCCACGGGGGACGTTTTAAAATCTTCCCACTCTGTTCCCCGGTTTCAAAAGATACCATTTTCAGGCTCTGATAACGCCGGCTGCATGTGGATGGTCTGCCAAAACAATACAAAAGTTCTCTGGTTACAGGAAAGCGCGTCTCCGTGTGGATCGGCCCAAAGACATCAGTGTAGAGCAACAGCAAGCATAGTGGGGAAAAAAATGTTTGGAAATAGCTTGAAATGATTAGTACTAAAACAAGTATAATCTTCAGGAAATAACCTGATTAGACAGACCTTTATGTACAAGGGACGGATTATGGGAGACAATAGCGTAGTCTTTCTGGTAATACAGATGTGAGCTAAAGCATTGGTCAGCCAGCCAGCCAACCACCCACACACCCAGCCAGCCAGCACAGGACAAGAGCAGTGGAAGCAGTTATTATGGAGGAAGCCAGGACGTCTTAAAGCCATTATATGCCCTTCAGAGAGAGGCAGTCGGAGGCAACACAGCTGACTGGATCGCTTCAAAAGCAGGAAGGCGCCCAGCCACCACCTCCACCTCCACCAGCCTGCATGTTCACGGGGAAGTTTACAGTTTACAGGGTGAGGCGGGGGCAGGGTGAGCAGGGTGGATGAAAAGAGACAGGGTATTTGGATGTGTAATGGCCGATTTGCTGTCAAACAGCTGATTTAAATGTCTGTAATCATACTGCACACACACGCTTTAGTTTTCTATTTACATGTTATGGCACATTTTCTTCTCAGTGATTTTGTTTTTGACCTCATGCACATTGCATGTACATCTGCAAACAGATCAATGTTTGGCAGTACACTAGTTCCAATTTGAAGTGCACACATTTACAGTAGTTCACTTTTGTACAGTCACACTTACAGTAAGTTTGTGTTTAAATAAGATTGCCTTAAATCATCTCCTTGATTTACAAGTGTTGAAGGTGCTATCACAGCAGTTTGTCAGACTGGAGCAAAAGCTGTGTCCTGTAAAGCAGAGCTGTTAAATACAGGAAGTACCAATCAGAATGTACCAAGTGCGAAATCATTGGGGAGATCGGGATTTTTAGTTAAGAGATTCTGGTTATGTGTTTAGAGTAGATTAGTTTGTTGGCAATTTTGTTTTGTGTAAGTGTTATTTTAAGAAAATATACTGACAGACTAAATGTTGCTATATTTTTGGCTTAAAAAACACTTTTTTTCTTTTTCCATCTTTCAGCTCATTGTTTTGTTTTAAAGACCCAGTAACACATTAACCATATACACTTTATGAGGTGCTAGTATGTTTTTTTTTTTTACAACTTGTTCCCCTGCCCACAAGTGGTCGAAAGAAAGAGTTGATACTCTGTTAAGAAATATAGAAATATACAGAGACATAAAATTAGAATTTTGAATATTCTGACCGTACCAGAATGTTTCGATGTTTTCACCCCAATACCACTTGAATATTCTTTTTTTTTAAATATGAAAAGCTTCATTAAAGAATACACAAAAATGTAATGACGCCTTTGGGGAAATTTGGGATGATGCAATAGAGACTAACATGCAAGCTTGAACCACTGAAACATCAAATGTTGCCCTTTCTTAAAAACTTAAAAACAAAACAAAACAAAATATAAATATCTGTTCTCATTTCATTTCATTTGCCATAACAACCTAATTGTACAGTGTATATATCTCAGATTGTATTTTCACACTCACTTCAGATTGTTTACTTGATTGTTTATTATTTATTTGTACTGTATTTTATTGGCTATTTATTAGCTACTTTAGATTTATTTTAATTGTATTCTATTTGAATCTTTACTTTATTTTATTTCTACTTTATTCATCTTTATGGCTTGTTTCTACTGTGCACGGAGCATTGGAACGAAAGAATTTCCCCCCGGGGATCAATAAAGTATTCTGATTCTGATTCTGATTCTGATTCAGTTGTATTAAACCTCTATTTTTTTTTTGCCCCCCTTCCCTTCCTTATTTCCTCCCTCAAACTTCTGCCCATTTTCCCCTTGAACCATATTCCATCTCTCCCTCTTGACCTCCTCATCTGTCTTTCCTCTGTTTTTTCCCCTTTATATTTCCTACCTTAACCCCTCCCTTCTCTCTTTCCCAAATCGCCCTCACCTCCTCCTCCTCCTCCGCCTCCTCCTCCTCTCTCCAGCACCTGTGCCCCTGCGGAGGGGGAGTTCCGGGAAAGAGGAAACCCCCGAGGCAGCCAGGCACCTCGCAGATGGTTAGCAAATTACACCTTCATTACCTCTCCTCTTCCTCTGGCCACTGCTTCACAATGAGTCGCTGTTCCTGTGACACCTCACATCTGTCAGCAGCTGACCAGTCTGCTCATAAAAATAGCACTTATTTAGGAAGTTTTGAATAATGAAACTACAATACTGCTTTAATCTTCTGTTTTTTAGTTAAAATTCAAAGCTAAAATTTATGTGCAGCTATAGGATTTTAATGGTGCACGTCTTTGTTATCCTAAAAGGACAATTCGCTTTATGGCAGTTACTCACTAAATTGTTGTAGGTGACATATAACAGATACGTATAAGACATGACCACATACTTAAGCCCTGGAGGCATTATGTAAGGTGCAGATTGCAGTCAATTATTATAAGGGCTTGTTTATACACTGTAAAAACTTGAAATGTAACTTTATTATCCATTCTTGCTATCTATGTTTATGATTCTTTTTTTCTTATTATGTTACTGTGCAGGGCAGGCTGTTCTCCTTCACTGCTTGTACTTAAGTAATGCACTATTTAATTTGTATATAACCAACATAATCGTGAGCAAGGCAGTAGGACTACCTCAAGGAGGAAGTCAGGGGACGTAGTATAAACTTCAACAGTGTCTGCATAGGGAGGTCGGGGTTGATGGATGGGTCAAACACACAGGACTTTTACGCAGGACGCCGCTGTTCATGTCCTGGGTGAAAGCAAAAGCAATGTTGACTTATTTTAACTTACGTAAGTCACATAACAAACGTAGTGATTTAACATAAACCACAATCCTTTCCTGAACCCAAACAAGTAGTTCAAACATACGTATTTTAACCCAAGACAAGTAGGTTTTTTTTCCCTAAAAAGCTTCTGCACTGTTGTACTGATCACTCATGTTGCTGGACATTCATACAATAACACACAACATTTTCATTGCACTTTGAAATTGTGCATAACTTTCCGTAGATATACAAACCATTTTATGAGCTTACATTACACGGAGTCATCTGAGACAAGTGATTAAACTATAAATTATCATGAGATCATTTTCATGCCTAGATTTTTGCACTGCACAGCATTGACCACAGGGATATGTTGAACTTGTGTTATGGTCTGCCAGGGAACAGTGGAGACCGAAATCATATATTGTAGTAGTAGTAGTTTCAAGGAAGGCAACTCTTGCAGAATTTTGCGTAGCTAAAACACAGTTATTAATAAGTCATATTAGGTAATCATTTAAGCAACATATCTTAGTGATATCACACAAATAGAAGGATGATTTACGAGAACAATAGTCAGCTTTTAGCTCTTTTTTTTGGCCCACTATGATGGCTCCTTTTCCAGAGAGATCTTTACCCTCTGGACTGGAAAGTGAATGTGTCAAAACAAGTGGGGAGGTAAAATTCTAAAACAGTCTGATAGAAAGATGCTCATGGGAACTATACAAATGGGGCCCTAATCATGATTCATTGGGGTCTGATATATGACACAGCATCAGCCTGGGAAGTCTGTTTTTTGTTATTTCATGGAGTTCGATGACGTGTCTCAAATTAAAGTTCCAAAGCCCTGCATGATTTTTGAAGAATTTCCAGACAAACCCAGTGTAACGTAATCCTGTACAAGGCTGTGTGGGAGCCGTGTGCGCCAAACACAGAGGAGCAGTTTGAATAAAGACCACAGAATAGTGATCATAATGTGATCATTGCTCCACTACAGTAACTTGCTTCATAACCTATCAGTATGAACATCTCAGGTACAAAATGGGTTAATTTCTGAACATGTTTTGCGGATTAGCTCATCTTGGCTCTTTAAATCCACTGTTGGCACTGAACTGCTTATTTAGCTAGTGTGGCCAAATGTTACAGTGAGGCAAATGTTTGCATGCTTACACTCTAAACTGAAATAATAAAATAAGGGGAGCGCTGTTACATTACATAGGGCTACATACCTGCTAAAGGTTCTGCATGTTAGCATTGTCATTCGGAGCATGTTAGCATGCTAATGTTAGCAGGTATGGGATCTTTTTTTAACTTTCATTTTGATCTAAACTACACACCTGTACAGTTTTGTGACTGTAGCTTGCACGGTTGGAACGCTATTACTGCAACAAAATCTGTCTACAGACATATAAACACCTAGCAAAATCGGCTCTATGTTAGTCCCCACAGGACCACATTTTGCCATAATGACACACACAGACTCACAAGATGAAAACAGTACCAGTGTCACTGTCGTAGCTGTTAATTATTAACATACTGTGTTTAACATTAAAGAGCACACTAAAAGTTAGTATCTTAAAAGCTGCTTTTCTGCCAAGAAGTGAAAAATAACTTCCAGTGTCCTGACAAAAGAGGTCACTCACAGAAGGTGAATCTGATTATGGTGATAAAGGGTTTAACACCGCTGCCACTGTATTGTATATTCAATTAGAATTTTCTCATTGCCTATAATTAGCAATGCTGCACATTTATTTTTTCCAATTGAGTAAGCAATCGTCAGACAGAACATGGGAACAAGGATGCCTTTCCAAGTTCTCCTAATTAATGATCTGTGGTTTCTGTTGCATACAGTCTTTAGGTTACAAGCTGTTTGTTAATTTGTAATGACCACTGACTGACTCACACAACCTGTATCTTATTTCCATGCCTCCTCCAGCCCAGCGTGAAAGCACAGGGCCCAGAGCACCCATTAGTCAAGCCGAGGAAGACATGGAATAATAATGAACGCACCTCACACGCATGAGCAAGTAAAGCCCCCACCACCCCCAACAACACCGGTGAGTTTCCAGGAGGTATTTCCATCATGTAAAATGTATGTCCCCCTCACTTCAGCAGATCTCTCTCCATCCTCTAACAAGAGGGGAGATTTTCTGTTTTCAGTGAAATGAAGTGGGCCAATTGAAATGGCAGGGGAAAAAAATGTTGTCTTAAAGTCTTGTGACTAGTTTTATACTTAAGTTTTCCATCCAAATCAAGCCTGACATATTTGATATCTTCACGTGAATTTAAAAGAAAGTACTGTTGATTTTTGACAATGACTTTTTAATGACTGCCATCAGGGTCGGACATACGGATGAGACAAAGCGACAATGCAGTGGCGGAGGAGAAGCTGTGGAGCGAATGGAGAGGCCGACAGGGAGACGGAGATAAAGGAGGGAGAGCCCACAGCAGGCCAGAAGTCCTCCAATGCTACTGCAGTGGAGTGACAATGAGAGAGGAGAGAGTATGAGTCATACACAAACCCCTCCCCTCTCTCCTTTTCTATCTCTCTCCATACCTCCCTCGCCCCCTCTAAGCCCCCCCCCCCCCCCCCGCCCCCCCCACACACACACACACACACACAGACACACACACACACACACACAAACAGCGTCGATGTAGCTGGGTTACGTCGATCCTGACTCATTCATTCACAGTCCAGTCTCAAGCCTATACTTTTGTTATACAGATGAAATCGTGCTACTTAGAGACCATTGCAGCTCTCATTATAGTGCTCTGACATACTTTACCACGCTGGCTGCCGGAGCCCCATTCATAAAAATGCTCCAGTCTCTGAGTATGTGCAGAACAAGGCGCACGCACACACACACACACACACACACACACACACACACACACACACACACACACACACACACACACACGATCTTCAATTCCTTATTTGGTCGTCTTGTATAGCTGAATGGGTTGTGGACGAGTGTGTGTCACTGGGTTTGGTGTTTAATCCCTGCTGGGGCCACCCACACTGAGTGTGTGCACCCTAGTACTGTAACACTTTGGACAAATTCCTGTGAATGTGCTCCATCTCTCTTTTTTCGTATGTGGCTCTTTTCCTTATGAAAATTCACCTTGTTTTGGTTATTTCTCCTTCCCTCCCAACATTTTTCCTCCTCTACCTTTCTCTTCGTCCTCTCAGCAGCATCTACCTCCATGTGGTTAGCTCATCTCCTTTTCTTCCTTTCCTTCTCTCTCTGGTTAGCTCATCTCATCTCTAGGCAGTCAGCTTTGCAGGCAGCTAATTATAGGCCACGCTGTGGAGCGCAGGGCCGGATGTGACAGCATGCTGTGTGTGTGTATGTGTGTGTGTGTGTGTGTGTGTGTGTGTGTGTGTGTGTGTGTGTGTGTGTGTGTGTGTGTGTGTGTGTATGTGTGTGTGTGTGTGTCTGTGTGTGTGTGTGTGTGTGTGTGTGTGTGTGTGTGTGTGTGTGTGTGTGTGTGTGTACTTATGTGTGTTAAGTGCAGACATAGATGCTGCTGTTGCTGTTTGTTTCCTCAAATGTCTTTCTCCGTGATCTATATCCATATACAGTTTGTGTTTGTGTTTGTATGTTCATGTGAGTTCTTATACATCAAATCTAGGACCAGTTTGAGTTTTGTTTGGGAATATATTCCATCACTGAGGGTCCTCACAAGTATAACAATACAAAAGAGTGTGCGCGTGTGCATGCCTGAGTGTGCATGCCCAAGTGTGCATGTGTGTGGACGAGCCACCAGCAGGATATCCAATCCCAGCCCCTCCCACACTGTACTGCAGCTCTGACTCATACAAGGTGGAGGCAGAGACAACCAGGGTCTGATGACTGTCAATGAGCGTGCGCACACACACACACACACACACACACGCACACACACACACGCACACACACACACATTCACAGGCACACACACGCGCACACACAGAGGTATGGACATGATATACAAATCAGTAGCGCACATATATTTATTGTATATAAATATGCATACTATATACTGTATAGTGTTCATATTTTATCTAGACATAAACAGAGGCTAAGTTATATAATCAGTTACCAGTATTACATATATCTATTTATAGCTATTTAAGAGACTTTTTGCTAAAATTCTAATCTTCTAGGTCCATTCAAAAAGTTATTGGAAGAACCTAAAATGGATTTATTTCATGGCCACAGAGAATACTCTTGTCTAACGCTTTACAGGTTTTAAAAAATAATCACCTCAAGCATATTTCCGGTTAACAGTTTAAACACTGTTCTAAGTCAGTGCGCAAGGTATATTAAATTGCAGGTAACCATAGGAACAGCACTTCTGTGTTGCGCTACCATTACCATCAACTCTTACTTGTGAAACAGACCAAACCATGAGAATACATTACACCATATTACATTACATGTATTATGGCTCTTCTATCAAATGTGACTTTGAATAATTCCATGAAGATACCACCCAAAAATTGCAAGAATCAGGCAAGTATATAAAATTATTCAAATAAGCAAAACTGCTTCAAGTGCTACATTTTAGAAACAAGAAATAGAGAATGTGTTTTTCTTCTTTTTTTTCATATTTCCATGTGAAAGGTGCAGTCTAAACGGGTTAGTATTCAGTCTGTGACAAAAGATGTGTACGGTTTCTGCTGTCCTGATGTCAGTGGGGAGCTTGTTCCAGAGGTAGCAAGCAGTAAACCAACTTTACCAACTCGCCACTAAGTTTCCAGTTCAGTACCGGGCAGGTTGCGTACTACAATGGATTTATCAGAATGATTGTGGCTGCTACATCTGAAATGGAGGTTGAAAAAGAGTGAAGCAAAAAAGTAAAGTTGTGGGCCATAACACCACACACACATTGTTACTAGAATTAAATTTCATAAACGGACTACAGTTAGTTCACTAAAATGTGCGGCAGCAGCCACGTACTACTGACAGAGACTGTGTAGCAATTAAAAAAACTCTTTCCCATGTAGTTTGGCTGTAAGGCCCTGAGTGCATTATAGCAGTCAGGGGTGGTTTTCTGTAATTGTTTCCATAGTGTTTTGCTCACTTGAGTATATAATATTGACTTATTCGCATTTTTCCTTTACATTTTTCAAGGAACGCCACTAAACTCAGATGCGCCTGACGTCATTTAACTTAGCAACAAAAATAACTAATAACAAAAAATGCAACTGGCATCACTCTGTCTGACTGAGGGTTCTTCTTCAAAAAGGTGCTTTGCATTTGCGAATGGCAAATAAGTGGCCATGAGTGTGATTCTGCATGCTGAGATGTGCTGATATAGAAAACAATAATGGTCTTAGCAGAGGAAACACCTGCTATGCACCCTTGTGTTCTTTGCCTCTGCCTTGTCCATCATTTGTATGTATCAGGGAACCTTATAGTGTATTTCTTACTGGAAATACACGTGGAAAAACACTTAAAAGTCCACTGATATAAAGAACGTGCTGCATACTCGTCTTCTACTACTACTGTTAGTCACTAAACACAGGTTTACAGAAGAGGATATAAGTAGCACATCTACAATATTTGCAGAGTTGCTTGGGAAAAAAATTAAAAATGTCAAAAAATAATCTGTTAAATGTCAGGAATGACCTAATTATCAGCATAAATATTTGCAGACACTGTGACTTGTTTTACCTACATTATTTCATAGTTTCTGTAAACCAGAACACAAAGAGGATTTGTCTGCATTAGACTGAGAATGTGCACATGGATTTGTCAATGAATGAACGAGGTTGCATTTATTAATTCATTACGCACATAGACGCATATGCCTGCACACACACACGCATAGACAGACAGATAATAGCAACGGCTTCACACGTAAAGGATGAGATCAGCAGTCAATGTGTATCCGTCAAGCCCTGAATGGGAACTCTCTCTCTCCTCCCTCTCTTTCTTCTTTATCACTCACTCTTTCCTCCTCTCCTGCTCTGCGTCTGCTTCCTGTGTCCTCCCCTCCCCCACCACTTTAAAAGGAGAGAGGCCTGTTCATTCATGCATTCAGCCAGTCAGCTGAGCGAGGAGAGAGGGAGGGAGGAGGGGAGACAGATAAAGTGAGAGGAGAGGAAGACGAAGAGGAGGAAGGCTTCCTCACTGTGATGAATAGGTCACCTGTATTACATCACTGATGGCGGATGGAGCGATGGAAAAGAGAGAAAACGAAAGGTAGGACAAAAAAAGACCAGACCCCTCCTTTCCTTTTCTCTCTTCCTCATCCTCTTCCTCTCTGCCCCCCCCCCTCTCTCTCTCTCTCTCGCTCTTCCCTCTCCATCACCCTCTCCCCGCCCCATCCTGACAGTATGAGTCACAGACAGAACAGTTCCCTTGATGCACTGCGGAAACGTAATGTGACGTAGCCTCCATATCTCTCCCTCCGTCGCCACACGCGTCCCTACATCCCTCCCATTCATCCGCCCGTCGCGGCCTCCCATTCATCCATCCTCCCCTTATAGCACAGCAAGTCTCCATTCACAAAAAGCGCTGTAAGCCGAGAGAGAGATAGATGGCAGGTGGATTCACACCACCAGAATAAACACAAACTGTGTCACTGCAGAATACATTTCAGTGAAGGACAACACAGTGCAAAACAATATATTGTAATATAATAATGCAGTAGTAAATACATTATCAGCCAAAGAGGCCGATCAGAAACATTGAAAATCTCTGCAAATGTGAAGAGTGTCTTTGGCTAGTTTCACCGTTTCTTCTGAGTTTAACCATCAATGTTCTGCAAGGTTTATTGTTGCTATGGTTACAACATGTGCAGTCAAATGTTAGCTCGATCACCAAGAGCACTGATTTGTAACAGTAATTAAACTGTTAAGAGGAAGTATATTTGAGGTGTCCGAGCATGTGACAACTCAGACTTAACAGCAGACAACTTCCAATCTAAAACTGTGAATAGAATAGAAATGCAAATAAACTATGATTTGATGATAAATTGTAATAGGTGCAGTGATAAATAGATTATAATGTACAGTATAAAGTATATTAAGAGTGGTGGAAGAAGTACTCATGTCTTTTACTTCAGTAAAATTAGTAATAGCACATTGTAGAACTACTCTGTTACACGTTAAGGTCCTGCATTCACAATCTTATTTAAGTAAAAGGACAGGTGTATAAGCGTGAAAATATTGTAAAAGTACTCATTATGCAGAAGAGCCCATTCAGAATTATATATATTATACTACTGGATTATAATTAGTGATGCATTAATATGTGAATCACTTGAATGTTGCAGCTGGTAAAGGTGGGGCTGATTTCACTTTATATATTGCTGGGTAGTTTAAACTGTAATAATAAGGTATATCATAATGTATTCATCGATTTATAATTTGTATTATTAATCTGATTCTGTATCGTTTTCAAATAAATGTGGTGAATTAAAAAAAAGTTAATAACGTACAGTCCTTGAACCAGTTGATTACAAGACATAGGCATGCAATAGAATCAGAGAGAAGATGATTATTTAGATTATAGCTTCTAAAGAAATAATCTAAAGTCTTCCAGGCAGAGTTTTTAAATAACACAAAGACAAAAAAGATAGGTCTCTGACATCAGGATGAAGATATGGACAGACTCGCCATCTTATTAACCACTGGAATTCACAGACATCCTGCTAGTTAATAGCACAGACAACGCAATGGATCTGCATTTTATGACTTTCAGAAACGTCTGCAGAACTTAACTCATCAGCAGTCTGTGGAGGTAAGCAGTAAAGTGAGAAACAGGGGTCATTTTTCATGTTATAAGACTAAATTGTGCCACCCAGCAAGAAATACACAGGAAGGGATGTATTGACATGACTGCATATTGAAGGCACGGTATACCATTTGTCCTTTAAGTGCAGATTCTGTATATGATACAGTAAATGGTAAGAGAAAAGGCAATAGAAAGCATGTTCTGTTGTACAGTATATCTAGACTTTTCCCTTTCACATGTTTCAGCAGCTCCTTTTTTTTATTCTTTTTCTCCAATCACTCAGCTAAGAGACTAATCTTGATGGCACCTCAGTGGCGGTTATGAGGGAGGGGCATGCTCTGCTTATTCATTTGGGTGGGGTCACTATCACCACCACTGAGGTGCCCTTGAGCAAGGCTCCCAACTGCTGCAGTGGAGCTGCTCAGTGGCCAACAGATCAGACTGTGGTTGTACTGAACAGCCTCCAATGTAATCTGGGCGTTCCTTAAATTGATTTCTCTCTGTGAAATTTCTCTGTGTGAAATTTCCCAGAATGAATAAAGGTTAAAAAAAAAAAAAAAAACATCTTCCTATAGGTACACATACTGCATCTACAGTATGAGCCTCTGTGACTGAGTGTGCATGAAAATGCTAAATTCCTCTGAAACTGAGCAATCCTGTGAGCAATCCAATGTCTGATCCATTTCGATTTCATCACTATGTTAAAATGGATGACATCAGTGTATGGTCACAGTAGTCAGAGACAAACACTTCAGCGACTTAAGTGTGATTTTATGAATGAATGGGTGACATTCAGGTTTACCCTGCTGGTTGGCTGTAGAGAAAGGTGCAGACAAAATCTCAATGTACAGTATGATTCACCACAACAAAGTGTTAGGGAGGGGGTGGTGATGTCATTGGTGGTAGTGGGGGAGTCAACTGTGAGTCAGAGAGGAAAAAGAAGAGGAGGAGGAGGAGGAGTAAGACGAGGAGGAAGAGGATAAGGAAGAGAGGTAGGTAAGAAAAAAAAAGGAGCACATGGGGAGGTGGAGTACCTGCTGTGTGTGACCCATGGTAACAGGCGATGCTGGCCTGTGGATGACTCACCACTGCTTTACCAACCTCACACACATACAACACGCCGGGATGCTTACACGCCATTCGCTGTGACACACATGCATGTCAAATGACATCACAGTCTGTTTCGTGGCATTAGGAGCATGTAGACTTCCATAGAACATAAACACACGTCGCCTACAGGATGCTCACACATGCACATAGACACGCACACACACTTATATACATACGCCACATGAAGTGCAAGAGAGAGAAGGGGAGGGTCAGGATGACTCACACATCAATGATAACACCCCTCCCCCTGCTCGAATCACACGCACACGCGCACACACACACACACACACACTCATAAACACACACAGAAGAAGAAAAAGGACATATCATTTGGATGCAACCCACATCCTCCCCACATCCTGGGGAACCTCCCATCTGAAACTCAGACTGACAGCAGGAGGCTCCAACTGACTACAGATTGTCTAAGGTGATGGGAATTCTCTTGGAGGATATTCTGTCTTCAAAATAAAGTCAAAATGTGAAAAGTTTGCAATGATACGTCTGTAGCGGTTTCATGGTTTCTATCTTGTAAGCATTCACCTGTTAATATCAATTTATTTGGGTTGAAATTAACTTTGATACCTTGGTATAAGTTCTGTGCGAATGAGGAGCCTTGTGGAGATGATCTTCACCATAGTATCCCTCAGACCACATTTCCCAGAACCCGCCTTCTGTTAAAGCTAAATGTTTTGTCTATCTTTGTCTTACCGAGGCGGATAAACATGTTACAAGTGATTTTTCCACGGGCTTTTCACTCGTTCTACCATCTGCCTTTCTGAGAAAACTCTGACAGCTGTAGCTCCATTTGTACTGAACAGTGCCCTCTGTAACTCTTATTAGCACTACACGATGGTGCTGTGTATGTGTACTGATAGTTGCTGTATTGTGTCTCCTGCACTCCTAAGCTACATATTAACATGAGAGTGGTGCATCTTCTCACTCAACTAAGTGCATTTCCTGATGTTGTTACTGTTATTAATAACACCTGGACTTTTCCAAAGACAAAATGTCTACTGTAAAAAAAAAAGATTATTATTTTTTACCTCAATTTTTTCTGCAGATTGAGGTGAAAATATTCTGCAATGTAGCATTTACCTACTGACATAGCCATAAAAAGCACAACCTCTAAACAAACTTGAGTGGTGTTTACATGGGAGTCTCCCTATTGTTTCGAAAAAGAGGCTTTTTGTCCGAAACACATCGTAACACTTTATCAACTATTGTAAATTCAAACTGCACAAAAAGTCAGAATAACAGAAGCCAGACGACAAGTAAAGCGAGTCTCTTCAGAAAATAATGGCTCAATCCCAGGCTCTCTGTAAATCAAAAAGTCTCCTCTTATCTTTTGATAGCTAAAACATGCAAGCAGTGCAGGCGTTTGGCTAGCACACATAATTCCCATCAATTACTCCAAGAAATACTTCCGTCTCTGTAAATCGAGGGCAGCTGACAAGACACAGACAGCTTTTGGCACAATGGAGTTATTTTATGAATGACATCTGGATAACAAGAACACCTGGACTGGTTGACCCTGCTGGAGCGGAGGAGGAATGACGTTACAGAGGGATTAGTAGACTGAGGCTGAATCTGTAGAAGATGTGGATGATAAGGAATTTTATTGTTTGTGTGCTTTGCCAGAATTTACAGCTGAAACACTGTCAGCAATTAAACCCATCTGCACCTGGCAAAATGAAGTTTGTTTACTCAAGGTCATCCGGTGACGTGGTGGATCAGTAGACCAGTGTTGATGGGCTGGAACATGACCTTTGCCCTATTTGTCATTTTCCCTCTCCTAACTTGATAGGCTATTTGTGTGTGAGTAACATCTAAGAAACTAAAAAAAGAGATCTTAAAACACTCAAGTAACAAGTTTTCTAAAGCTGAGACAGTTTAAAGTTCACTTTTTCAGCCCCAGAGCTACTGCACATCTGTCATTTCTGACCGACAGCTGTTTCTGTTTTTCCAAAGTGCACAGTGCAAAAGAAGAAATTACTTCAGGAAATCTGATTTTCAGAATTTGCCAGTGGTGCAGCAAGCTAGAGGTAAACAATTCATAGTTTAAAGGGAAGAGAAACATTTGTTAAAAATGTCAACCAACATTCAACAGTTGCCTTTCACTCACGACTTATATTACTCTAAAAAGTACGGACCACATGGCATTTTACAATAAATATCCCATTCAGAGCCCAGTATCTACCAAAGGCTAAGTATATCTTTGGACTGGACTGGAAAATATGGTTTGCTTGACTTCTATTTTCTGCTCTTGGGAATACTTTAATCACATGCTGCAAAACTAGACACCATCTTACAATGGGATCACACCGGCCGCGACATCACATGAGGCTAGTGGCGCAGTTGAAGGGGGCCCTTCCCTATTTCCTCTACCTCTCCGACTTCAAGCACCCTTGCTCGAACCATTCCCATCTTTGAACCCTGCCATCATTTTTCATCTCAACTACACACCTGTAAAGTTTCTTGACATTAGTTTGTCAACACTATCAGGGTTGCAAAATACTTTTAGGTATTCAACATTGTCCCTTCTGTGCCCTGTAAAAAAAATGGCCTAATTCGAGCTAATGTCATGTCAACTGAGCACCACTAGAGGCCAATATCCAACCATGATAATGTGACACTATGTGACGGTTGAAGTTTTAAGTGAAACCTCTGACTGTTTTCAGTTGGTGTGACTTCTTCCAGGTGGGGTGACCTTCACTTCCTGTTCCAACTGAAAGGAAAAACACTGCTGATATGTATAATTAGCCACCAACAGTAAATCATTCTCTCTCACACACACACTTAAGCAGCCTTGAGAGCAACAGCATGGAACAACCAGCTGAAATGTTTAACAATATCAAGCAGTGACAGAAATAGCTCATCCTTTTAGTTATTGTAAATTTACTTCAAACAATTCCCTGATAATTAAATTTGAAGTATAAAAATCCTATATTGAATATGAATTCTATCTGCTTGGCTGTGTGGTCATTAAACAATCTTGAATCTTGTGGCGAGGCAGCTGAGATGAAGTGGCATCCTGCAACCGGAATAACTAGCAAAACTAAAATGGCTGATATGGCATGTGATATTTTTATTTGTTTTTACTTCATCATTTGATAAAAAGCTCAACACAAAAACATACTTTTTACAATTTAATTTGAAACATATTCCAAGACAGATATTTAAAATTCTTCTAAAAAATAATCAGTCCACTTCCACTATAGATAAACATAAAAAGAATGGCTCTTTTTAATATTTCATTGTTGCATAAAAAAAAGAAAAAAATATATATATTCCTTCAGTCTTCACGGGGCAGGGCATCCAAATCACAACTGGCAATACGATCATTTTTTCTTCACTGGAAACCATTGGGGTGCCGGTGACTAAGATCATGTGCCACAATCATTTATTTTACCAGAACTTTCTAATTGCACATCTGAATACAGTGACAGACTATCAGCTTGTTCCATCCCCATCACTGTGTCCTTGAGGAGGGCGATGATCCCCAGCCTGCCCAATAAGCTGTGCTGGACATCTCTGCTGACATACATTACACATAAGGAAAGAACACTCCTGATGACAGTGCGTGTACAGTATTGGCTGAATACATGAGGAAAAAATGCTCCGGGGAAAACATGTCCCCTGCTTTTCTATACATGAGGTCCTCGAAATTTTAGCCCCTGAATCAAAAAAAGCCAATAATTTCCCTTTCCTGTCCTGTATCCCCTGAATTATACACTACCCCACAAGGAACAAAAAGCATTGGTCAGAGGAACTTAAAGCGCATTTAACTGCTTCTTGAAATATATTCTTCCACACTGCATAAATCAACCCGTATCCCCAAAATTACCCACTAGCCCACCCCAGATCTGAAAACCTATACAAATGACTTCATCTGATAGAAGACTGGTGAAAAATACCACAAACAAGACTGCCCCCTGGTGGATAAACAGGAGAACAATTCATGCTGCTGCTACCAAAGGATAGTAACACAGTAAATAAGGCAGTAATATATACATCACACACTTCATAATTGCAAATAGCACTTGACAGTTCACCACTAACAACTGAAGGGTTTTACAGATTTCTCAGCAATTACTATTTCACACCAAGAAGGGACAATAGATGTATTGTCCAAATCATGTCAAGCAGAGGGGGGGAATGTTCTTTTCACTCTTTTTGATTGGACAAAGCAGTATGTTTCACTGAAATAGGAGCGAAAAAAAATATGGAAACTGATTGACAGTGAGCTCAGTAGATGAAGAGGACTCGGGTGCGGGGCAGGGTGGAGAAAGTGTCAGCCAGCTTGCGGATTCTGGCGTAGTTCATGAATCCTCGAACGAAGAGCAAAAACCCTTGAGAGCAAAAAAGGGACAATGAGACACAATTAGATGTGCAATATGGAGGGGGGTGACCATTATCATAAACTTAGTTATTTCATCAATTGTAAATATTAAAATATTGAAAATCTACTGGGGGGGGGGGGGGGGGGTAATTAAGGTCAGCCATCCTGCTGCAACTATTCTGAAACACATGTTACTCCTCAACACTGCTTAAATGGAGCCCCAGAGAGCCAAATGTGTCACAAGCAGAACAAAACCAATTGATTCCCTATTTGAATCATTTCAATTCAGAGGTTGGCTACTTACCCAACACCAGGAACACCCACCACAGCCAGTACTGTCCATCAAAGTAACCAGGGAAGTATGTGGAGAACTAAACCCAACAGAACGACAGAAATGACTGGTTACAATAAATATGGCCTGCACTGGTTTCACTCAAATGAGCCCTGCATTTTAAAAGTTAATGTTGAAAGCAGTGAATTTTTGAAGAGATCTTGGAGGAAATAGTCCTGCGGCAATAAGCAAACCACGACAGAAACAACATAAAAATACCAGAGTGGTACTTTTGAGTTGTTTGTGCCTACAAACAACCACATTTAATGTGTTAGTATGTGTGCTGTGTAATATGTGTGTGTGTGTGTGTGTGTGTGTGTGTGTGTGTGTGTGTGTGTGTGTGTGTGTGTGTGTGTGTGTGTGTGTGTGTGTGTGTGTTTTCCTGGTCATACCCTGACTATGAGGACCCATTTGATGAGGGATAAGCCAAAGCCTGAGATGGCTCCATGGCGGCCGGCAGCTGAGGTGGTCAGACAGAAAGACAGGAAGAAACCGATCCAGTTGAACAGGAATGCCACTGGACAAAGGATGGAGGGAAAACAGATGTTAAAATAAAAAGAAATTTACTAATTTGTCTTTTAAATAAAAGATGTCATTTGTTTTGCACAAATCTAATCAGAGAGGAGAAGAGCTGAAGATGAAAGATGATGGGTGGATAACTAACTGAAAAAAGTGAGCATAAAGATGCCATCATTTCCTATCCTCAGCTGATCAGCGTCTTCAAAGTCATCTCTGGTCACAAAGTCTTCATCCTGTGATAGAATAAGTGACAGAAGAGCAAAACAAAAATAGAAAAGACTTAGTTATTAAAGCACTTAAACTATTTTACCACAGCCAGGCAGTAGCAGAGCTTTCCAGGGCTTTATTATTTGAATCTATTTCTAGTCTACAAATCAATCAATTTGATAAAGTGTTTTATTTAACCTGTTCCCAATGATGTAGTTAAAATTCAACAAGTACTGTGTAGTGACCATGATAAAAGTGAATTGTGATTTAGCACGGGCAAGCACCTGCTGGTGGAAACCAAGCTTTTCTCATAACAAAGAGTAAATACAACACAAACAAACAACAGAACAATGGAACCATCACAACACAGCAAGCCCATTTAATTACTATCATTGTCACTTAAAGTCAATAACATTCAGTTAATGTCATCAAGAACCAGTAGATCTTGTGTAACTATCAACTAAGGACTAGCGAGCACTCTAAATACACAGACGTACAAGAAGGGTGGGGTACTGAATACATAAACACTGTAGGTACAGGTGCGTTCTCTCACATACAAATACTCTTCCTCTCATCATACACTCTCCTCCCAGTTACCTCCAGTGAACTGCGAATTACATCGTCAAAAGTCTCCAGGCGTTCCCTGTGCTGAAGCTGCTGCTGCTGCTGAGCGCAAGGCAGTGTGTGGCAGAAAAACACAACACCAGCAAATCAAACAGGGTGGCCCCACATGCAGTAAGGTGCAAGGCATCACAGTGACCACTAGAGGTCAGAGCTGTCAATTTTCATTTGACAGAAACAGTGTTTTTAAAGACACATCGGACAGGTTCTGACAGAGAGATTCAGAGATGACATTCATGTATGAAGCTTGCACACTGGAGGATAGATTAGAGATGGGAACTGAGAACCGGTAACAAATTGGATTTGGAACCTAAATCATATGCCTCCAAGCTTATCAATACCTTTTATCAATGCTGCCATGTTTTTCTGACAGTTGTGCATTACAAAACAATGGCGTAAAACTCAAACACTGCTGGAAACGTTTGAGAGAAAGAAACGGTCAAAAGCATATCATTATAATTACATTAGCACCACGCAGGCAGGCTCAGCATATTTTTTCTTTGATAAACCTTTAAACCTAAATAAAAAAGAAAACTGTACAGTTGCATTGACGCTGAAAACTTGTGTCAGGCAACTTTTTTTTTTTACACACAAAATTGATCAGGATTCGATAAAGAATCAGACCAATAAGCAGAACTGATACAGGCAATAGTATCAATAAAAATGTATCAATTCCTATTCCTACTGGTGCTTTTAAAACAGTTACTCAGGCATCAAATGCAAGTTAATGGCATTCTGGTGAGAACCAGAAGATGAGGTGTGCTTTGCCAAAATATCCCGGACACGGGCGCTGCCATGTTGTAATTTTCAAAGTTACGTCCATACACCATCAAATAACTACACTTTCTAATTTGAATTTTGAATCCTATAGCCCTAAGAAAACATTGTTTGAATCTTCGCTTCTGACACAACGGTTACTAGCCTCTAATTCTGAACAATAAAAAATAACAACATCTCCGAATAAATCAAGAATTAATCATTTGTTCTCTAATTTAGATCTCCAGTGTGAGTGTGTGAAGTATGCAGTTCTGAAGCCAAAACAAAACTACTGCAGGGTGCAAAACACTTCCTGCCCTGCAGACAACACAGGAAGTGTCTGAGCAAGAGCTACAGCATGTGTGTGTGTGTCTGTGTGTGTACATAGTGAATGTCACCAAAGGCAAAATGAAAAAAGTGAGACACTCACTCTTCCAGTTACCAGGGGAACAGTAGTCTCAGCCTTGGTTCTTTCTGCTTCATCATAGGAAGGCAGCGTAGTTGCTACGTTGTATGATGGAGGCTTGGGGAAAGCCCCATCTTCCTTGTAGTCAAAGAAGGCTGAAGGAGAAACAGCAGTTTCAAACACAAAAGGCATACAAACATTAACCCTTTCTAATACAAAGTCGTATTGTATTGGCAGCAAGCTGACAGGACAAATCTGTATTGACAAGACAAATCTGTATTGTGTGTTTGTTGTTTTTTCCTCATTGAGAAAATGTTTTGACTGCAAAACATTCAATGGAAATATAACAAAAAAAAGCACCCTGTGCTGTTCTGTAAGATGATTTAACATACATGTATGAGTCATCTATTACAACTAACTCAGAGGGCTTTTGAAAGCAACCATGGAAGTTCCAGGAGTCACATTCTCCTTGTTAAACTTTTATTCATACCATGTCGATAACTTAATCTTATTAACTTTATAACTTTGATTCGTGACCTTCTGTATTTGGATCAAGAAGCTTGTGAAAAATAAAATGTGCCAAAATTAGATGGCTACAGTTGTTATTCCCATATAAAGATATTAATATTGATACCCTATACGATGCCATGACTGTTTTTCTTGAATAGTCCAGTTATTTATTTGGCTCAAGCAATCTTACAGAGCCATGTTCCCTCCAGTTCCCCACTGAGCAGATCAACACAAATAATACTCTCCAATGTGCCACAGTAGCAAATGACCTCAACACCAGGGAAACATCTGGATGAGTCAGGGTCTTACCAGCATTGTCCACTGTGATGCTGCTGTATGGAGGTGGAGCGTCAGCTGCTACCTGTCGACTCTCTTCTGGCTCCTCCTCATTGGGCAGCTGTGGGAGAGGGAAAAAAACACATCCTGGCTTATTTGAGCTGAGAATACATGTGTCAGCACTTGCTGCTCTCCATTTTAAAAAGATTGTTTTAGGCAATTAAGTTTCACACTGCCTGTGTAGTGAAATAAAGGATTATCTCAACACTGTGGTCTACTTAAAAGAGCTCACAACCTAAACATCAATAAAATGATCCGTGGTGAAGAATTGAAACCGGGCCATGCAGACCCACATCAAAAAGTTTTTTTAAGTACATCTGAACATTATAAAGAGGAAATGAGCAACACACAAACCCCAATGTGTTTCTCATTTCTCCTTATTTCTCTTTTTCTCATTAAAAGTAGGACACGTGACTGACCAAACGCAGCCTCTCCTTACTCCTGATTCAGCTAAAACAAAGCCCATTTGATCAATTAATACTAGAGTCAGTTTCCAGAAAAGACCACTGAACTGGTGCTGCTGAGCATTAAGCAGTAAGTCTGCAACTCAGCAGAGGTATAAATTACAGGTTAACAACATCTTAGTTTTCCTTTTGTGGAGTGACACTTGCTTGTACTTTTCCTATCATTTCCTAGGAGAGAAGTGATATCCCACCATATATTGCAGGATTAGGCCAAGGCTACGAAATAGATAGATAGATAGATAGATAGATAGATAGATAGATAGATAGATAGATAGATAGATAGATAGATAGATAGATAGATAGATAGATAGATAGATAGATAGATAGATAGATAGATAGTCGATTTGTCATTGTATAGTGCAATACAACAATACTTAGTTTCACTCCACTCCAAAGCAGCAATAAAAGATTATGTGAATAATACATACACATACCAATATATAGCAATACATAGTTCAATAGGGACTGAGGTAACTTATAACATTTCCAAACAACTAATTAACTTCAATATGCACCCGAGTGACTATATCAACCGCACATGCAAAAATATGAATAAATTAACTGGCGTGCTACAACATATATCAGAATCTGAAGATGTGGAGGATTAAAATCATCCACCCAAATAAAAAATGAACGACGGATTAATATTTACTTGGATTTAAATGGATCAATAATTCCCAGGAAATCCCTCCAGAAAATAACAGTAGTTTTTAAACTCAACACCGAACTCAAGTAACTGTGTCACAATGTTTCCCTTAAATTAGTACCAAACTAAATAGTTCATCACGGCCTCACTGACGCATAATTCTCGTTGGTTTTCTTTTACAGCGCAGTGTTTGATGGGTCTGTGGTGTCACTGGCATCGACCACAGCTGTCTGCCCCTACCAACCATGCTACACGGGTTAGCCGTCGCATTTAGCCGTGAAGTCAGGTGACCACCGAACACACCCACTTGCTGTATGTAGCACATGATGTGTTCTGTCCAAACATTGGACATTAGCATACATAGAGTCGTCGAGAAGGGTTAAATTGTGTTATACCCCTATGGTTACACCTTAAACCACAATGCTAACTTAGCTAGCATACAGTTACCTGACATTCCCATTCATTTAACTGACAAACTAAAAAGAACGTTAGCGTCAGTGTCACGTTAGTTACGTTTACGTTAAACTGGCGTCATAACAGCCAGCTTCACCGGATAAAAATAGCGCAATTAATCGCGACACAATTGACCTAATTAACGACTCATTGAGTAGGAAACCGTCACTTTCAGGAAGGTGACAACACCGACACACCTGGGAGAGAAACGTTATGAGGTTATTAAGTCAAGTCAGTCAGCGTCACAGTAACGCGTGGTGTTAAATCTTTAACTTGTTAACGGTAGCTATCAGTAATCGATAACGTTAGTGTTCTCATACCTGCTGATATCTGCCGCCCGGTTCGGCCATTCCTGTTTGAACAGCTGGCTTTAATCAACAAACAGAGAAAGAAAACACGCCGCCCGAAACACCCCAACGAAAGGGAAATTATGTAACAGTACAAACTGTAAACTCAATCCTCGCCACAATGAAAACCTGTTTCTCCCTCGACTGCTCAGTGTGCTCTCACTGTCAAGCTACAGTAACGTGACTGGTTAGCATAAAACACAAGGCTTCCGGTTTGACTTTTTAAATAAAGTAAGACAAGAAAATGGGTGGATTATTGTTTTTAAAGTACTAGGTAGCATCGTAATAATTGTATTTAATTTGCAATAACTGAATTGAGTTATGTAAATAATTATTTATTTATTAAAGGGTAGGATTACATTTATAAATTAAGTTTATACTATAATAAATTAAGTTTCGCGCATAAGTTTAGCAAAAATTGCTAATGAAATGAACTGTTTTTTCCCTTTCTTGCTTATTCTTATATTTTGTTTGATATGCTGCTGTTGTTGTTTTTTTTATTCTTTTTGTTGCTGATTTTTTCATGCTCGAAATAAAATACAAAATTCAATTAAATTCAATTTTATTTATAGTGCCAAATCATAACAAAAGTTCAAATGTATTTATTTTGTTTATTCAGTCAATATTTCTTATAAAGAAATATCATTTGGGGGGGGCATTACTGCTGCTTTAATTTTGAAAACAAAACCGGGCAGTTGCTTCCTCATTGTTGCTGCCATGGCGACGTGTAAAGTCTTGGATTGACGTCATGGGTCATCACAACAAACCCTCTGCCGCCAACATTTGGGACACATTGAAACGACGTTACTGACAGAATTAGAGAAAGATAAGATACTCAGTAAAAGCATGGTGAATATTCAGATCTAAAGTTAAAAAAAAATAGTAATTCAACTGTGTGGAAGTAGTCCATTTCAAGTTAAAGTCCTGCATTTAGAAATGTACTTAAATAAATGTAGGAAAGTATTAGTATACTAGTGCAGTAGAAGTATAAAGTAGCAGAAAACTGAAGTGCTTAAGTCATGGAGTGTGGTCTTTACATAGTTTGCAAAGTGTCCTGAGATAACTTTTGTTATGATTTGGCACTATAAATAAAATTGAATTGAATTAAGTAAGAATTGTAGCCTACTATAATACTTGAGAAAATGTATTCATACATTTTTAAGTAACTATAAAAATGACTTAGCCTATATCTCACTTAATTTATATACTGTTTAACACACTCTCTGAATCATTGTGCAATAAAAACAAAAATACATGCAATTGGGTCTTGTAAGGTTTTATTGTATCTTTATCTAAAATAAAAAGACAACAACAATACCTGTGACACTTTATTTGCAAGCTCAAGTGTTGGAAAAGTTAGATCTCAGATTGATTTATAGTCAAGTTACTGAGTAGGTTTCCTGTACTTAAGGAGCACAGGGTACGTGGTGCCTATGTGCTTCTGGTTGTAGTGGTGGCAAACAATCTCCACGTCGTAAAAACTGAACTGGACTTTGACGCGCTCGTTGGGCGAGGTGAGGAAACAGAGAGTGTAGAGGGCAAACTCAAACTCAGGACTGACACCGATGAAGATGCTGCCCTTGGGCTTTATACCGTCCTTCCAGCTGAACTGTAGCGCCATTATGTGTTTGTTCTCGTCGGGCTGCAGTGAGAGAGAAAAAAAAGAAATGGCAGATTATGAAAGAGGACAAGAGGATGGTGAGGGATGAGAAAAGCAGCCACAGGCTCATTTTCTCCAGTCTGAGGAGAACAGACAAGAAAGAAAGAGATTCACTATCTCATAATGTGGACTTGGTGAGTCCAAATTTTGGCTTAACATTTGTATTTTTATGTTTATCATCCACAACCTTTCATCTCTTTTCTTTTCCGGTGAAAATGTGTTTCCATATAGACTTAACTTGAAGAGCTACACAGATTGCTCAGCCATTAGCTGATAATATCAAACATAACGGCATGAACCATGGAAACTGCATAGGAAGGAGATTGATGACAAAATATGCAAAATAAATGGGTTCTAAAAATGAGGCACTGCTTTAAACTACAAGAGACTCCTTTTTATGTTTCAATAGAAACTGGGCTTAATATCCCAAAAACCTGTGCTGAGTGCATTTGCATTAGGCTCAGGTTAGGAAGACAAAATACAGAGAGCTGAGCAGAAGGTGAGAGAGAAAACTTGGTCATAGCAGGATGTGAGGTTTCTCATCAGTGTGCAAGATCGATGGTGAGACCAAGAGATGAGAGCAAGACTGCAAACAGTGCAAGTCAACTTGGGGGAGTAGAGGAGAAGAGAATAGACGAGAGACAGATGAAAGATTATTAGTGTGAATATGTGACGGGGGAAAACACAGTGACAGTAGTGCTAGAAATATATTCCTGTCCTATTGTGGTTAGTTAAAACAAGAGACATACAAAAACATCGTACCTGAGGTGAATTTGCATCGACACTGTAGCCTTTGTAATCGATGTGTCCCAGCTTCTCTTGCAGGTAGAGCTGGATCCAGTTGTGAAAGCCGATGACGGTCCGCCCTCCTCTCGTCTCTCCAACAAACACGTGTTCAAACCCAGAGGAGTCTGGCCTGGTGGGAGACAGACAGACACATTTGCTAATTTTTTGTCCATATTGTCTGTTATTTTGTCTAAATTGTATTCACTCATGTGCCATTTGGACAAAGGGTGGTGTTTAGTGGTCGCTTCCTTCCTGAATATGCAACATATAAACATTTTCAGTAGTTCAACGCACAGTGAGGCTACACACAGCCAGTTTCTCAGAGTGAAAGGGTTACCATCATAGTGCCAGATTCCGCTGGCAAGTTAAATTTAGGCGCTGTGTCAGATTCCACCCACCTGCTGGATCCTCTCCTCGCATATAGTTCAAACCAGATCCTGTACAGCTGCTCCTTGAATTGTGTATCATCCTTTGGAGAGAGGTGCTTCTCTACCAGGTATTTATGAGCGATCTGCAAACAAACAAGGATTTCCTATAAGAGGTTCTCATTTCTCAATTTCAGCCTCACTAGTGGTAGGGATGGCAGTCCAGACTGAAATATCTCAACATCTTTTTGATGGATTGCCAGGATAATTTGTGCAGACATTAATGGTTTACAGACATCTATTCTGACTTTCATGACCCGCTGAATTTTTCATCTAGCATCATCATCAGGTCAAAACTTTAATTTGTCCAATACTTTTTGACTAAATACTTTCAAAACGAATGATATTCGCATCACCCTTGGATGTACATTGTGCTTGTGGCCTATAAGTAAAATCTTAGCATGCTAACTTGTGGGTGAACATGCTAAAAATATATAAAAAATATACCAGCTAAACATAAGCATGTTGCCGTTGTTGTTGAGAGCGTGTAAGCATGATACATTAGCATTTAGCTTAAAGCAAAGTTGTAGTAACCTACAACTTCACAGATTCACTAGCATGACTGCAGACTTTGAGTATAAAATAAAATATTAATAAGAACTCCAAGGTCTCATATTGTAAAAAGTGAGATTTCCATGTCTATATTAAGGTGCTATATAAATACTGAATATATTCAGAAACTGTGCTTTTAAACAAGCGTCACTATTTCCATATGGTTGTGATGTCACAACTATAATATATATCTATATACATATATATACATATAGGTAGAATATGCTACTTCAGTGATTTTATAAATAGATATATACACACACACACACACATATATATATATATATATACACAGCAAAAGGGCAGAGTTTATTTCTAAATATTCCCATACAGTAGGTACCTTCATAGTAGGAGTCTGAATGATGGAGTCCAGGAATTTGTGGTTCTCTGCCACCTCCTCAGGGGTTACAATTTCTGGCTCGCCAGTGTCACTCACATAATTATCCAACAGTGAGATAAAGGCTGTAGGAACAAACACAGACACTTTTTGTTAAAATTGTTTTTACAGAAACGTCTAGTTCCGTACAGTATGGGCGGAAAAAATCTCAAAACTGAGATTTGTGTGTCTACTTAAATAAAGTTGCCATTACAAAAACAACACTTCTAATAACCAGGACAGGTGAGGGACAATGAAGCAGTTTGCTAGAGACTATGTACAAAATAAGGAGGGAGAAATCCTCCTTTTTTCCCATGGGCCTCAGAGTGAACTCTGTGTGAGGGCAACATGATACACAACATGAATCTGTGAAAACATCACTTGATAAGAATTGCCGGAAGGAAGTGAGATTCAGCAGTTATCATGCGGAGGAAGATTTGAAGAAGCCAGTGGTTGTAGAGGAGCATATTTCTCCACCCAGCGAGGTAAACTCTGCATGCTCTGTGGTTATGCAACAAGCCACTGTTCGTCATAAGGAGATTATCAGTAGATGAAGAAGCTTTACTCTGAGGGGAGGCAACGAGGACGATAGTATCAAACTGGCAAACGGTGCAGTGGAATGTGTGAGATCATGTCAATTTAAAAATGTTTTGATGGAGCAGTTGTGTAAGAAGCTTCCTCATCCCACAGAAACAAGTCAAGGGCACTGATCATTAAAGAATGGTGGAGGATAATTCACACACTACCCTTGTGCACTTACCTAAAAAAGTCTCCTTTTTGAAAATGTTCTCATCGACAAATGTAAACAGAGGGGATCCCGCTCCGTCATTATAGTCATTCATGGCCATGCTGTTTCCAGCTTTGCCCTGCAGTAGAAAGAGGGCAAATAATGCATGGTTGCATACATTTTGCATTCAGTCAGAGCTACCTTTGCAACACGGATGCACTGCCACAGTGTTACAACCAATCCACTTATAAGTAAAGTATAGTTAATGCAGAATAACTAAACCAAACAGCAGACACAAAAATAGATATACAGTAAAAGACTGTTCTGTTGGCTCATCTGAGTTTGCAGTTAAAACTACAACTCCCACAATCCTCATTGCTCACTGTCACATATCCTTTGCCTCTCCAATAGTCGAAAGAGAAAGTGTGAGTTTTCTGTTTTCATACTGAAGTGGTAAAGCATATATAAAGTGATATATCCTTAATACATCGTGCGTGTTCGCTTGAATCATATTGTCCTAAACGTGTGTGTTAGTGATATTTGTTGATGGTACATGAGATAAAAGTTGCTTCAAGATTATACGCAAAACCAATATGTTTTGAGCAATTGTAGATGTGTTTAATGGCCAGCTAGGCTCTCAGTCAAGATCAAACAGGCAGGGAGGAGCCCTGTGTGTGTGTGTGTTTGTGTGTTTGTGTGTTGTGTGTGTGTGTGTGTGTGTGTGTGTGTGTGTGTGTGTGTGTGTGTGTGTGTGTGTGTGTGTGTGTGTGTGTGTGTGTGTGTGTGTGTGTGTGTGGTGCACCTGCAGAGAGATCCTGTAGTCCTTTCCAGGTTTAAGTCTGTTGACATCGTTGTCCCACAGCTCCTGAACCATGGCCGACAGCTCTCTGTCACTCTCAATCATGATGCGACTGCTCTGTTGTGTTCTCGGTCCAGAAGTAGATGAGCTGTTGATGGTCTGGTCTCACTATCTAAGGAGAAGAAGCGTAAATAATGTTTGCTTTTAAATGTGGGCAGAAACATAAAGCACATTTACTCTAGTAATGAACTAAAATACAATTTTGAGGTAACGGTACTTTATAATTCAGATATTTCACTGTTTCAGAGGGAGATATTGCACTTTTTTTTAAGTTTTAACATGCAAAACATCTGATCTAGTTAAACAGGCAGTGCTAAATAATCTTTGGACTAATTTTACATCATGGTATTGTTTTCTTATTTAGGATCTCTTGAATTAAGTGTTTATATTTTACTTGTAAACATCAGTAGTTGACAAAGAGTGACTATGTTAATATTAGAATGTGATCCATTCGGTCTGTCAACATTTCAAAAGTCTAGAAAAGCTGCATGATTAAATCATTCAAAACCCATTTAAATTAACCTGCTCGGCTGGTGAAAGTCTCCAGTGCGCCTGCTCTATGGGCCCAAGGGTGCAGAGGTAGTGCCAATCATCCAGGTTTTTTTGAAGTTGAACTTTTCTGGCTTAATGCGCCACTGAGCAACTTCCATAGCAATGAACGAAGTACCACCATGAACACTGTATCCACTTCTCTTAATACATGCATGGATACATCCCTCCCCCCTTCCACAGAGCTCCCCATGTTGCATCACCATATTCTACAGTAGCCCAGAACAGACAAACCAAACACTGGCTCTAGACAGGGCCTTTCAGGGTTTGTTTTTTGTTTTTTTTTGGGGGGGGGGGGGGGGGGGTGTTGCATTACCTGAAGGCCACCATAGATTCTACTAACGCTTGGAAAAGGATGGGTGAGGGGATGGGTATTCAGTTGGTTGCAGTCTACAACCTCACAGCTAGATGCCACTAAATCCTACACACCGGTCCTTTAAAATGTTTTCTAAGACCATGCGGGCCGATTGTAGTTGTGTGCATGAGGCAACAATAAAACTTCATTCATTCCATCCTTTCCTTAAGATGATAACAATACTTTTGGTGTTTGTTCAGCACATGCTTCTTAGGTCGAGAAAGTGATCAATAAGTATAAAAGTTTGATCACAAAACAGTGAGTAAAAAGGCTATACAGCATTTTAAAAACATAACAGCTTCCCCAGACAGACTTTAACCATCCGGCTCAACCCCCACCACTGCAATCCACAGCAACATGTCTGCCAAAAAAACCACACATCACATTCATGAAACTGAGCTCTGAGATCTGCGTGACCAGGTTGCATCCCACCAGCCACCACATCAAAAAAATCCACTGACCTTTGAGTCTCTTTCTGCTTTTCTGCTGCAACGCGGAGAAAACGGTGAGTGATTGGAGGGTTAGTGGAGTTCTTCAGTGTTGGCCAGGTGCTGCTGGTTGTGGTTACCTGTGTTTGTGAGAGCAGGTGTCCTTTATGGGCATAGTAACAGTTCCGTCAGTCAGTCAGTCAGTCAGTGTATGGAGAAAGACAGGCAGGGGCTGGGGGGCAGAGGGCATGAGGCAGGGGGTGGGCAGGACCGGAGAGAGGGGCCATTTAAAAAGGTTATCCCCTGTCAGCAACTCTAGCCAAAGGGATTACACCATGTTGTCGTCTCTTTTCAATCTCAGGCTGAAACGTGGGTTCTTTGTTTCTTTAGTATTTCATTGTTTCTCTCTGTCACAGTGTAACCTCTGGATTACAGGGTAAATGTGGGTCATTTTTCAGGTAATAAGGTGCTGTAAAGGCTTACTTAGCACAGTACAGAGAACCACAATTTATTTTAATGGAACAGGAAACACTCAGTTGTCTTTTGCTAATATTTCTGATTTTGACTTTAAAAGTCTGGTCAAAATTGAGGACTTTTTTCATGAAATCCAGAACAACCTCTAACAAGAGTAGTGCCATTTCTGAACAAGTGTGTAGTGTGAGTGTAACACCTTAAAATACTGATGAACACCTGCAATATAAAATGTCTCATGGCCTCACATAAACAGTATTATTGTTCTGCCATCAGCGGTTGGTTAGAGTTGAGTGTTCCGCTGCTAGTAGCAACCAATTCTGGCAAGGTTCTATAGACTTGTCAATGGAATCAAATTGCTAGGCAACAGCCTGGGTTCTTGTTAACTTCCTGTCAGCTGATGTCATTCATGCACTGCAAAAAGGAACCTTTACAAGACAATGTTTTCAGAAACATACTTTAATGTACTGTTTAGGTGTGAAATAAGAATGTTGAAAACAGGCAAAACCAAGCACTGTCCACCAGCCCGAGGACTTTCTCGTTTTACAGCTTAACAGAAGGCTACACTAACATATCTTTCTGAAATCATTTCAGGTGAGAAATAGTCAATGTAGTAACAGAATCTTGCTTCATATTTGATCAGCGCTGTCTAGTTTGACAGCTTGATAAAAGTTCACCTGTAGTAATTGACACTGCGGCGACTCTACTCTTCTTTGGGTGCCGTAGTATCTTGCAGATGCCATTATAAGCACTAGGTGGAGGCAAAGCAACATGATTTTTTCACAGATTATCTGTTTCATGTACTGTACTACTTTCCGGATATACAGTAATGACAGTTTCAGCAAACATGACGAAATTATTATTATTTTACCAAAAGCTTTAATGTTGATCTTTAAATTGTGTTATTTTGTTTCTTTCCTGACATGAAGCACTTTAACAGCGATTATATACTTTTGTGAATCCATTTGCATCGATGTATTTCACAATTCCTAACTCTTGTTTATGGGAGAGAACAAGTACTGATTTCACAATTTCTCAGTTAAAACCTCACAGGCTAACTGCTGTCTTCAACTTTTACTGGAAGTGTTAAGCTCGCTGCATAGCTCCGCAACTAAACATAGTGAGGGCAAGAGAAGAAGAGAAGTCTCAGGTTCAAATAAATAATATCAATACAATGTTGGGTGGTACAATAACATGTATTTTGAGGAACATTATGTCAAATGCATTTGAACAGGATTCTGCAGGTCATGTATTTGAATGTTTCTTACATGAAGTGACAGTGTCGGTCTGCACTGAAGGGAAGGTGAATCCATGTGCATTTCAAGACTGAACAAGCGATTGTCTTTCTACCAGTCCAAGACAGCACTGATTCTGAATACAATCTACACAAATCATTCAACGTTGATAAAGAACAGATTTGATGTAGGGTTCAATTTGAAACAGAATAGCCTCCATGAGATACCCCCCCTTTCTAATTAAATGTGAAAAGAAAAAAGGAAAATAAATTATTATACAAAATATGCTTTGTATCTCTAGACATTACCAAGATTATATGGCCTCTCTTTGACACTGAACTTTGGCAATATTGAAATACCGGAAACAGTTGTACAAGGAGGGTTTGAGTAAATCTAGTCAAATGTCATTCCTACATCTAAAGTGAGGATTTCCTTTCTCACACATTCGTCCCTGAATGACTTGACACGCCATAGGAATCCTGCTAACCCCATTACATGATAGACTATCATAAATATTTACTGCAGTGGCCTCCTTTATTACATTTTCTATGGAAAACAACATGCGACTCAAGTTATTAAAACATTCCCCACAGCCAATATCATAAAGTTCTGCTTTTCAACCCACCTCATTTTTTAATCACGTACGTTTCGGTAAATTAACTCATCTCAAGAAAAAGCTAATCTAAACAAATTTTTCGGAAAAGAGAAACACATAGTTGTGTAATTATGTTTGCGTGACAGATAGCTTACCTTAATATGACAAAGACGTGCAAATCCAGTCCTTTTCCCTGCAACACTCATTTCGCTAGCTAACTGGAGGCAAACACCTTCAATTTTCCAAACTGAGTCAGTGATTCCAGACTGACCATTATAAGCCTGTAAGATGTCAAAACTAATCATAAAAAAACCCAACAAAGGAGAGTAATCTTTAGTATACTAAAAAAAAATTCATCCAAAATGTGTCCAGTACTATCACACTGCCATCACTAACCACATATTCTTGATGTTCATAACCAAAAGAGTAAAAATTAACACCCAGAGATCCTCCCCTGATGACATTAAACGTTTTACACCCATGATGCCTTATGATAATTAAAACATAAACAATGGTACCATGGTGCATCATTGTAGTGGCACTGTTGTACTAATGCAGGCATAGTAAGTGTCACAGGTGGAGTTATGGTTATGTGAGATATAAAGTGCATTCAAATGGAGCATACAGCAGTGAGGTACTGCACACGTGTCAGTCCTCCTCATCACTCCAGAAGGCATCTTCTTCATCGATATCCACACCTTGGAAGAGTCTGAAACAGGAGATAAAGACACACCCAACCATGTGTTTAAAGATGTACAGTAAGTGTCAGACAGCGACTACCTGGCTTGAAAAAAAATGAAGGATAAAAAAAGGAGAACTCACTGGTTGTAACAGGGTGAATTTGGGTTGTTAAAGTGACTGTATGGGTTGACTTTGCTGAGGAGGCCCAGGCACAGCCAACAGAAGTATTGTCTACACGAGGTACAGGTCATCTTATTACAGCCATCCACTTTCTAAAAAGACAGAGACATTGCATTATCTGTAAAGGACAAGTAGCAACTGGCACAACCTGGGGCTGAACATGGGGATCTTCAGGGACAGTATTGAATAGAACACATTTTTTAATAGTTTTTCTGTTCATTTAAAGTAATCTTTAACAGAACTTTACATCAAACATATTCTTTGCACAGCAGAATGATTCTTGCAATATAACCATATCACGGGAGTGTCGTAGGATCACAAGATCACGCAAATCTATCTTGTCAGGCTTCAAGTAAAACGTTTGTGTCTGATCCGCCCATCTCGGACTAATTAGCATCTTGTGAGGAGCTAGGTGTGTGCGAAAGGTGACTTTTACAATAGCATCAGTTATATCAGAACTAGCAAGTATTTCGTCTTTGAACGAGAAGCAATGAAGGCTTTTCTTGATTTTTTTCCTTCTTCCCCAAACTGGCTGCAGCAACAGTTTGACAGACAGATAATTGATCCAATGATTTTGATTTTGAAAGTGCCTCCCCTTTTCCAAACAGTTTCCACTGACGTCTTCTTGCAGCAGGTTAATCAAATACAGGCTGCAGTTTGAGTTTTGTAATAACCCAACTACCTTCTCTAAATCTGTGTATAATGCAATTTAAATAAATGCTACGTTTGTTTCATATTTAAAATTGGTGGTAGTGAGCAGTGACCCCTGGTTTAAAGTCAAAGCCTGTTCTAACAGTACTGTGACCAGCGGGGGGAGCCCAACCTGTATATTGGTTCCACAACGTGGGCAGCATTTGCAGTTCTCATTGAGCCAGTCTCTGCTAAAGGACTCTTCCACTGCTTTCTGGATCACCCTCTTCCCAAAGCGCTGCTCCATGAATTTTTTCCCAGCAGTTGTGGCTGACAGGTACTCATCTCGGAGGTTACGCAATTCATCTGTGGATTTTGGAGAAAACAGAGACAGGAACTCAGGGCTGGGATTGATTAAATGTGGTACCAACGGACACAAATCTTTTCGTAATATGTCACCAGTACAGCACCAGAAAAACATTATAAAGGACTTTATGGTGTGTGTTTAGCTATCAAAACCGAACATCACATCTGTACAGTTAGTTTTAGTAAACAGTTTTAATAGTAGTAGTCCTTAAAATAGTAAGACTGATATTTAAAATATGCATGCCAGTTAGGATTAAATGTAAAAAGTAAGCTAATTTGATGCGTATTAACTCCTTTTGTAGAGCACTTTCATGGATGTTGATAGTGCCAAATAAAACATATACATAGGATACATGTCTCACATTCACATAGAAATGCAGTAGACCAAGATGGGAGGGTGACCTGTGAAATAACTTGTTACTGAATTAAGAGTTGTGTAGAGACAAAAACAAAAATGAAGAAACAACGAGGTCAATTTGTTGAAACCAGATCCAGAACAGAAAAGTTCTATTCTCTGGCGCAACCAGACTTCTCAGTTGATGGGCGATATCCTGTTGCTACAAACAAGTCTGTTATAAACACGTGTTGTGCAGCAGGCTTACTTTCAGTGACCTTACCTGCAGGGATTTTACAGTGGGAGAGACCATGATAGCCCAGCTTGCACAGTGTGCAAAAGGCATACTGGCAGGCCGAGCAAATCGCCATGGTTGAGTCTGGCTCCACCATTACAGCGGTGGCGCAGGACTGGCGGGGACAGTAGACCACATCGGCCATAAGGTCCAGACTAGACTGGAGCAGCAAACGGTCATAACGGGCAAACAGCTCCTCATCCACCAGGTGCTTCACCTAAGAGATGAAGACATGAGGGGGATAAAGGCTCATTACAAGTAACAGGGTGTTTAAACTTACAAATTGGGAATTTAGTTTGAAAAGCATTTATTCAATTGTAAAGTGACTTGAGAAATGCAAACAAACACGAGCACACTCACTCACACACATCTACTTTACTGATTTCATACCTGTGACGGTGTGGCTAAGGAGGTACATTTGGGCTCAGGGCAATTAAGGCACTGAACATTGCCGTCCCGTATTTGGATCTGAAAGTATTCTTTCATGCAGGCCTTGCAGTAAACATGCTGGCACTCCTTAAAGCAGAGGCAGCTGGAGCCCAGCTTCTCCACAAAGCAGATCCCACAGCCGAACACCTTGCTGTCAAACACCCTCTGGCGCTGCTCCTCGTCAAAGTCCAGGAGCTGAGGTAGGAGGTCGGCACGTGGGTCCATCGACAACACGGCCCTCGGGTCCAGTTGACAATACAAAGACAACTGTGGTTCAGACTTTTCCTTCTTTGTTTCTCTTTTCTTCTCCTCAGGGTTTTCAGAATGATTCCCGCATTGTGCCAGAGCTGCCAACAACAATATAATGTATTATGGAATAAAATATAATGAAAAATAATGTATATAAAATACATATTAATCAGTCTCAAAAAACAGTGGGCTCCTTACAGATAATTAAGCAATATATTATGGTTTTCTTAAGCTCATCATGTGGTAAATTTACTTAACATGTAAATTGACTGAGGACTATTACACAATGTGCTTTTCAGCAACTGTTTTATAACAAACTAGGTGCAGTGAAACAATGTTAATCAGTACCATACCCAGCTAATCTACAGAATGGAAGAAGAGCATATTATTGTTCATGCTGGCTAATTCTTCTTTTAGCTTAACTCTAAATGAAAGGGAAATACGATCTCCTGATTATAGATAATATGCTGGTATGACTATTAGAGAGGTACCTTAGCTAATGCAGATGTATCCATACAAAGGAAAACCCAACAACATTCATTTAACAAAACACAGTGTACCTGTGGCTGCTGGGTCTGTTTTCCTGCGCTCACCACCTGTCTTATTTCCTCCCCTGGTGACTTCAAGAGGAGAGTGGATGCCCAGAAAGTCCAGAGCCTCCTCTTTGAGGAACTGGATCCATGTGAAAAGAATCACACAGCCTTGGTTTTCCTCACACAGCTCATCCAGGCGTCTGCACAGAGAGCTCATCTAAGGAGGTAAAATGGAAAAGGATAAGGCATTGAGAGTGATGAATAATAAGGAAACCTTCTTTTGAGCGAGAATACTTTACCAAACCTTGCTGACATGTGCGGGCCAGCTTTTCCACAGTGGTGCAGTGAAGAATTATTTAAGCTACATGAGTCCTACCTGTGCTCTGGTCATCCATTTAGAGCTGAGAGTGAAGATTGGTGAGGATGTGGATGGATAGTCCGCAGGAAGCTCAAAGTTGAGCACCAAAGGAGGTAAGAAGCAGACATTATATTCAGTTTGCTTCTCTCCTGTAACACAAAGAGGAGATTTAGTTACAGTCCTAACTGGAGTGAGACCAGTAACCTTTTTGAAAATCATCTACAAAATAGACAGCAATGTATGAAAAGTGCCTACTTCATTTGCAAATGAGCTGTGCATAACTTGTAAACCTTGCTCTTATTTCTTTACACCGCTCGCTGCTGAAAGCTGTACCTTTGACAACAACTTTGAAGTCAGAAGGGAGCTCCAGACAGAGTTGGATCTCTCCCCCCTGTGCCGACTCTGCTTGGTGGAACTCCTCCTCGTCATAGATACTTGCTAAAGCAAGGAGCTCATCCTCCTGGGCTTCCTTGTCCTCAGACATTTACATTCCTGCAATAAAAACAATAACATGTGTCATTCATTATGAAAGTCTACCAAAAAAAAAGCATTTGATACCAGGACCACCACCTCCTACTTTGTGAATAAAATACATTTTAAAATATTTGCAACTTGAGAAACTCTGTTGTGCACTCAAAGGCTCTTACAATTTTTTTTTTTTTACAAGAAATGCAAAGACTAGATTACTTTCCCCAACTAACCCTGAATAAGATCCAATTTTATCCCTCTCTCTCATTTTGTCAACTTACTATTTTCTTTATTCCAGCCTAAAGGGTAGGGCAATGTTTACTGTTGTATGCAAAATCAGATTTATTTATTTGTTTGTTTATTTCGGGCATCTCAGATAAATCATCATTACACACTATCAGGCTGACCCTTGATTTGATTGTTTTTATTATTTATTGTTATTTTGGTGAATGCGTGTTTCTTGTTCTAATAAATATATTGGAGTTGAAGTGTATCTATGATGAAAATCACTCCGTCATCATTTTAAATAGGAGAACTTGCACAATCGGTGCCTGACTACTTTTTTGCCCCACCTTACCTTTTAAAAAATACGAGTATAAAATAAAGTAAGAGTATTTTCTTTACATGTTGCTTTATACTTAATATTCTACTTTTTACTCAGTTACTAGATTCATTTAGATTTTTGCTTCCCACTGATATACACTGGTTGCTGAGTTGTTTCAAAGTATAAAGAGACATTGTGGAAAAAAAGTACAAATACCTTGTTGCCCCACTGTATGTATACCTTGATATAATAACACTAGCGTCTATGCTTCAAATTATATAGTTATATAAATTTTAGACCATGCCGTACAGCCCTACGGACAACAAAAACAGTTGAGAGACACAGCTACAACTATATAGGCTATTTTTTTCTGAACATACTATACAAATTTGTGGCTAGTGAGAATGCTTAGTGGCTAGTAACTTTTGAAAACCACTAGCCACAGTGGCTGGTGATCAAAAAAGTTAGTATCAAGCCCTGTTAATGTCTATTATATAGTGATTATTGACATAAATGCAATCTTGTATACAGGGCATGTAAGAGCTACATCAATGGTGGGCATGCTTGGTATGCGTTTACACAGTTTACGCAACTTTGTCGTCAGATAACGTCAGCTTGCCTTAGCTTAGCACGCTAGCTGGCAAACGTAAACTTTATCCACATTACACGTGACCATTATTTAACTTAATGATGATTTAACACGCACCCGAGTAACAACGGGCGTTTTTGTAGACTGTGCAAACTTCACCACAGGACACAATTCATCTGTTAAACTCGGAAACTAACTTAGCTAGCCAGGAGTAGGAAAAAGCCTAAAGCATTGAAGCTAGCTAGTAATGTTAGCTGATGTAAACAGTCAGAGCTCGGCCCTGCTGTGACTTCTCCTCCGTGACAACGTGAAACCATGGCAACCACTCTTTTGTACTTTAAAGGGAAGCTGCGACACACTATTATGGAGCGACAACACAGTAATAAAGTGAAAAGTAAGCGTTTTTCTTACCCTGTCCGACCAAAAACTAGTGACTCCTGCTCTCCGGTTGGTTCATGTCATGACGGTAGTGTTGCTATGACAGCGCCGTCTGCAGGATGCCTACTGTACTACAGGTTTCATTCATATTAATTTACAGTGGGTTTTGTCAATGCCTATTTATTTTAATGCTTTACATTGTAGATGTTGAATCGCTGCACAAATGTAGACTGAGCCATGTTTAAACTGAAATCATTTAATTGAATTATATTCCTATTTCGCCTACCAACTAGTAATAATGATAATGACAATAATATAGCAATACAACCCTCCAATACAAGGATTGCAGGAGCACCAAATGTTTTTTTTTTTACTAATTTTGCTCATGGACTAGGTCGGTAATTGATTGATATGTTGTTTAATCTGTCATTAATCTTTTCTAGATTCAATCAAGTCCAAGAAAACCAGTAACAATCATATATGACTCATTGTTCATATGTATTGGTTTGTCAAAATTGCAATGGAATGATCAACTTTACCAACTAGGATAGACAGAGGAACTGACACACATAAATAAATACTATTTTATAGCTATATTTTGGTTCTCACTAAGAGATCTTCTTGTGACAAAAAAATATAATGCATGTAAGAAAAGTAACAGTGTAAAAGGTTAGAGGGTTCACTAATAATAAATGCATATTATTTGTCAATAAGCCATTAATCACAACATGGTTTTTGTCCAAGATTTAATTTTGCAATTTTGGTGATGTGGCAACAGCAGCAGCACCGTGAAGGTGATTTGTTGCACCACCATTCACACCGTTAAGTAGAAAAAGAAACAGTACAAGGCTACCAGAGAACAACCAACAGACCATTGCTTTTGAATGAGAAAAGCCAAACAATGAAAAACTGCATGACAGTAACGTGTAGTATCTAGTTTAAACATACAGTACAACTACAAAAAAAAAATTCAACAACTCCTTACTTTCCTTTTCAACTAAATACATCATAATCCAGAAGTTACAATTATTTGTAGTGAAAAAAAATTCACTGTTTGTCATGTACAACTTGGAACAATCCATGTTTGTTTACATATGCCACTGTACCTATATCGCAATATTTTCAAGAATCTTGTGTTTACTACTAGTTTTCTTCCGCACAGCCATTTATAATTCTGATCAGTTTCAGTTTCTGACATTCTTAGCTTAAATGTGCTCAGGAGATGCTGAACAAAACAATCTTCAACATAATCAAAGCCATCAAAGCAACACAGAGAAAAGCAGTTCCCACCCCACGCTCACAACTTTTAGGTCAGAGTAGTCCATTCAATCTTAATATACTACAATATTTTTGTATTCATCAAAGAAAATGGGAAATGACATGCCGAGGTGGCTGGCTGATGAATAATATTGATAGGGGTTACTGCTGATCTCAGAAGAACGACAGAGGGGGCAAGTAGCAGGACAAATGGAGGAAAGACTCAGGTGGCAGCTGCAACAGTTAGTCAATGTCCATTTCAGGGAGTTTGTTTTCTGCTGTTCCCTTTTCCGTGCCTGCAGGTGTGGCTTGCTTTGGGTTGCATGGTTGGCTCTCTGTTCCCTCCTGTCCATTGACTGGCCCATTTTCTGTCTTCTCCTCCTTAGGAGGATCCACCTTCGGCTTGGGTTTGGACACCACGGGGTTACAGGCTGAATAAAGCTCCTGAACAGGGAAGAAGAAAGCCTTTGTTAGAGGATGGGTACAAATGCATTTTTTTCTCCAGATACCAAATTGTGTACACTTGATCAGTGTTTTTTAAATGAAATTATGTTGATTTCTACAACCAATTTGTACAATGAATACAACAAAATTGGCTGGCAGCTGTTGTACCGATGGATGAGTGCTAACAACATTTTCTACCTGATTTAGCCAATCTATCAGCAAATCACATCTTTGCTGTCAACATGTAAATCTGTTCTCCTCCCTGTTGCTGTCATCTGTTGTTTCAGTGCAAATCGTTGAAACCCTCCTCCACTCCATTCAGCTCCATTTCATCAATTCCAGCACCCTTGTCTGAGCTCACGAGAAGCCCAGTCCTCTTCTCATCCACCCAGATCTCAGCACCCTCTTCATTCACCACCACCATTGTCTAGACTCCATCGGGGGATATTTTGCACTACTCACCGCTTCTCTCACCACTTTAAAATATGATGTCACAATGGGGTCTAATCGCTGCTTTTCTCATTATCATCTTTATAATTCACTCAAATTAAGTCTCCTGATTGAACTGCTTTATAAAAGCTTTTTTAAAAAAAAAAATCATACAGGGTGCCCCTAATAGCTCACCTGGTAGACCACCATGTATCAAATTGACTGCATTTATATGGTACTTTTATCCAAAGCTTGTTACAATTTAGCCTCTCATTCACCTATTCACACACCTATGCACACCGATGGCAGCAAGCTACCATGCAAGGTGCTGGCACCACAGGGATTTACAAGACTCCGGAGGTGACGTATCACTCTGAAGGGGGATTTATTGCCAGTGATCAGCTGAACAGTGATCAGCTGAACAGTGATACAGCGACGCACCACTCTTCTTCAAAGTGAGAAGACAGTACAGAATAGTTTGATTTAAGGTGGCCTGTATTAGTCACAACGTCAACTTATGTACAAGTAACATAGAAGAAAACACTCCACCTTAAAAATTCTGAGCGCTGTAAGAGTGTTTGTTGACAGACAGGCTGTATCCCTGCTTGCAGTAGCCCACGGTGTGTGTGTGTGTGTGTGTGTGTGTGTGTGTGTGTGTGTGTGTGTGTGTGTGTAAATGGGAGAGAGAGAGGGAGCACACAGCCAAGGGCCGCAGATCAGAAGCAAACCCGGCCGCTGCAGCACTCAATACAAACACGTGCAAAGATAATTTTCTGCGTTGCTCCAGTCTGCTCTCTCTTTCGCTGTGTTGTTGTGGCGTCTCTCTCATAGTGGAAACGCAGCTATTGTCAAGTATGGTGTGTGTGGACAAATCGTCCAGTAGATGTCACTGTTGTGCTTGGTCACATGTACTTAGATAGTAACCTTCAGACAGGTAACAGGTGTGTGTTGCCAGTCGGAGGAGCTTCAATATTTTTTGATCGCTATTGAATGCAACAGTGCACTGCTCATGAAATTCTGAAAAAAAAATGACTTGCTGTGGCGATGTGTTGACAAGATAATATAATTTTAATAACATTCTATTTTTTATAGTTATGTGTGGGTACAGTGTGTGCCTTCAGTGCCCTCTCAGTACCTTAATCTTGGCCTGGATCTCTGTGACTTTGACCACTGGTTCCAGAGTGAGGTCCTGATTATTCTGCTGGTTCATCTTGCTGTTCATCCAGACCATGGCATCCTTCACCTGCTTGTCCACCCGAGTCACCTCCAGCTCATCCAGGTGATCGTACAGCTCGTCCTGTCGGGAGAAGCACAGGTAAATGATTTGTTTAGTGATAGTTCATAAATAATCCAATATACAACCACATTAATTGTTTCTAAAAAATTCTCACATATCACAAGCTAACTTAATCTAACTAAGCAATTATTTGGTTCCTCTCTGTGCCAGGTTACCTTCGCCTTGTAAGCTTCAATGATCTTCATGTACATCTGGATCAGTCTGCCAAGCTCCTCAAATGCCTTTGGTCTCTCCTCAGCCTCCATGTATCTCTCAAAAATTGGCTGGCCCATTTTCTGTGGAAAGGAATACCCAGTTTATTCACCAATTAATGGCAAAATAAAACAATTAACTTCTGTAAGATAGTGATACTGCAGCGTTATTCTCCTAATTTAAATATTGAACTAAGAACATCAGCTTTGTATTACAATCACAGAATACAGCAGATACAAAAACATATATTGTAAACTACAGGCATCTTGAGCAGGATGCCTGGTCATATTTAGAAAAGCTCTTACAAACATTAAGTCCATGTTCAAAACCCTTTATAATTTAGCATTTATGTCTAATTATTAAATAAGTGCCTACAATATTAGTTCTATGTGTATCACTGTCACCGTTCACATGAAGACAAGTTCCAAAACTGTACAGTCAACCATCTTCTCAAAGCCTGAGTTCACTTTTGAATGGAAATATTACTCTTTCCCTTAGAAACATCTGTCCAGTTACACACTGCATGCCTAGTTACCTTCAGTTCAGCCAGTTTGTCAATGTAAACTTGTTTCTGTTGGTCCTCTCCGTCTTCATACAGCCAGTTCTCTGTGTCCTCAAGTTTTAATGAGAATGTGTCACGATCCTACAGGTTATATAAAAAGCGATATTAAATTCACAACGAACAAAATCATCATCAGAACAAAACATGAAATGCATGCAGTGTATTTCAATTGAAGTGAGGATTAGTGTCTTAACATGTGCAGTACTCCTTCATGTGTGATCTATACTCACAGCTTCACTGACAAACTTCTCCAGGACACCGTGCAGTTTATCCCTCATGTCATACACATACTCTTCTACATTGTTCTTTGCATCATTCCTCTCCTTCTCTAGCTTATCCTGCATGATCATCTTACCCTGGAAGAGACACAATGAAAGTGTTACTGATTAGTCAGCGAAAGTGAAAAGAAACCACTTTAGGGTTGGACCAAATGGACAGAAAATGATGCAAATCCTGATATTACATAATACACCTTTAATGTTGTGTTCACATCGGCCACGGTTTGCGTGCATTGCAAAGTGCAATTACATACAAAGTCAATGTAAAAACATGACAAAGCATAAACCCGCGGTGAGCAGTGTGAATGGCATGATGCAAATTTTACGAAAGAAAAAGAAGAGAAATTGAAGGACTTGAGTGATATAACTCACGTAAAAACTCAAGTAATGTGTCAGAAATTAACATGGTTGGTGTGAACGCAACATGCTAACAATCAAAACCTTGGTTTAATGTTACAATCAAGCTGCGGTATCTAAATGAAGGCTTGGGAAGTGGGGAAATAAAGCAGCATTATGGTTTGGAAAAAGACAATCCATCTCTATAGTAGGCCTGTGAATGTTCTCAATCTCTATAGTACATCTCAGAATATTATAATAAAATTAATGTAATAAAACAAATATTCACCAAGGGACGGCACCTTCAAGTAGTTTTAGAGTATTATGTCATTATTATGTCATCAGATAAAGCACAGTTATTATATTATAACCATAAATTATAAAGTGATTCATTGTTGTTTTCTTAAAGTAAATGAAATCAAGACCAGTGAGTCTCACTCGCACATGGCCTGGACAAACACATAATAGACATTCCAAGTGATTTTTAGAACATTACCTCATTCTCCACACACATATTTAGTACGTCATTGGACAGCTGCCAGTGCAGATTGCTCTCTATGGGCAGCTCCACAATCTTCGTTTTGACTTTGGGCTTCTTCGCCTGAGGGGGCTGGTCATTCTTCTTTACCTGCTTGCCGTCCTCTGTTGTCTGAAAAAGAGAGATGAAAATCACATTAAATATTTGTGCTTTGGGTAAGTGGAACAGTGGCAAATCTGAGGATACGTGTTCCAAGGTTTCGATGGCCCTAATCTGAATGATCTTATCCCAAAAAGAAGCCTATACAACATACAGCCTCCTGCGACTTCAGTCAATTTCAGTAGTTTCCACTGATTAGTGGAATCTTTCAAGCTCCCCTTTTAAGTTTAAGGAAGTCATTTCGAAAAAAAAAATATTTCTCCAGTAATTCCATTGAACATGTTCTCAAAACAATTTCCATATCATGCTAGAGCAATATTCATTATTATTATTATTATTGGCCATAAAAGGTGATGTCTGCGATTTCTAATCCAATACACTTGTGTCTTTTAAATCACATGCAGCCAATATCTCCTCACAGTCTGTAAGCTGTGTTCATACACAGCCCTGGCTCTTAGATGGATAACAAAGTGGCTCGGACTAAGCCATGCAACATTCCTCTGTGCACAGGACAGGGGGGAAAAAGGGATTTGAAGAGAAAGGCAGTAAGGGAGAATTTAAATCTGGCACATGCCATCGTTCTGGCGGAGCACTAACAGGAGGGGTGCATTTGTTTGGTTGTTGTGTTCAAATATCAAGAACATTTGTCCAGAATCGCAGACTCAACCTTTAATTCTCAATACTAAAGATATTTGCCAAAAATACATTTGTTAGTTAGGACTCAGTGTCGGGGTTACCTTTCTTTTCCAGGCCTTGCCCTGACAATGTCTTTCCCAGATTACAATATACAGCAATAGATATCTTTTTACCTTCATTGTTTTCTTTTCTCCTTACATTCTTATTTACTTTCATGTTTCCCTATTAACGTACTTTATTCCTTCCTTTTTTAATTTCTCATTTCTTTCCTAACTTCCGAGCACGAAAATACAGAAAAAAGAAAGGAGGAATGGAAAGAAGGCAGCATAATTCTGCCATATATACTGTAGTATCGAAAACGTATTGACATTATGTGGTCTGCCTTATCGCCCAGCACAATACCTCCATCTCTTCGGCCTCTGATTTCTTGTCTTCGTTGTCTCCGGCCTGGAGTTTCTGGTCCTCCTGGTCCATCTGCATTTTGTTCTGACACACAGTAACAGGGAAAGACACAGTACATAAAAAATCTAAAAGATAACTCATTTTTATCCAAACTCTGGGTTCAGACAATTTCAACGTGTCAAAACCAAAAATCACTGAGAAACATCTAACCAAACACATATTTGTAATACGTTGTAGCACTAAAATGAACTTGGCAAGATTCAATAGGTTTGTGCAAATAATTTTAGATGGCTATTTCTGTTTGTTCAAGATGCAACGTTTAATATTTGCTGCTGTTTATCACACAACAAACTCCAAACAAATTTAAACGTCCCTGACTAATGTTTTTTAAGTTTCTTATAGGTAGTATTTGTTGTAGAGATATTGTGTTTGATAGCAATAGTTGTCCATGTGTCCACCCTTTGTATGCATTCCTTTTACCCTCTCACCATTTTTTGATGTCAACTCTGAGTTTATACTCACAGCTTTTTGAGTGATATTCAATCAGAGGAATACTTACGACACATTACTTTGGAAAGGCCAAACAGTTGGCTCTGGAGAACAGAGTGTGTGACGACCGACCCGAAAATAAAATGCCAAACAACTTACAAAGGAGGTGTTAAAGAGGGATAAACGCAACCACTTGAAGCTGTGTTCAGCTTGTTAAGGCAAGACATCCAAATTCCATAGTGATGACATTACTGAATATTAAAAAAAGGTGTGGCCAGATGGGATTGTGTGAATGGGATCTCTGAGCTGAAATGCAAAGCAAACAGCATAGAAAAGAACAGGAGTGTACATGCGTGCGTTTCTCTGGCTTTTTCTCACACACAGTCATTATTCTCTTACATACAAGTGACAATACACAAATAGTGTTAAGTGTAGAGTTAAGAGTACCCACCTCTTCCTCCTTCACTGTGTGGTCAGTCTCCATTGGCTCTTCCCCCTCAGCTGTTTTTATGACCTCTACGAGCGAAGCACTCGATACACTGAACATGCCGTGAACGTTGACCCGGACTTTTACCTTGACCTTTGAACTCTCCCCAGACGCCTGAGGGACCACATTCTGGATCAGGAACTGGCCTGCAAGGCAGGGGAAGGCAAGTAAATTTATATAGCACATTTCAGCAACAAGGCAATTCAAAGTGATTTGCATTAAATATTAAAAGGTAATTAATAGGTAAGAATATCTTCTAAAATAAATATACACTTCCATGTAAAGTGCACTGCAAACAGATATTTTAAAATGTAATATAAAGCCCTAAGCGGTGTCGCAAACATAGAATTGAAGTGACTAGATGTAACTGTATTGCTGTGTGTGATATTAATAAAAGAGAAATGACTCGAATGGAATGCTGGATCGGCCTCATTCATCCGATATCCAATCCAGCTAATTAGAAAATATCGGAGCCGATATCCGATCAGGTCGCATCTCTGGGGAAAATGTTGCGTACATGTAGTTTCCAGAAAATTAAACTACGTTCATGTCACAATGAACATGTTTTAGCAATTACCAGCATGGTATCAAACATGTTTTGATTAAAGCCTGAACAGAGCTGGTTGATTTAATAGACACATGCTTAACGGTTGGCATCATTTGAACTGCAAGGTAGCTGCAACCATTTAAAAATTAGGAGCTTCCATGGAGTTGGAACCAAATTAAAAAATGAACTGCCTCTGGTTTACTGATACGACACACTTTTGGACTCGATACTCATAATTGACCACTCATCTCATACAAGTAGATACTTGTAGCAGTACCTATAATGCCATTGGGGTAGGGCAGCTCCTTGGGGTTGCTGTAGTAACCTTCAAGGGTGAAGGCCTCTTTCCGGAAGAATGTCAAAACTTTGGAGAAGGGAGCTGCATGGTTCTTTGGGAAAACCTCACAATCACTGTAAAAACAAAAGTGACAAAAAAAAAAAAACGTTTTTTTTTTTGGACACTAGTCAGTATTTAGAAATAATTTAGTAAACTGTGAATGAAACTGGCAAAGATTTCAGGCAGTGGGTGTGATGATGTGATACAAGTGGACTATGTGTGCAGGAGTGGCAGAACATCCTGCAGGTGCAGATAGATGTGTCTGAACAAAACAGGGGCAGTGGGTCTTAAAAAAACATTCCTATGCAGATTTCTAACCATAACCTAATACTAACTGCATGTTTAGGGAAGATTTTTAAATTCAACTCATATTTTAATATTGAGAGTTGTAGCAGTTCATCAGAGAGAACTATGGTATAACAGACATAATATAAAGAGATGAAAACATTAAACTGATACTTTAAGGCCATTCTTAACATTATAAGCCTGCCTAAAAACTCAAACCCCATCTTATCAGTGAAGTGCGTTTATATCCATAGCAACAATAAAGTAGGGTATTAGCTATGCAGAATCTCGTAAAGCACAATGTCCAGATTGACAGGTGTGATGAAGTCTCCTTTTCTCCCTGTGAGATTCAAATATGAAGCAAAACAACTGTTCTCAGGTGACACTGACAGAGATCATACCTCAGTCCCTCCTCTGCGGCTGAATTCCATTTTAGAGAGATGGAGTAGGGGACAACATCTGTAATGGAGAACTCTCTGACTTTGAATGCTGGCGACAAGATAGCGCACTGGGGAGAAGAGGATAAAAATACAAAAGCACAAGTTACCAAAGCTAAATTTTTGATTTTCAATAAAAAAGGGAAAACGTGATTTGTATTTGTGAAGTCGTTATGAGCAAATCCGTTTTTTAATTGATTACTTCACTTGATTCCAGATTTGGGGAACGGCCTGTGAGAGCTCCTTTATCAACAAATACAGTACTCTACAGTACTATCACAGCTGTCAGCGAGTGAGTTAGTTGTGTGAGTCACTATCAGGACCGAAGAGTCGGTCACGATAGGTGAGCTGTACCTGCAAAGCACAGCCTCTGGCCACGGCCTCGTCTAGGTTCAGGGTGGTGCTTAGCTCTTTGCCGAAGAATTTGCTGATTCGCTCTTTGATAGAGGGGATTCTAGAAGCACCGCCCACAATCTCCACTGCGTAGATATCTTCCTTTTTCAGCTCTGGAGACATTATGGAAAACAGGCTTGTTGAAGTTTACAGAGCCCAACTTCCCTTTCCAATACTCTGATCAAAAACATTGTGAGTGTGAACAGCACAGACGTCTTAAGCTTAATTTAAAAAATAAGTATGTATGCATGTATACATATTTATGCAAAATAGATGAGCAGGAGCAAGATATAGAGGACGGAAGTGTGCACGTGCTGACAGGGATATTCCAGCTGCTATTAAAGTCAGATGTACTCACTGGCTTGTTCCATGACGCTGCGCAGGGGACCCTCTACTTTGGCCAACAGCCCGGCACACATCTCCTCAAACTGACCTCTGGGGACACATGGACACAGATTATTAATAAACTCTCACACACTGAGTACCTCTGACGGTCATTTCTAATTATAGATACGCAATTTTTAATGCTTATCTTAGGCGGCCCTCTTAAATATCCAGACACTAGTCCATAGAAAAGAAAACACAAAAAGGTATAGGCTTCACATAATCAGTAGAGCAGAGCGGTTGCTTGATTTCCACTGGTTCATTTACAGCAGCAATGGCACAAAAAACAATTGATTATAGTAGGTTAGTTGTAGCCCTCATTAAGGGTTTTTCTTAGACCACTACAAAATTGTTTGTCCTCTTAATTCAAAAATGTTGCAGCTCACCTGTTAAGTTTACCAGAAACGTCTATGTCATTCATGAAGCACTCAATGTTGAGAGGCAGGTCGGAGGAGTTAGCACTCATCAGTTTCTTGAGCTTCTCACACTCTTGGTACAGTCGGACCAGTGCCCGGGGCTTGGTTTTGACGTCCAGCTTGTACTTTTTGCCAAACTCCTCACAAAAGTGGTTGACCAGAATGTCGTCAAAGTCCTTCCCGCCAAGCGCTGAATCAAAAGCTGTGGCCAGAATCTGCCAGTGGAGGAAGATAAGGGGTAAACATGTTTAATATTTCCTATCACGGCATAGCAGTAAATGTCTAGTATGAGTCTAATGGATGCGTGTGAGGATAACAAAGGGAAAAAGTTGATTTGTGCGCAACATTTTTACTCATCTATTCAATATATGTTTTGATTACTTACTTTAGTTATATGGGTATATATTGTCTTTTAATATCCTTGTTTTTAAATGATAAAGTTCATCTTTTTTTTTACACTTCAGTAAAATTACCATAAACAAGTAATTAAAAAACATTGTTAGGTAGCACTGCTTACCATCCTGTTTTATCTATGCCGGCATGAGAAAAGAAATGACCAAAACCCGCCAAGAACATAGTGCTGCGTCATCATAACCTGCCCAAAAAACCTTTTCTCCCTGAGTATTGCTTTACAAAATGGCCACAAATTATTCATTACTCACCTTGAGCTTTCCCTTGTTGAAAGCACAAACTGACACCTGGTAACCCGAGTGGCCCACGTCCACAAACACCACTGTCCTGGGTTTTTCTTCTGGAGCTGGCAGGTCCTGCTTGTAGATGCCATATGCCAGAGTCACTGCAACAAACAGGCATGATCTGGTGTTAGTATGTGCCAACAACTATGCTGAACTACATCTGACCTATATAAAGTGTAACTACCAGACTGTAAATACATACATATAAAATGCAGCCTTGGCTTAATGACAACTCAACACTTTGTCATAGCTTACTTAATAAAGGACAACCGCTCCAGAAGGGGAAAAAAAAGCATATCTCACTCAAAATAGGATCTACAGTAGATGTAATTTCACGGCACCGCTTTATAATCATCTAAAATACCAATGCCTTATTGCAATGATTCAGATGTTGCTTGTCCTGCATAGAGAGTACTGTGCACTGTGTTCTGTTCAATGTACCTGCAGTGGTCTCATTCATTAGTCGGAGACAGTTGAGGCCTGCGATCTGAGCTGCATCCATGACAGACCTTCTATCTGCGTCAGTGAAGTAGCTCGGGACCTGAGAGGGGGAAAAAACAATGCAGGCGAGGTATTTGAGTGGAATCCCCAATAATAATAAAAACTGTGTACACATGATATTATCTTATGGCATAGATAATATTCCACACTGATGACCACCTTTTGACACATGAATCATCTGCATCATAAGATGTCTGGATAACATTGCCGTGTAGGTTACTGTGGGTGTGTAAACAATACATGTCCCTATGGAAAAGGGCTAAATTAAGCTACTGGCCACAATAATAATAACATGTTATCCATCTCTAGAGCTGTTGGAAAGTGAAGATTAAGGACCAGTGAAAGTAACAGCTTCTCTGTGTGAAGTATGTAACATTACATAACAGATGCTGCTGCCATTGAATACATATACTGAGCACATCAAGAAACATTCACATCCCACTCTTCACCAACAAGGTGCAAGAGAGGAAATAATACTTTAAGACAAGACATCTGGTGAAGTGATTCAAGCTCAAAATGCAGGTGGTGATACATTTATATACCCTGGAAGCATCTTTCATTGGGTATTTTATAACTCAAACTACTTTAAAATGCAAGAGTTTGGCATTAATAACTGCCACTCAAATAGTGAGATGTAAATGCAACGCACTATTCCACTTACAGTACAGAGAATGACAGGGTACAATAAGAAAAGTGAGAAGCATGTCTCTTGAAGCCTTATCAGTCCAATGCCACATCTTTAAATAACCTATGTGCAGTGATCCAAATAGTAAATTAACGCACCTTTAGATATTAAGTCAATTAGATAAGATATGTTGCAACAAAAAGTCAATTATGGACCTAGATATGCAATTTTTTACAGGAAAATGAACGCACTGCACTCTCTCCTATTAAGCTGCTTTATAGATTTTTAGACTCCCTGCTGAAGCTTTGAAACCACTGCGGATGTCTCGAGAGACGCTTACCGAGATGACACAGTCTGCCACTGGTTTCTTCAGTGCACTTTCAGCAGTCTCCTTCAGTTTTGTCAGCAGCATGCCAGTGACCTGCTCGATGCTGAACACTTTCTCTTCCTCCATGTACATCACCTAGTAAGAGAGAATCAGGAACATGATTACTGTTGAGGCAAATCATTTCAATTGCTTATAAATAACTCTTAATAGCTATACAGTAAATAATAATGAAAAAAGGCCACCAAAGTTTCAGGGAAGATTTAACATTTTAACAGATTGAAGGGTGAAAAAACAAGCTCCACAAGACCCTAAGAACTTACGTGTATATAATATGTAATTATGAAATCTCAAAACCTTTAATACAAAGAGTGATTTTGCTGGCAACAACACCATGCAATCGTCTCTGATTTGCCATTTATTCGGAGGACTCAAATATATTATCTCCACAGGGACACTAAAACATGCCGGGCTGCGTGTTTGCAGTGCTCAAGCCAGGCACTTGCAAAACCTTTGGGTATGCTTTGAGTCTTACACTATCTGCAGGCACCAAAAGTGTGTATTTTAATTCATATTCAGGCACTGACCTGGTTGCAAGGTTCAGAGACACAGCACAATGATAATTTCTTACCACAGAATAACGTGACAAAATGCCAAGAAAATAAATATAATGGCTTATGGCAGGTAAGTGGGACTGTTTTTAGGATACAAAGCACAGAGGACTAGATAGACAGGGGACGATAACATGGAGGAGCTATGATTCAGAGGAAAGAGCATTACACTGCACTTCTTGGAGCACAGCAGGTAAGAGAAAATCCGAACCTTACTTTGACATTTTGTCATAAAAGATAGTTTCTTTGGTTAACTATCTAATATCTAATAAGCAGATGGAGGCACTGTAGTATTCTTGATCTTACTTTTATACCAGTGGACCCAGAAGGCATCTGGGCCAGGCTGTACACCAAGTTAGACTTGGCTGATAGGACACTGGCGTCTGAAAATGCCCTGCCATGGAATCGCTTGAAGCCCTGCACTGTGTTCTGACAGTTGGTCACCACCTGGACATGAGGTTGGAGGTAAAAGCAGAGAAAATTATGTAAAATAAAGTTTCAAGTTTCCAATTTACTATTGTTGTGTGTAATTACAAGGAAATTTACGGATTGGTAATAGACCAAACGAACGGCTCTTACCTGGCTCTTTGCAGCTGCTCCTATTGAACGATTTCGTGGTCCAAATGATACAAAGGACCTGGAAGATATAAAACAAAAATGTTAAGCTACAACATGCATGCTATCACCGACCAGCAGCATACAGTATTTTCATTATGTCATCCACCTATTTGTGAATATACACCCCATAATCAAGACAGAGGTACTTGCCAGTTAAGGTATTACATAATCTCATGCCTGCACATGACACAACATTTCAGAGCCCATTGCACATAAAACTGGACAAACCATTTCCAATGTCCACAGTAGCAACACAAGCAGTTGGTTTCTTTTTTAAAGTAAAATTCAATGTGTAGCCTAATATGAACTTTCTTAAGATATTTGCTTACAAACAATAGCTAACGTGAAAGGGAAAATTTCCAGTGTACAAAAGTATATGTTTTAAAAACCTAAGATAGATCAAAACATTTTCATATAAAGATTTATTTAAATAAGGATTGTGGCTGCATGTTGGCTTGTTGCAGTCTATGTCTCACGGTTCACCAAGTCTGATGTGGTGTGTTCAGTCCAGTTATGTCCCCATGGGTTCTGGTCTAAACATGCCTGTCATCGTCATCCCTATCAAACACAGATGTCAGAGCTACGGTTGCCGTCAACACACAAGTGCAGTTGGTGATGTCAAGGAAGGGTCAACGCAACACATCTATGAGGAAACTACACTTCTAAAAGGCAGTTTTCATCATGGTTGGATAAAGACTATTCTTTTGATTAGCCTAAACATTAATGCCAAACTAATGTCTTGAAATTGCATATTTTGTTCGTCCAACAGCCAAAACCTCAAAGTATTCAGATATAATATTAAGAAACAGTAAGAAGTCAACCACTTCACTATCTTTCTTTTCTATTAAGCAGCTGTTTGGTTTGTTTTCTTTAACCCACAAAATGAATTAACTGCATGCTATTACAGACCAGCCGCTTACAGTTTTATTATTTAATTTCCAAAGTTAGAATCCATTCTTGGTCTGACCGTTGACGCCTTGAAAAAAAATCAACTAATTGTTTCAGCAGTAACTAGTTTGTTACATGCATGTTGGTTTGTAGAGTCACCAATAATAATGTCAACAAGTCAAAAAATGGCATGTTCATAATCAAGCCTAAAGATACTTTCTGACATAATGAACGTGGATTTTTATATTCCCCATCAAAACCGCCAAGACTTTAAAAACCAACATCATATGTAGTGAGATACAAGAACACCCTTAAGGGATATTTAAATACAGGCTCCAGTGTAGTGATTTGTTAAGTAGTCATATTGACAAAGTCTCTTTAATGCAGACAATACAACGCCTTACAAATGATGCCCCTTTGTTTATTTATTTATTATTTTTCATTAGATGTGGTGAAAGGACCGCAGCTGTGGGTACAAAGTGTGCCGTGTGTCAGCCGAATGAGCTGCTGAGCTATATTTGATTTCGAACATGTAAGTTAACACGATATAAAAACTAATCGCTTAATTCATTTTTTATGTTATAGTTTTTAAAGATAGAGTAATACATAAATAGCCATAGGTTTAGTTTAAAAAAAAAATACTTTCTAGAATATTCTTACAAGGGGTTGGCTGCTGCTGTCGTCATCGTAGAGAACACAACGCAAGGCGCACGGTTTTACCACCCTCGGGTGCACCGGTAGGTCGGGGCTTTCCCCTTCGAATAACCGTGATAAAAACGTGGTGGGGGTGAGACACCGCCCGCTCGTATTCACCGGACAAATAAAGCACATTTTCAAACTACACCGTAACGGCTATTTAAAAAAACTGTACGCGTAGCTAAGTAACGTTCTTACGCTAGCTAGCTAGCTAGCTCTCGGGGGCTCCATTCACCATGGTAGCAGAATGAGCTGTGTAACGTTAACGCTATGGAGTCATTCTAGATTGTTCCACGATATCCAACTACCCACTCAGAAGTCCAATAAATAATATTTGTATTTTTAAAAGGTACTTACGGTGTGCATCTGTCGCTGTACTCGTTAGCGACTGTCTCTATCCCTCCGGCTCGGGCTACCGCTACATAGCAGCTTTGAAAGCCCAAGTCAAATCCCACCACTGACATCTTCGATACGACTGTCCTCTTCTAACTACAGTTAGCTACAGTTCGGCCTCACAAAAATAAAGACAAATGTACAGTAACAGGTTTAAATAATGTAGAAAGCCAAGTGTAGTAGATGTGTTGCACCGTGTTAAGTAGGGCTTCTTCTAGTCATAATCCAGACCGCTAAGTTAATACCGGTGTCTCTGATCTGATCTGTGCCGCTGCAGCAGCAAGGTGGTCTAACTCACTTCTCGCCGGTAGTCATCGCGAGATTTGTATAGTTGGAGCTATTTCTGGACCTTTCTAGAACTTGGATGACTATTCTCCAACAATTGAGATTTAGGGAGGAAACATCCTGAGTATGTGTGACAAAACAGGACCTGTATCTCAATAAATAGAGAAATGCATTAATAAATGTATATAAATCATGTTGGGGTTTTTCTGTTTTTGTCTGTGGTTTTCTTTTTTTTCCCACCTTAAAGCACAGTACTGTACATGTGTTTTACCCGTTTATCTGTTAAGGTCTGCAAAAAATCACTAGAAAAAAATAATAAATGTATACGTAAACACAAAAATAAATAAATGAATGAATAAATTACATTGTCTACCTTAGACTTATCGATCACTTTGGGTTAGCTCCCGCAAGGAAAATGAATTTCCAGCAGCTTACAAAACACAGAAAATAAGGAGGTATAATAAATACAGTATAAGATAAACAATAAACTCTTGGATAAATAAATATAGGAAGTAAATCAATAAACCCTTAGTGAAATATAGAAGGTAGACAACAAACTCTTTGTAAATAAATATAAAAGGTAAACAATAAACCCTTAGTTAAATATAGAAGGTAAACAATAAACTCTTAATAAATAAATATACAAAATAAAACAATAAACCCTTAGTGAAATATAGAAGGTAAACAATAAACTCTTAGTAAATAAATATAGAAGGTAAACAATAAACTCTTAGTAAATAAATATAGAAGGTAAACAATAAACTCTTAGTATATAAATATAGAAGGTAAACAATAAACTCTTAGTATATAAATATAGAAAGTAAAACAATAAACCCTTAGTGAAATATAGAAGGTAAACAATAAACTCTTAGTATATAAATATAGAAAGTAAAACAATAAACTCTTAGTGTATAAATATAGAAAGTAAAACAATAAACTCTTAGTTAAATATAGAAGGTAAACAATAAACTCTTAGTAAATAAATATAGAAAGTAAAACAATAAACCCTTAGTGAAATATAGAAGGTAAACAATACACTCTTAGTAAATAAATATAGAAAGTAAAACAATAAACCCTTAGTTAAATATAGAAGATAAACAATACACTCTTAGTAAATAAATATAGAATGTAAAACAATAAACCCTTAGTTAAATATAGAAGGTAAACAATAAACTCTTAGTTAAATATAGAAGGTTAACAACAGACAGTAAACAATAAACTCTTAGTTAAATATATATAAATTTGAGATAAGAATACAAGGAAAATAAAATAATAAAATACAATATATATGAATGTATATGGCAGAAATTACCAGTAGGATTAAATTACTGCACTTAACTGGTGGACACAAAAAGTTAAGTTATTGCACAAAAAAGAAGTAAAGTGTCCAGGTATGTATGAGTAGATTATTACACAGTGAACGGCTGCCACTCCTTCCCTTTTGTCTGCTTTATTTCCTCCTCCCCCAGTGAGGAGTATGATGGCATGAAGGACAAATGAGTTTTTGAGTCTGTTGGTCCTACATTGGGAAGGAGCAGCCTTCCACTGAACCTCATTAACATATGGACACAGAAATAAAGAAATGTAAGTAAACAAAAATGTAGAAATAAATGTACATGCATTATTTTATTTGTTTATTTATACATTCTATGCATTTATTTATTTATTCGTCCATTTATTTATGCATGTATCTATTTATTCCAGTATTTATTTATGCATTTATTTAAAAGATATATATAAAGTATAAAATGTTTTGCTGGTGGGATTAAAATACTTTTTAAAAACCTGCTTAAAAGAAATGAGAGACAATGATATGTACTGCTCTGACAAAAACGAAATAGGTGGGTGTAATGACAGTTGAATGGTGGGTGGGAGCATTGCGTTGGTGACAGAGATAACCAAATCCTCGACCTCAGCAACTGCATGCAAAGTCGTTGAAGAACTGGGAACAAAATCAAAGACCAGTAGGCTATGTACCGTATAATCCTTATGCTCATAAATGAGGCTGCTGAGATTATTTGAAAACACAAGTTTTTTTTAAGGGTAGAAGGTAGATCATTTTATTTGTAATGCAATGTAAAATACTATAAAAACATATATTTTAGGCTACAGACGTTACAGCTATAATTGCATAGCTGAAGTCTTCTGAATTCCTTGTTAAGTTTGTAGTATCTGCATTGTAATGACACAATGAAAAACAATCAAACAGGGACAAAAACAGTAAGTGTGCCTCATCGAAAACTGAAGATGTGAAAGTATGGCCATTCAGTTACATTTGGTGTTTCTATTTTTGTGATCATTTGTGTATTTATCTCATTTTATGATTTTGTATTATTGTGCTGATGTCCTGTTGTTTTGTTGTTTGTGAATGATGTTGTTTCTTGTGACAATATTTTGACAAATTGAATATATTTGACAAGTGAATGTACATTTGAAAAATCGTTAATAATCTTTTTTTTGACTGTTAAACTGGACCAAGACGCATTGATGGGTCGCCTGTCGCAGTACAATAAAACTGTCAATATTAAATAAATGTAAAAATATATATTATAACATTTTGTTTGGCCCTTAAATAATGCAGCAGTAGACCGTCGTTGCCGACAGGGAGCGCTGCTTGCATTAAGGTCGCCGGAAATACGTAATGGTACGACACCAAAGAAGAAGAAAAAGTAAACTGTAACATGGCGACTCCCATGCACAGAATAATAGCCAGGAGACAAGCGTGAGTATAATTCAAACAATTAGATGTAACTCATTTTTTTCGTCGTTTTGCGAATATAGTGGTCTTTTAAACACAATTAAATTGGAGTTGGTCGAGCTCTTTGTTAGATACAGACTGTAAATGACGAAGCCTCTAAGTCTGTATGGAGCTCAAATGCGCCGCGGTCTTTCTCTCTAACACAGGATTATTATTGAACTATCGGACTGTTTTCTGTCCCTACACATTTATTAAGTCTTCGAATTCGTGACTGACATGTTTAAATAAACAGATTAACATTATAGTGTACAATTGATTTGTCCAAGTAACAATAATGACGTGTTTTGTCCTGTTAAAATGACATTAAGTCGTCTGAAATGCATCGCTTTAAGATTGAGTCATGTGGAAAATAGCATCACGATAGTCTGACATATAGCCTGTCATGATAATAGTTAAGGTAGGATAAATCACATGTACGATGTTAATAACATTCACACAAGCTGGACTTGTATAATGTTGTTGGGCAGGATCAGGATAATTCTGGTGGGTTTTCGAAAAATGATTACTACTATGAAATAATGTTTGTATTTGATATAGCTCTGCTGTCATTGAGGAATAGTCTGTGCACCTGGGGGAAACATGTGAATATGATTTTTGAAGAAATAAACCTAACATTGCCTTCATTTTCATATTGATTTCCTGCTGAATCTTGCTGATGACAACTGATTTGTCATTTGATTTGGCCATTTTCACAGTACAACTTCATTTGTTTGTTTATTTTCTAAGTCACAATTATGCATGTGTACATTCAAAGAGGAAAATGAATTCAACTCTCTTAACTTAGGAAACTATTAGAACTACAGAGCTGTCCTAACTTGTTATTATATGTATGAAATACAAAACAGAGCCTGTCACACACAGCATCAGAAAAATCACAGACATCTCTTAAATTATGTTTAAGTTCATCCTTCCCAGCAGATGGATAATTATGACGTTTATGGGTGTTGGAGCGGTAAGATGTATGTACAAAACATTTTAGTTTGCATTCCTTGCATTCTGCTTTTGTTTTTACCATAATGTGGACAGAGCCTTAACCATAACCATATTTAATGCTAACTTTTGCAGAGTAATTTTAGTTTCCAAATATTACCCATAGGGCCAAGAGATTAGACAGCATTCATAGACATGTTTTAGGGATTTTTTGACTATATTCTCCATTGTTTAGTCGCAGAAATACACATATTCCAGGAGATATGGAAATACAGACCGTAGAATGAATATCTTTTGTTTAAAACATTAACAGGCATCTTTGAAAATCTTAAACTTTCCAACAGTTTTACCAGGTAAAAAGCTGTACTTCACAGAAACGTATTGATCAACACACTTTGTTTTTTTATTTGCGTTTGTAGTGATTTTTATTGTCTATCCTCATTTACATTGGTATTTTTTCATTACATACAGAGAGGCAAACAAACAACATGTGCGTTGCCAGAAATGTTTGGAGATGGGACACTGGACCTATGAATGCTCAGGAAAGCGGAAGTATGTGCACAGACCGTCAAGAACCGTTGAGATGAAAAAGAAACTCAAGGAGAATGAAAACAAACCACTCAGCATCACTGGGTAAGGCATCTCCATCAGTGCGCCACTGTTTCCATTTTACGCTTATAAAACACATGAACGATTCTCAGAACCCTATCCAGTTCCAGTGGAGCTCATTTAGGAACTGCGAGTATATCAGACGTATGAAAGTAATCTGGCAACCATTTTTTTTCTCACTGGCAATGCTGTGGTTGCATGTGTACCCAACAGTGTTTAGATGAAAAAGAGCTGTGAAAGCTGTAGAATATAGTGAGTTGTTTTTCAGCTCGCAGCACGGCCATTTGGCAGCAGATTTGGATAACTTGCATGGTGGTGTACAGACAGTGAATGGAGTTTACTTTTAGGTTGTACAGGTTGTTCTTTTAGGAGGCTGAGAGTCTCACTTGTTCACTTCAAGGGCCAACTGTTTTTTTTAATCCACCTCCTTTGGCTTAGGAATGGGGTCAGAAGCTGGTCTTCACACCTTATGGCTTTACAGTTCTCTGCTCTGCTAAACGGTCTTGATGAAGTCCGCAATATGAGATGAATTGTTATAAGACACTGTACCATGAAGCAAGAACGACACTCAGCAGTTTCTGACCCACACCAAACAATTTATTCTACAGACTAAAGGAGCCTCTCTTGTAGAAAGGCACACACCAAGAATAAACCAGCCTATACTGTCGTGATGGAAAAATTAAGCTTTACAAAGCTTTGGGGCTTCAAATACGGTGACACCTAGTGGCTTGCAAAGTGTATAGCAGAAGCACTACGACACCTCTCTGTTATCAATAATATTACATTAATGTACATATGTGTGCAGTTAAAGTTCAACCAGTCTGCGTGTTTTTATTAAATCTGTACTGTTCATTAAATTTAGATGGTCTACAATATGTTATAGTAAACATAATTAATAAGCTCAATGACTTATCCAAAAGTACTACATACAAAATGTTGTCGCTGACACCAAACCTTTATGTTCCTATATTGGCTTTATTAGTGTTTCAGCTTCATGATTGATATATTTTTATATGAATTGTGATTGCAGAGTGATGTTCATTAAACAAGCATATTCATTTGATCACATTATTACTGGGTACCATGTGGAAATGCTATCATACTTGTGTCTTTCTAATATACATCGCCTTATTTCTCAGTTATTCTCTTCTCATCATATCCTACTAGTGTGTTGTATCAGAAAGTTTAGCCCAAACTTTCAAAACTGAATGACGCACTATCTGAAGCCCCATTGATGTTTGAAGCTTTGGACATCCATCAGTCATGTTGTATTCCTCATTTCACACAAGCTCCGACGCACGGTATTGAAACACTGCGCATCACAGGAGTGAAACCATCTTCCCTATAATTTGCCCAGATTTATTGTAAACTACTGTCACTGTACTAAAGCTCCATCAGCAGAGGAGAATACTATTGCTTTTATCGCCATCTAGAGGACATAACTATAACTACAGCCTCGGGAATATTGAACATCATTTAGTTATCAAATATGGCAGCTTGGTCACAATTGATCACTAGACACTCAACACAGTTTATAGTAAACAGTGCTTTCTGTGGTGTAGGTCGGAGTCGACATACGGCCCTTTGCTGCACCCTCACCCCACCCCCCGTCTCCCCCTCTCTCTCTTACCCCATTTCCTGTCTTTCCTATATAATAAAGGTTTGAAAAACTTAATCTTTTTTAAAATAAAAAAACAGTGCTTTATATTCATGAAATAGAATTATCCATTTGTGTTAAAATAGCAAAAAACACTACGACACATATTCCTAATAATTATATGTCACTAAGTCTGTTGCTGTTATTTTCTTTTTACAGACCAGGAAATGAAGGCTCCAGTGAGAAGAAAATTAAAAAGAAGTAAGTAAGATTATAACTTATTAAACCATATCGTTACAGTGTTGGATGTTTTGGCTCCAGACAATATATATTTTCATGTAAAACAAGCACCAGAGGGGCACACTTTATACACAGCATACATACCAAGTATACCAAGTTACATTTTTGGTGACTTTGTATTTAAGGTTGTATAAAAATGTTTCTGTAAGTATGAACAATTTTACATTGTAATAAACCATGACATTTTAATATAAGTAAAACATTTATTTACACGTGTGTATTAGCAAGTAAGTTGTTGCAGTCATACAGAGTGGTATAAAAGGGAAAAACTAAACAAATACATTAAGGCTTTTACACTGATTTTCTTATTACCAAGGCCAGGTAGCTATTTCAGAAAAAAACCCTTTGTACAATCCTTTGTACGTATTTATTCCCATCCATATTACTTGTATATAGGGCCACTACAACTGAGCCAATGTACAATATCCATAAGTGACATAGCTCAGCTTCTTTACTGTTTTTATAGGTCACAGCAAATGCATGTTTTTTGTTTTTATTTCTAATATATTTCATTTGTATCTATTTTTAATTACTGTGTGATATGTAGGATTGCTACCTAATTTCATTGTACAATGCTGTGCAATGAGTTATCAATTTTATTATGGAGTGTAAGCGTTAGAGTCGTGATTTACGATTGAATTTGTGTGAAGAGATTTAAAGCCCAAGACTGTAGAGACCGATCTGAACATTGTTGACAGAAGTGTGACATAACGGCTCCCTCTAGTGGAGGCTGTTGATAACTATGACCCACTGGTGTTAGATCTTATAGACCAGCAGTAACACGATTCTACTGTTGAATCGTTACAATGGTGTCGATTCCTTATCCAGTACTTTCAATGACTGTGTTTGTACAAAGACTCAAACAGGTCACGTGTATTTGAATTTATTACACGTTTAAAACTTGCATGGTCTTACTGTTGATTGATCTTTTTCACATTTGACTTGCATCAAATCCTGTAGCACAGGTGTGACTAATAACATTAACAACATAAGCAAAAGCTTTGTTCTATTCAAGTGTCCCAATAAAACAGCCCAGGCAGCTCAATGGAATTCAACCATGATTTAATTATTTACACCTCTGCTTTTTTTATTTATTTCCTACTGCGACCTTTAATGCAGTGTATAATGTCTTCCGGAGAAAGGCCTGTGCTGAACTTAACCCCCTCTCCACAGCTCTTTTGATTGCCTTGCTGCTACACATCTGAGTGCTCTTATTTCATTCTCATATTGATCAGTTTTGTAGACCACTTTTCACATTAGACACTGTGACTTGTAGTAGCAAGAAAAGCACAGGTGGAACAAATAACCTTAACGATGGCTTGATTCCAGCAGTTATTTTATGCAGCAATTAGTAATGTTATTAGCTGCATCTGTGTTTGCCAAGTCAAAACTATGCTGTGACAAAGGGACTGTTCCAACTTCAGTTTCACTCCAAGGCCTAAATCCGGTCTGGCCCCTACCCCCCTTCCACTCCGTGACATGTGCGACTGCAGCAGAATAAAGCAGCCTCCGTGATGGTGTAGGGTGTAAATACAGTGATAAGCTTCGGGACAATCTTGCAAAAGTCACAATATAATAACCATTTTCTAGACTAAACAATACTTTCTTAGATCCTAAATGCAATGTAAACTTCTCTAATTCTGTCATGTCTGCATGAAAATAATCTTATCAAATATCTGTTTGAAGTAAAGCAACGTATTAAATACGTTAAATAACCGCACATAACTCACATTTGTAACTGTTGTGTATGCGGCGTTTCCTCCGGACACAAGAAGCGCTGCACATGGGAGGAGTGTGGTTTGTAAATATGCATTGATGCAGCCTCGCTGTTGGAGGGCTTTTATAACCCACTTCCACTCCCCGCTAACTGGTTAGGAATGACACTGCCCTCCATGGGAACGTGCAAACCGAGTGGAAGTGGGTAGGTAGAGAGTGTGTAGGGGCTGGATTTGATGTCTGTATTTTCCCCCTGGACATGTGTGCCCCCTCCTTTCCAGGACACCAGGTTGAAAATTAACTGACTACGGTGCTACAGTGTATAAGTCAGCAGTGTTAACTTCAGCATCTCTATAGACAGTTTGGCTCCACCATAAATTCTGGTGTTGTGTCATGTTAAGTTGCTTTATTTGTTGTTGTTTGAGTGCCAGGCCATTCTTTTTTGCTGGTGGGAGGGGATATGCCATCAGTCAAGAGATAGCTGGTGACTGAAGATGTCTGTTTGGCAGTAGAGGTGTTGCTCCACCCTCATGAAAGACAAAAGACACTGATGAAGACCTGATGGGCAAGACTAATCTGATTGCTTTTCCTTCTGCGTGACTACAGTGTGAAAGCCTCTTTCACACATACACTCACCGGCCACTTTATTAGGCGCACCTGGTGCTTAATAAAGTGTCAGTGTGGTCTTCTGCTGCTGTTGCCTATCTGCTAGAAAGTAGGTGGTGTTGTGCGTTCAGAGATGCTCTCCTGCATTCCTCTGTTGTAACCAGTGGTTATTTGAGTTACCGTTGCTTTTCTATCAGCCATCGAACCAGTCTGGCCATTCTCCTCTGACCTCTGGCATCAACAAGGTATTTGCGCCCACAAAACTGCCGCTCACTGGATATTTTCTCTTTTTCTGACCATTCTCTGTAAACCCTAGAGATGGTTGCGAGTGAAAATCCCTGTAGATCAGCATTTTCTGAAATACCCAGACCAGCCCGTCTGGCACAAACAACCATGCCAAGTTCAAAGTCACTAAAACCACCTTTCTTCCCCGTTCTGATGCTCGGTTTGAACTGCAAGCAGATCGTCTCGACCATGTCTACATGGCTAAATGCATTGAGTTGCTGCCATGTGGTTAGCTGATTAGAAATTTTGTTAAGTAGCAGTTGGATAGGTGCACCTAATAAAGTGGCCGGTGAGTGTACATAGTTCCTTATAAGTTACTGGGATAATCTTTCAGGCATCGCTAGAGAGAAAAGAGGCAAAAAACAAAGAGTTCATGCAGGTAATGTTCTCAGTTTGTCCCTATTTTCTCAGTTGATGTAAAACAACAACCTTGCAGATTGGCACTGGTAACATAAGACATCATGTCGTTTCACTTTCCAAGTACATAAACGGAGAATTTTTGAGTTCTCATCTTCTTTATGAAGTGATGCTACAACAGCCTGATTGTAACAGGTACAGCATGAGACTTTTTTTTTTAAAACTACAATAACCGTTCTGTTGTCTGTATTAATGTCTTTCCTTTGTGCTCTCAGGGCTAAAGAGGGTAGCAACAGCAGTAGTGATTCAGACGGCTCCTCGAGTGATTCATCGTCAGACAGCAGTGACTCCTCCAGCTCCTCTTCAGATGACAGCGACAGCAGCAGTGACAGCGACGATGACAGCTCTTCTTCCTCCTCCTCTTCCTCCTCCTCTTCGTCCTCAGACAGCTCAGACTCAGGAAGTAGCAGCGATTCAGATCAAGGACCCCCAAAGAAGAAGAAAAAGAAGAAATAAATACATGGGAATAAGTGGGCTTTTTTTGTTTTTTCTTTCTCTAAGTACATTTTAGCTGTTCACATTTTTTTCTCTCCTCTAATTTGTCCTTGTTTGTCGGATCTGATCAACTAGGACATGTTTAGGGCTGTAATACTGCTCGTACTGTTTTAGCAAAAATGGAAATTAGAGAGAAGAGATCATTTTGTGTTGGCCACTGTCATGTTCTGTTTTTAAAACACATTTTCTCTGTTTTATTTCATTTGGTATTTTCTCAAGTTTGTAGGTCTACTAGGGATGTGAATTTCAGATGTCTGAGGAAACAAATGTGCTTATCCATGTTGAATTTGTGATTTTGTACTAAAGTATATTTTTAGTCAAACTTAATCTGTACAGATCACAACCTCAATAAAGCAACGCCATATCTAGCATCAAACACATTGACGTGTAACCTTTTTAAACAACACAATAGGTGAATGTCATGTTGCTTTGAAAATGCAGCTGCGAATTCCAGTGTAAAATAAACTGCTTTTTTTTGTTTTTAAGGCTCCTGCATATTTGCTATTGTAAAGTTTGTTTTTGCTAAAGAGAAATATGTTATGATGCATTGAGAATAAAATGGTAAAGTGTCTTTTTTTAATAACTAATTCACAAATTAGATATTTTCAAAACTAGCATCTCAGAGCCTGGCAATGTTCTTAGAAATTGTTGTTATTATAGGATAACACGAAACGTATTTTCAAATGTTTTCTTCAATCTTTTAGTTTAATATGTTGCCTCTTTAAATATCACACCCTGGATGAAGATGATTAAGACTATTTGGGTGTGGCAGACCACAAAACTCCATAGTGCCACAGTCTATCAAAATGTCATTCATGTGTGTGGAGAAAGCTTTTGAAACAGGCTAAAATATTATAAATATATATTTCTGAATATGCTTGATTAAACACTTTTAATTTTGGGGATAATAGTTGATTGAATTCTTCTAAAGCAATTAGCATCCAACATTAATCACAATCTAATCAGTCAAGTTATGAGTTGTTGCACATTACAGCACAAAAAAGGACTAAAATGAAACACCACAAAGTTACCATTACATAGATGGGGTAGATTATGAACTTTCGTGTGTGTAAATGAGTTTACTGCATTTGTTTATCAACAAAAAGAGCGGCCTGACAACTGAATTTAGTAGTCGAGTTGTAAGCTATTAGATGGGGAACAATGAAACGCTCTCCATGATTTCCGTCCTGACCGTCAAGTCCGTGCAACCTGTGCGTCACACAAATGTTGCATTCACAGCATGTGGGAATTACCAACATCAATAATAGTGGGGATGTTACTGTTAAAATGCACAGAATTGCCCTTTGGATGCCACTGTAGTAGATAAAATATGATAAAGTGCCCTCTAAGATGCTCTTCCAGTAGAGAAAAAGGGATGAAGTACCCAAGAGGACGGCCCTTAAATTGTAAAAATAAGATTTAATGTCATATAAACAAGTATAGTCTCTTCCTTTCCGGTGTCCCCAATGTGACCTCATTTAGGAAAAAATGTACAATGGTCAATGGCGAGAGAAATATTTTTTGAAATACTGTTTGAATTGTTCCATGAATTACACATATGTCTTTCACTTTAAAAGATAATTTTGCAAGTCTAGAAAGTTGCAGTTTGTTGTAGGTTTGTCGTAATATAATTTAGCTTGAGTGAAACTACTCTGTGAAATATCATCTCGCACAATATACATCACCTTGCTTGCTAGCTAGCTAGCTAGGTAACTAACTATGTATTACTCTGTTTTGCATGCGAACATGTAACTTTATCTTACCTGATGTGTTTAATTCAGTGAACGTTATAACTTGGTATAAAACACACAGATGTCATTTAGCCTGTGTGACTTTTAGGCGTAATTCATGGCATGATTAAAACTGGCTCAAAAAACGATTTGTCTCAGGGATGGCCGGTGGCACAGTGGTTATAGAGAGGTCACCCCGTGTGGGAAGGCTGGGGGTCCTCGGGGCAGCGACTGCGGGTTCGGTTCCGAGCTGCGGCCCTTTGCGGCATGTCTCCCCCCCTCTCTCACCCCATTTCCTGTCTGTCCCATGTTGAAGGCTTGGAAAACTGCCACAAGGTCATTAACTAACTACGGAAGCCCTAAACGGTCATACATAATATACATTTTATTTCCTCTGTTTTCCCGTTATCTCATCTCATCTCATCTCATCTTCATCCGCTTATCCGGGGTCAGGTCGCGGGGGCAGCAGCTTTAGCAGGGGACCCCAAACTTCCCTTTCCCGGGCCACTTTAACCAGCTCTAACTGGGGGATCCCGAGGCGTTCCCAGGCCAGTGTGGAGATATAATCTCTCCACCTAGTCCTGGGTATTCCCCGAGGCCTCCTCCCAGCTGGACGTGCCTGGAACACCTCCCTAGGGAGGCGCCCAGGGGGCATCCTTACTAGATGCCCTAACCACCTCAACTGGCTCCTTTCACCGCAAAGGAGCAGCGGCTCTACTCCGAGTTCCTCACGGATGGCTGAACTTCTCACCCTATGTTTTCCGTTATAACAAAATCAATTATTTTAGATCTGGAGAATCAGTGTAGCAATGTCAGAGGAGCAGGAGAATATTCAAGCGTCCCAATAAACCAGCCAAAGCATCACCATCGCATATCTCTCCAATCAAGGCCTGACAGGCTGAAACAGCTTTATGCCTTTCTATTACAGCTAATGTTCACATTAGTGTGCGTCGTGTAAGAAGACGATTAGTAATGCTTCAGCTTTATCGGAGGCGTGAGTGAGCCTGATGCTGATGTCCTCATTAACTACATGGGTTTTTTAAGGTTTTTTTTTAACAAACTCTATTGTCAACAATATTATATTACAACAACATGAATACCAGAACAGAAACAAATATATACAGATTACAGTTTAATTTCATAACAGTAAATAACCAACTGAAATCATCTGTCAGTGTTGATATAGTGTTCTTCAAGATATGAGAAGTCTTTATGAGGCATGACATGTCAGGTGTGATGGAAATTTCAGGCCTATCACGTCTCATTCATTATCTATCAAATTAATTATCTCGTTATCAAAGGAAAACAGAGGAAATAAAACGTATGTTATGTATGACCGTTTAGGGCTTCCGAAACTAACATCATATTTTTAAAAGAAATAAGTTGTCATGGTGGTCCACCAGAAAAGGGGACTTCCCCTCTCTAAAGTCTACATGCTAGAATTTTTTTGTGTGCGCTGGTGTCCTTTTTTCCCCGCCCCTGCTCCTTAGACAGCCTTAGTCCGCCACTGGTCAAAACAATAATTTCTTTCAAGTTGTATATAAAACCTGAGGTACAGTCAGTGGTATTTAGATGGTACATCGTCCATACTGCTCCAAAAAGACCTACTTTCCCTGTCACGTTTACAAAGATATAACTTCCCTATCTTGTTTACTTGATTGGGTGGATGGCTTGGGACATTTCAACACCATAAGGAAGAAGTGGATATTTCCAACAGCAAGTGAAGGCAGCACCGCTTTGCTGCCATCCATGCATCCAGTAGTCCTGTCTGTGGTACCTGCTGGCTACTTAACTAAGCTAAGCAGCCTTTACCTTATCACTCACTTCTGTTCAGGAATAATAGAAATGAACGACAGGCAAAATGAATTTATTTGGTTTTCCACTCGACGCGCGGTTGCGTTTTAAAGAAAAGATGGACACCATCCATTCGATGTTAGTGTTTTAGCTGTTAAAGCGTTTTTGCTGAGTCCATTTTGCGTGGAAGTGGAAGTGGAAAAGACAAAGAGAAAAGAGCTTTTCCAATAGCTACAATGGTTTGGGCCTAAAAAGAAGACAAGAGGTAAGGATGGTAAATATCACAAAAGGCGTTATTTGGTGATTAATTGTGCCCTGTGGTTATGTGACATTTTGAGAGAATGTTAATTTAAATATCCTCTGAAAAATTCAATAGCTAGCCGCTAGCCTAGCCCCCCAAACGCTACTACTACTTGAAGTGGCTAAGCTAACATGCTACAGCAAATGATACAGGTAGTGCTGTAGGTAGCGTGTTAGCTTCTGGCTAAACGGGCAAATATTGTACCTGTTTTTGAGTTTTCACTATGGCAAACAGTCATTGTGTAAATTATTATAACATTTAATGTTACTTTTATTTCGAAAAGTAAGACAAACATCGTAGTGATAGTGTTTGCTCATGCAACGTTAATGTCGGCTATCACGTCATGACGTCTGATGTTTGTTTTCTCTGTTTAGCCGTGGTTGACATAACCTTACACGCCTAAGTTTAGCTAACTATTAACGTCAATAGAGTTGTGTTATCGACAAGGAAGTAATTGTTTTGATACTTGACATCAAGTGGACGCTAAACATTAGCCACTCGCAGTGTTTATCATGCAAATATCTGTTTATGCACTTAAGCTTCATGAAATAGATGAACTCTTAAAGCTGGACAATTCAAATACGAGCAAAAATCATTTGACTATCTGCTTAAGAGTTTCTCTGCCGTAAACAAACACAGCTGAACTTCTCCCTAGGCCCATAACAGTCGTCGGTTTTCTCTAACGGTGACTAGCAAAAACTTTTGGTTTGTTGTCCTGTAGCCTCAAGCACATCCTATCCTGCATTTATTACATAAGATTTACTCTCAGTGCAACTTCTTCAGCTGTCTCAAGTGGAAATCATAATGACTCAGAGTAAAAACGAATGACAACAGTAACGCTAATGTGTCTAGCTTTGGTCTCGTAAAAAAAGGACAGCTGATATGCTTTTCTAGGAAGCCATTTTACGTACTACAGTTGGGGGAAGGGCCAGAAAATGCACCATAAGTCCACAGTTAAAGTAAGTAAGTGACAATTGGGAATAGCACTGCTACTTGTCTGTATCTTGCAGAGTATTTATTGGCCAGTGGAGAGAAGGATATAGCGATCAGCTTGTTTATCTTGGTGGACACCATCATGTTGGGGGAGGCCTAAGGTCATGAACTCATTTATGGCAGGTATACAACAACAACTGTAGTCAGGTTGTGGATTGAGGTTTAGGTTTGTTTGAGTTGTGGGTGCAGTTGTGTTTGAAGTGTACAGTGTGAGTGGAAGTCTATGACTGTTTTTATGTCAATGTAGAAGTGATGATAGTGCACGTATGTTTAATAAAAGCAAGACAAAATGACTCCCTACTCTTTGACAGTGACACTATATACTTTAAGGCACTACTCTGTAAAAGGAAATTGCCAAGTAAAACTATTTTTTAGAATACACCAATAGATTTAAGAACAGTCTGAGTAGATATAATGGCTGTAAAACATGTTGCATAATCCAACATGTTTTTTACACCATTTTGTGATAATGTTGCATGGCAATCCAACTGTTTGATGACATTCAAATCTACTCCCATGTTTAGCAGTAAAAAGAGCAGCTTAAAGCATCATGCCTTTGCTAAACTGACATGAAGGGTGTAACATAATGATAGCAGTATGTCAGAAACTTAAATAGAAACTGATGTTGACAGCTGTTCTGACCAAAAACCAGCATTAACATTTGATAAAATTGACCTAAATTTGGAGTAAAAATAAATAAGAATTCACATTTTATTTAAGAGCAATAGCTTATGTTGCATGCTGGGTTTCAATAAAGATGTTGTAGAGAGATGAGGGAGAAGCATGTGACTGCAAGATAACTGGGTGTTGTAGTTTTGGGCTAGGGTTAGCACAGAGGCACCTAGGGAAATGTTAAGCCGATATGAGACATTTGTCGGACAAAAATGAGATCACTCCCAATGACAGTAACGGTACAAAACAAGTTCTTTAAAGCAACCAAATAACCAACCTCATTGAAATAGTGTGTAATGTTCATAATGCACCTCCCATGTAAATGTTATCAGTGTATTATGGCTGATAAAGGTTTTATTTCTGTTCTCTTGTGCTCCCTGTGACGCAGCTTACTGTGAAATCCTCTTTGCTTCCTGTTCAGCTTTTGCTCTGTTTCCTCTGTAGCCAAGCAAAGGGCACATCATGCACATGTTCTGTTGAGATGTTATTGTGACTTGTTTGTCCATGCCAGACAGAGGAGTGGGTGCCTGTTTTCTTTGGCTTTGACACATCCATAGTACATTGCGGTAATAGTACAGTGTGGTTTTCCAGGCTGGATATTTGGAAAATGAGCAATACCTAGTTCCAGACTGTTAGACAACAACTAGTAATTGTAGAAGATTGTCAGGCTGCCGTCTCAAAACTGAGTAGTCCATGTCTACTTTATACAATACTTATTTATCATATCTTTATCATCTTTAACTCCCTTTGATTATCACAATTGATTAATATGTGAAGTTAAAAAGGTATTACAGCAAATGTCTGGTTTATTTTACAGATGCTGCTGCATTTAAGCAGAATTAGAGCTAAGTGTGTCTTCCGCTAGGACCTGCAAGTTTATAATTAAATATTATTTCCTTTTATAAAGAGAAGCTTGTCGAAAGTAAGTTGTTTGAAGGCTCTTCCAGAGTCTCACATTTTAATTAGCTCAGCTCTAATCAGACATCAGCAGCTCTTTTTTTATATTTTTATCCCTCAGTACTGTTGCTCACACAGCAGAAAAATATGCTACTCACGGTGTCCTGACCTCACGCATCTGTTCTTCAGCTTTTGTTCTCTATGATGTGAGTTAAGCTCTCAAGATTTGGCTTTATAGTCCAATGGAGGTGAAGCTTATTAAGGCCATTTAATTTCACAGATCTGGCACACATCTGAGCTTTTAAGATGTAGCTATAATATTGGTCTGGAAATTATAACGTCAGTCTAAGACTAATATAACAGTAATAGTACTGATAATGTTTTTCACAGCAGGCCAAGTGCTTTACGGGGAGATTAGTAGAAATCCCAGTTAGTGAGATGCATCCAGAAGAGTAAAATGAGAGTAAAGCAACTATTGATGCATGTGTAATAAATATATATACACGCATACGCACACACAAAAATAACTGTCAGAATAAATCAGGTATTTATAATTTGTTCTCTAAATTTTATCTCTAGTGTATAACATTTTTATAATAAATGGGTCAAAATAAACTTTTATTGTAACGTAATCTTCTGCGCAGGAACATGCATGGCAAAGGCCACAATTAATGAATCATACAATTTAATTTTTGCATCAACTGATCTCTTCATTCACGTTCACGTTTGGCCACGGCACGTATCAAAGCGCTTGCTCTGGTGAGCGTGATAGGTTATTTAGAGGTTCAGAGTAATAAGCTATAGGTTAACATGCTTCTATTTTTAGGCAGGCAGATATTCCAGTGTCAAATTTACCCCAGACTGCTCTCTGAGGAATAAGATTGTGACCGATTATATGGACAATTATTATACAGTACAGAAAACCCTATGACAACTAAATGTTGTTGGCGTAATTCTGGACCTATCTTGTTTACACATGTGATAAACAGGAATGACTGCAGGCTTGATGCTATTTAAGTTCCATGATGCCTTTTGGTTTTAATTGTCAGGTTTCAGCTGTGTTGTTATAGTTTCCTGACTGAGACTTGAGGCTAGAAGAGAGCCTGATATAAAACTGAGGGCTGATCAGTTTGACCAAGCCAAGGTGGATTTCACATGCCATGTGTTTGTCGGCATTACATTAATGAGCAAAATTATTAAAAGCATATATATATATATTTACACACACACACACGAAAGCTTTATTTAAATGGGTGACATGTGCCATTTTTTGGCAGCATAATCCAATTTAACTAGGTATCACTCACACATTTGGAAAAATGCTCCTCTTGCTCCCATTACTACTGTTGTTATTAACAAACTGCAGAGTAAAATTCAAACCTTTAATGGTTTTAAGGCTTTACGAGAGGAGATATTAGACGTATACCAGTGTATACACCCCTACTAATTAATCACTGACATTCCTGCTCATGAAGTCTGTGTGATTTTGCGGTTAACCCTAAGAATTTTAACAGGACATTGATAAACATTTTCACATGTTCAGAATAATGGAGCTATCCTACAATGGAGCTATCCAAGTCTATAAAACCACACTTAATTGAAGTGTAGTGAACATGCTGAGTTTATAACTGTAAAAAGATCTTACCATGATTCAGATATAGGTGGAGAGGGTCAGAGTGAATGACAGCATTTTCTTACTGAGCTCATCTGACTTTATTTTTCTCTTCAGAGTTTGGAGGTTTGAGGGGTCACAAGACATGTACAAATTAGTGATGGAAAAGATCTTAGCTAGCTAGCTGTGCAGTTTTCAAAACGCATTTCGATATTGGCATCTCAGTGTGTTGTGTTTATTGTTAATGACACTTCTCTGTAAATGGGTTTGCTGGATGTCAAATTAAAAAACGCTGCTTAATTGATCCATCATTGATTTGTTTTAAAATGCAGAACAGTCACAGCACTAGGCTGGATACCCCCTGATTCAGATAATGCACACCTGCTGAGTGGAGGCATTCCAGGCAGCGAGTCAGTTCAAATGCCTAAATGAAAGGATATAAGCAGTATATGAAGCCGCATATAACTATTGAAGTATTTTTACTAAAGCAGGAACTAAAGAATTCTGAATACACCAGACTCGATCCTGATTTTGACATTGTTTTCTCAAACATCGACGGAACACTTTTACATAAAAAAGACCTATTCATTACCCATATTATCAATGAATGTCTTAAACTTGCAGTCTACTGTATTTCACCATTTGTGTATTTTAATAGAGTGTTAATTTAAAGTAATTGCATTTTCTAAAATCCTTTTTTTTTGGGCCATTTCTGATGGAAACCATGTCCTAGCAGGATGGGGTCTTGATGGTACTCGTCCCAAAACAGCTGCTTGAGGCAGGTTTGCAGCATTTGAATGGACCCTCCCTCTGGAATGCCTGCTGTCAGCAGGTTTGCTTCAAAAGCACCAGGGGAGGTGGCACTGACTACCCATCTGTACCCATTAATGGGAACTTGTTGTTCTGATGCATTATAAAATACTCTTTGTAAACAGCATTTTTATGAATGCAGGAAATGGTTAATGTGACAGATGTTGTATAAACACTGATGACTGAAAATGACACCATATTTTTAACACATTGCCTTTCACACATGCACTGCCAACCTTAAATTATCCAGACATTACCCGGCTATGTGAGAAAGCAAATGTCTGATTCAGACGGACACCAGGTATCAAACAGAGTTTACCCTGACAGCTCTCTAGTACAAAGGCAGTTTAATCTTCAAGTGGGCACGTGTGAATACAGCCGCTTATATTCTTGTGTATTTGCAGAGATTAACCTGAATGAATATGAACATGTTAATGACTTTAATGTCACGTGTCAGCTAATAGCGGAGGAAAACAAACCTCCAACGTTGAGGAAGAAAGGGAGACTGCACAACAAGATCCTGAAACTTGTGTCCGTAAGGACTGACACCAAAACCATCAGACCAATTCAAAGGAGGGCAGGAGATTTGTTTTTTATGACCAAATTACAAAGCGGCTCAATCGGCGTGCTATCTGTGTCATGTCCCCCCTCCTGTGCTGCATGTGTGAAAGAGAAACTTTGGACTGCTCCGAGCCTGATTCTCCTGATATTGTACGGGGTTCATACATGAAACAGCTTTGTGTGCAAAATTGGGCCCATTTGTGATAGTCATAGTGCCAAGATTTTTAGGATCCATCCGTTTTCATTTTAATGGTATACCATTGCTTTGTAGGTGCCATTTGCATTTTCTAGATTGACATTTGTTATTTATTAAATCAACCAATAGAAGTAGCCTGCTTCTATTTATAAAAATAAATGGCATATATAATTAATGTGCTGAAAATAACTCACTACACCATGGAAGTAGGAACTTAAACAGAAAGACAATGGTGTGTATTAGATTATATGGTATGAAAATTAAATTATTCAAAACTGCACAGTATTTCCAAAAACATGAGCCCTGATCATAAAGACATGAAGCTCTTCAGTTCTGTGCAACCCTAAAGTTTCCATCGACGAGTCATGTCTACAGACAAGGTACGCATTTCAAAATGTAAACTGAGTCAAAGGGAGTTTCCCAAATATGGATTTCACCATTTGATGTTAGGATTAAGTTTTCAGGATTTTCTTTTTCTTTTGCTAACTTTGCATTATCCTAACAGCACATCATAAATATTATAAAATGACCTATGAAATATCATTACGCATGTTTTCCGGAGTCTTAACTCACCGGCGACACAGGGTTACACACTACCAGTAGGAATCCCAAATGAGTATGTGTAGTCTGTCACATTAACACACACAAGAAGTGACACAGGAAATAACGCAGTACCTTGCCCAATTCTATTCCAAAAATGGATGTAAGCCAGGGAAAAGACCAAGTTGTTGCAAGTGCGACACATACAGTAAAGTTCCTATTGTAACTGTGACCTCTGCCCCAGGTTTCCCCTCAACCTGTTTCTTGCCCTCTGGTTGGCTGTACTCTCCCCGACAGACTCCACCGACGATATTTAACATGCTAGATATCGTGAATGTGTTGTTGAGCGGAGAGGCTTACATCCTATATAATAGATAATAGATACAGGAGCTGGACCTAAGTGTGCTGTAGAAGTGATGAGATCTTCATCAACATCAACCCTAAACAACACAGGAGACCCGCAGAGAGATACCAGAAGTGAATTGGCATGATGTTGCAGCATGTGATGATAACACATTCGTCAGCATGTCATCAGCATGTATAGCTGATGAAAACGTCTCCTGTTTGTTACGACCTGCATGCCGGAAAAGGCGCACTGTCTCTTTAACAGGCTACACGGGAGCTTTGCCCTGTGCTCAGGGCATAGTGGGGGAGGGAGGGAGGTTGTTGACGGAGAGATGGGCTCTGATTGGCTTGGCCTTAGTGAGGGTGGTGACATCACATGGAGGAGAGGCCCTGTGGTGTAAAATAACATCTCCTTTTATGGGACGAGATGGATCGTTCCATTATTGGAGAGAGGTGAGATTTTGTTCCCCTCTCACTGCTCCCATAATGCTGTCTTCCTCCCCGTAGATTTTCTTCCTAATCGGCCTGTGAGGCTGTACATTTAATGTAGCTCTAAGGCTGTCTTTAGTCCTAGCTTATTTAGTGTTAACCACCTCATATTTGTTTTACTACTGTAAAATTTGAGTTTAAAAGGTTTAATAAGACTTCTTCCCCCTCTCTTTACTCGCTGCTGCTCTTTGATTTAATACTTTGCGGTGTAATTATTCAGATCCTTTTTTTAGACCTAGAGATGTGACAATGTTTCACCACTCTTTACAAATGCATCATCTTCACTATGCATTGTTGTCGTGTTGAGCATTGTGCCCCCCGAGTGCCTCTTTTAGGTCATTCACATGCTTAATTGACTGCCATTAGAAGATCCCTCTACTCTTTGCTGGACAGTTTTTCCCCCTAGCTAAGGATTAAAATTGTCCCACAGGGCTGTTAGCATAAGACAAGAGGCACCACATGCACTGTCTCTCACTTTGTGGACAGGAGACATGCCAAATCTGTTTCTTTTTTTTTTCCCTATCCTCTCACATTTCCTGCTAACATTTACACACTTGCCCTCAGCCAACCTCTTTACACCTTTCTTGTTCTCAACACATGCTTTAACCTTAAAATACTACACAAACCGTAACAAAAGCTACTGCTCCGCTTAGACTTCATTTAACATGTGACTACCCCCGCTGTTTGCCGACGTGGTATCTACCGAGAACAAGCAGTCACCTCCCCTCTCGAAGTCAGATTTGTCACCACTCCAAGGAAATGCACTGTACCTTCGAATCGAGTAAAGAAACTGTAGTTACACTCTTTCAGCTGGATGTCCACAGATACATTTAGGGGGGAAAGGGCCAGGTTTTCTCCACTGGAGGTGGGCATAGAGATATAGGCTGACAAGTCATAACGAAAATACTTCTGAATCCCTGGGAGATCCTTTGAATCCTCCTCCCTCCTCCTCCCAATGTTTCAGTGGTTGGGGCCATGGCCTCTCAGTCAGGGTAAGAAATGCATGGCTAGTTGACTGCTTTACTTATTTTTCTTGGTGTCTGGGAAAGAATAAAGCACTTCACTTAACTTTTACTGTATTGTTCAGGTCATTTAAATGTTGAATGGTATCACTATAAATCCTGTGTTCATGCTGTTCAAAAGACTGATCAGTATTTCTCCTTTTTTTATTGTGTTGAAGATGTGGCCTGGCTGTTATGTTGTGAGTTAGAAAGGGACAGATGAGCTGATTAATTTAGATACAGAGTGAACTGCCTTTTCAACTATGCAGACTTTGACCTTTTCAGTCTGGCACACTGTTGAATGATTACAATAAACATATCTGGCCACCACACTTTGATGATAATCGTAAATGTCAATGAAATTTTGATTGTATAAGAAATGATTTGCTTAGGAAAACCTTGTCCTTGTTTTAAAACAATCTACATTGCCTACCATACAATGTTGGCAATAGATCAGATCCGTAGGGCTTGGGCCTTGGATGTAATCGCTGCCAAAAATGCAAACCAAGGCTCATTTATGATCTGTGCCTCTTAACGTTTACTCTTGAAACAAGTAAAATATAAATAAAATCGCTTGCCCTGGGTTTTTCCTAAACTGGGCTGATATTAAGACAAGGCGTTAGTGCAGGTTTTTCTAGAAGGCCACAGGTTAATTGGCATCTGAATTTGTGGTTGACGAGCCATGTATTGGCTTAAAAAATTAGATATTACACCTGAAAGTAAGCGAGGATACTGTGACATCAAGCAGTAAAGCTTGGGTAGGAAGTTTTCTGGGAAAGGCAAAGAATTTGAAAATGCAGACTAGTACGGGCATATGCATGTGCTCCATACAGTAACCTCTACGAACGTACTAGTCATTCATTACGATCATGATTGTGATCCTAAGGCCGTTGTATAAGCGCCAATTCTATGATAATTACTGTTCTGTATGTTGCAGCAACAAGTTCAGTCCGCCTCCAGCCAAATTTCCAAAGTAGTCGGAACCATTATTGAAAGATCGACAGAATTAGTAACGGATATAAAAGTAACCTCTGTAACATTGTATTGGCCGCCATGCTGCTTTCAGTCGTTTACTAACCCCTTTTTGCGTTGCATTAAAAATGTCGAGCACAAGAAGAAAAGAAAAAAACAGAAGTACATGCTTGTCTAATGGCAGCGTGGAACAGATCCATCACCTATTTTTTGCGGACTTTCCCACGTATAAAAACCTACATGTTACAGTTTTAGTGGAAAAAAAGTTATGACTTTTTGTTCCTCATGAAGATAGGGATCTTTGAAAACGGCATAGGAAATGGAAAATATGTTTAGGCTTTCATTTAAACCAAGATGGATTCCTTGGAAAAAAACGTTACGTGATGTTGCGAAGGCACACAAGTAAAACTGCTGACTGGTATGGGCCTAAATACGAACATTTATGCTCCAGTATTGTTGTCTGATTATTTTCTTAAGTGCTGTGCTGCTGTATGACAGGGTGTAACCCACTATTCAACTAATAAAAACCAACAGATTGGGTCAATTAGTTGGGCAGAATGGACATGAGCAGTGTTTACAAAAGATTCTGTGCCTGGGGCTTTAACCATTTAACACTGTATTAACAATGGCCCGTTCACATGTTCAGCCGCACTCCAAAACTGATATTGACAGGCTCATTTGCATATACATGTAGTACCAGCATACTTAATGCACCCTTTGTGCATAATACTTTAGTTTGATTATTTGTTTAACCAGTGGAGACATGGAGACTTTACTTTTCTTAAATCACACACAACCTTTTATAGCATTCGAATCATGCGTGGTACTTGTGAGCTAGGTACTAGATGGACATGTGTTGTCTATACAAGAAGATCCGTGGTTCGTTCGTTCGAAGTTTGTGTGTATTTTCTTTTCTTAACAGTGTCTGTTTTGTTTTAGACAATGTGTCGTCTACTTGGTTCTTAGCCGTGCTGTAAGTCAAATAAGGTCCAGATATGATAACAGTGGGATGTTGGTGGATGTTTGGATGATGGATAGCATAAACAATGTTTTCTTTTCTTTAAAACTCTGCTGAGAAAACTGGTGTTAATGGTGTTTCAAACAGTTCACAGTGGCCTTGGTTGCTTCCTTAACTTTGGTTTGATGTAGTCTAGCTAAAGTGTGTAAATCACGTAGCCTGTTATGAGTGATGACTCATAGTTGGGTGGTGTTGATGATGTAGAACAAGCAGAGGCTTTAAATGTAAAAATGACGGTTGGGAAATTACTATTTAGACATACTGATAAGCTTACAGAAAACCGGTGAGAAGTTGTGAAAAAAAAAAAAGTGTTGGCTAGACTTAGTCTACAGCACTAAATGAGTGATAGTCCTTTTAAGTCAGTGTAACTTGAATTCTTCCATGAAACTAAAGTCTAAAAATGTAGCCTTGTTTGTCTACCTTTTCACATCTTATTTGACTTCCATGTGTGTAGTATTATATTCCTCTTCTGAAATGAGTTTCCTGTCTACTTCTTTTCATTCATACTTAGAAACGATTCAAAACACCCTTGTGTGTTTTATAATCTAGGAGGAGGCTGGGTGGTTGCTGTATAATAGCACTGTCAACAGCCTTAAAGTCATTGTTACTATAGGAAGAGCCCGAAGCTGGAGTTAAACCTGGAGACGACACACCTGGCTGATAATTGGCTTGTTTCTTGTTTTAATAGCTCTGTAGAAATGGTTTTCTATTAAACAAAGTGCACAGCGGACAAAAGTCGCCTTTGTTTTTTTGTCAGGCTAGTCGCTCCTTAAAAAGCATGCACGTGTTCTGGCATACAGCAAAAAATATGGTCATGTTTACTCACAGGTTTTTTTTGTATAACCCCAAATCACAAACTATATACTTTACTTGGACGGTTTTAACCACAACGTGCAATATACAACACCCACTGTTGTGTCCATTGGAGACAAACTCTGGGTGAGCAACAGAGGAGGGGGAGCACTTCTTCCAGGACTGACAGACATGTAATAGATATTTTACAAACGAAGTAGCAGAGCTAAACATATAGTTTTAGGTGAATTTGAAAACATATTTTAGTAAATAGTAAAAATAGTACTACTGTTTCTGTAGCTGTATATATGAACTTCACTAAAAGAGCTGAAGGGCCCCTGCCAATGGATCGGTATACCAACTCTGTTATTTTTATCAATAATAGATACAGGAGCCGGACCTAAGTGTGCTGTAGAAGTGATGAGAACCTAACATCAACCCTAAACAACACAGGAGACCCGCAGAGAGACACCAGAAATTTGTTTTCTATTAAACAAAGTGCACAACAGGCAAAAGTCACATTTTGTTCTGTCATGCTGGTCGCTCCTTAAAAAGCATGCATGTGTTCTGTCCAATTGCACATGTTTTTTATAATCGGAGTGGCTTCCAGTAGAAAATATAATGTGGAGTTTTACTTACAAGGTCTCTGCCCCCAGCTAGCCCTCTACTTTAATGCTTGTACTACACACATTATGCTCAGGACAGAGACATCCCTGTGTGTTTAGCTAACAATTACGGAGTCCGTGGCTTCAAGTTACAGTTTAATAGCAGCAGGTTATTATTTAATCGTTACAGGCTGAATTACCGATTTTTTCTATTCCTGAGCCGTGTTTCATATTCTTTTCATGTTGTGTGATTGATGCTTCAGGGCCCCAGACTGTGACCATATTTTTTTGAGTGTGCAGGTTAAAATTCAAAGCTGTCACATTCACGCGGGTGTATGATGATCATTATCGCTGGTTCCCCCGTCGTCACTTAAGGCCCTACGCAGTGTGTGATGTGCGTGTAGCGGCGGAGAACTTTACGAAACAATCCATTCAACTGTTATCGTATTCCAAAAATGAAGCACTCGATTGCTGATTATTTTAAAAAGCAAAATGAGGAGAGCAAGGAAGAGGCTTGTGGGGAGGGAGAGACAGCGAGAGGTTCCAGCTCAGATGCAACTGATGATGAAAGTGCTAGCAGGGAGAGACTGACTGAGCCAGTGAAGAAGAAAAGTGCTACTCTCAACAATAATGGCTAACGCAGAACCTGCGGTTGTGGTATGAGGAGAAAGCTTTAGCTATGTGTGTATTGTTAGCAATGTGACCCGTCGACCATTGCAGGCATGTTACCAAAACAGTTTAAGCTTGAAACTCATAAGTTGCACAACAACAGTAAGAAACGCATAACCTGCAGGGACCGATGCATGACCTGAAACACCAAGTCCCTCCCAGCGGTTATATGAAAGGAATATTTTTGCAAATATCAAGTCTGGAGTCACTGTTAGTCTTTACGTTGATGCAAAACTAATATGCGCAAAGTAGGAAATTAACGATTCATCAGCATACAAGGCCTTTAAGTGATTTACATGCTTTTAGAGTCTGCTCCAAAAAATAAACTTTTTTATTTGAATGATATATTTATTGAGCTAACAACCATACAAATTGTATTTAACGAATGTCTCAATTTAACGAATGTCTCAATGTATGACTGTGAAATGAAAATGGCCATTTGTAGTTTCAGCTCTGGTACAAATTAACTTTGACCATCTGTACATGCAGATTATTTGTAGATGGAAGCTACTGCGCATTGTCTAGACTAGTCTAAGCCTATTAGAGACTACTTTCTCCACAGGTCGTCTCTGGGGGGGAGCACCCTCTGTTTATGATGTGTGGGGTTTCGTTGATGATGCTCCTATTTGTGGTTTACCAAAAAACTGACTCAAAATAGAGGGTAGATGATGGCAGCCTGACCGTATTATTGGTGGTGTACAGTTGGAGACTTGAACCAGTTGTTGGTATTCATCATTACCGAACTAAGAAATCATAGCAGCAAAGAGAACTGAAAGGCTAATGTTGTTTAGTTAGGTTACCCCGTTGAAGAGTGAGTTTTACACACTTGTCAGGTGTTTCTTTCATGAATGTCTCACTTTCATGATACTGCGTCTTTTATAGCCATCCTTGTAAATCCACGGGACAAGAAGTCTGTTTACAGTCTCCTTTCTGCGTGTTTTTATGTTGACTTGTTGTTCTGTTTGCATTGTTAGCAACATGAACCGTGAGGACCGGAATGTGCTCCGAATGAAAGAAAGAGAAAGGAGAAATCAAGAAATCCAGCAGGGAGGAGGAGAGGCCTTTCCAGCAAATTCACCTCTCTTTCCTGAACCCTACAAGGTGGTAAGTTTGTTTACCTCTCATTCAGTTTAGACATGTGATTGATCAGTCAGTTAAAAAGAATTTGTAAGAGCGACAGAACCTGCGTATTCTACCAGGAGCATTTACTGTATGTTAATACAGTTTTCTCAACACACATTTTTAGAGCCCTGATATCTATACCTTTGCATTAATTTGTTTTTTTACAAAGGAAAAAAATAGGAATATTTTGCTTCAGGCTTTTATGGGCAGACTTTATGTAATATTTGTTTGCCTTCACCCCTACAATGCTTCAATCTGACAAAACCTTTCAGTTGTAAGTCGACTGGTTGTTCTCAAGAAAAATTATATATTTGATTTAGGCTTCAGAATATATTTGGTTGCTGTCTTTATAAATGATAAAGAAGGATTTGTGTGTGTTTTGTTTTCCTTTTGTTTCTGTTTCACAATGACCTTTAGGATCCTGCAGCCGGGTTTTGTGAACAAACAATAGTTTGTGTGATGAAAGTCAAGCCATGCTTCAATACCCTTGCGGCACATGTCTGAACAAGCTATGCTGGCATTGATGGTCCTTTTTTAATCAAAATGATCTTTCTCAAATTTTAAGATGTAATTAGCTGATCATTGTGCAACACAGTATGTGGTTGAGGTAATCATGGCATTTTAAAACAGTATCCGATGCTTTTCCACACATTTGTTGGCTTAAAAAAAAATAATGGTTAGCTGTTGGTCAGCTATTGACCAACTTTGCACAAGATGTAAAAGAGCCTGATGACTTGACAGCACCTGTCTTCGGTTAGCTGTTTTCTAGTGCAGCTGAAGACGGTAAACCTCACACACAAAGATGTAGGCCAGTATAATTGCAAAGAGGATTTGAATTCTCTGAACTAGTTTAATCTTTGCCACTAACCAGATTTGAGCAGAGGTAAGTGGCTCCTCTCCGTAGCTAGAGTTAGCCACCAAAGAGGCAGAGAGGAATGTGTCCTGAGAGGTTGGCAATAGAAAGGGACCAGAGTTAAATGATGATTGTGTGCCTGTGTGTTTTGGACCACAACAAAGTAAAAGGTAAAATGCAGTGTTTGAAGAAGGAAAAGTCCTTGACCTTTGCACAGAAAAAAAAAAAAAGGCAGATGCAGCAAATAAGAATCCAACTGTTCGAGTCAGTAGCTTTTCTACAATTTGTATCTCTTGTCTCCTTCTTGTCTGAGTCTTATGTAAGCTTCAGTGTGACGTTATTTTTTTCTCCCGCTCTGTCATGCTCCACTAAGTGGAAGTTTACTGTGTTCTGCCTTAAAGGCCATGTGTGCACACAGCTGCAGCTGTGGCCTCCCAGATGTAGACTAGCAAAGCAGTAACATTTTCACAGTGCTGAGTTCACATACTTGTAACTCTCTTGCACAGAACTAAGAGCACAAACATGTTCTTAAACTGTGTTATTGATGATACAGTACATACATGCATATTTAGATTATTGAGTTGATTATTAAGTTGGCCTTTTGAAAGAGATATCAGTTTTCTTAAAATTCCTTTGTAATTTACTGTTATTGAAATGACATTGGAAAGGATTGTTCTTGGCGAGCAAGGGGGTACTGCCTCAGGATAGGGACTTTTTGCAGAGCAGGAACCACAATTTGAACTTTGCTCCTGAGTTCCTAAGTAGATACCTGAGAAAGTTTCTGCTGATGAAAAGCGTTGTTCTATGCAATTAGGGATGTTGCAATTAACCAATTATTTTTTTCATAATGGCACTAACGTCACATTCTCATAACCGTAAGAATTCTTGAAGCTGCAATATATACGGGGTCTTGATTCCTGCATTGTTGCAGATTTTTGCGAGTCATTGTTTGTGTGTGCAGTGAAATCTCCTCCCACAAGTCACACGTGTTTGTTTTATGTGTGAGAGAGTTGCCATGCCACTCACCTGAAGTATTGAGAGACGAGCTGTAAAAATGTCCAAGGGAACTGACATTCCAGCCTTATGTCTGCCAAAAAAGCACCTTAAAACAGCCTTGAAACCTTGATATCAAAATCTCATGCTTTGACATCCCTAAATGCAACTAATATAATATTTACAATACAATAAAAAAATTCTAGATTTTACACACTTTTTCTTATGCCAACACACTACACTGTCAGTGAGTCTGTAAACAATGAGTTTGTTGTGTAATGATTTAGCTGCTTCTAATTTACCTCAAACACTTTCTTTTTATACTTCCTTGTTTTTAGCAGTATCAGCCTGCATATGTGCCATTATGTGTGAGACGCAATAATATCAGACTTTTTGAATTTCTTTTTTTTTTTTTTTACAAAAAGCAGAGAGTATTTCTGGTCCACTGGAGGTTTAATACAATCATAATGAAACAAGTCATTATTGGCTTGTGCTACACATGAAACTAACCCACCCATAAGAGAAAAGGGCGATGCTTCATTTCATCAAGTACACACATGTGAGCCAGGCCACACTAGCAGGTGGTAGTGGTGTGAATGTTATGACCAAGCTACATTTCCACCTTCTAGAGATAACAGCACTTTCTGTGTGAATCTGTCAAACCAAATAGAGGTCTGAAGCACCATGTAAAAATGGATATTCGGTACAGACTGCCACGGGCTGATTGCAAGCAGGTCGGCTGGAACCCATAGCCTCAAAGTGATTCATTAACCTCTGTAAGAGTTATAGGTAGACCCTTATCTGTGTTTGCAGATAGGTGTGGACTGATCTGGGCCCAGGTTGAACAAGCTAACTGTATGATTGGCTGATCTCCACGTTCGATCTATTCTTTTCCTCAGTGTGCATTCAGTGATTTTAAATGTAACTGTTGACTCATGTTCTAGGATATAATTAGTTTCTTTCTTTTTTCAGATATAATTTTTCATTCCACTGATGCTCATTTTGCCTATTTGAGTGATTTTAAGGTTTTCTTTGTTGGAGTGATACATTTTCTCTCCATTTTCAATGTGTTTGACAGAAAGCAATTAACCCAAGTGTTGAACTTGTGCCCATAATGACTGTTTTCTCTGCCCCCCTCTTCTCTCCTCTCTGCTTTCACTCTCTTCTCCTCTCTCTTACTCATTTTCTTCTACGGATTTTTCTGTCTCTTTTTTCATGACTCTTTCTCTTCGCCATCGCACTGTCCTTTTTCCCACCTCTCCCACTCCCCTTTCTCTACTTCTCTATTCAGTCCAGTAAGGAAGATAAACTGTCAAGCCGTATTCAGAGCATGCTGGGCAATTACGACGAGATGAAAGAGCCGATTGGTGACACACTCCCTAAGCTTGGCGGTAAACCTTCTAACAGCTCGTCTTCCTCTGAGGAGAAATCGGGCCCACCTTTATTTGGCGGGGACCAGCGCGGTGTCGGTAGCGGTGGCAGCAGCCAGAGCAGCAAGTGGACTCCTGTTGGCCCCGCAGCAGGTGGTTCTTCATCCCAGTCTCAGAAACGCTCAGGACTCCAGGGCGGGCACGGTAGCCAGAGGGGCAGCGGCAGTAGCGGCAGCAGCAGCAGTAGCCAAAGACACGGAGGGGAGGTGCGTGAAAAGAAGTCAAGTAAACACAGCGGAGGGTCAGAACACTCAAAGTCCCACACATCGAGTCCGGCCAAAGGCTCTCTGAGTTCTTCTGGCAGCAACAGCCACTTGCGGAGCTCCTTGTCTGCTGAACAGCATCACAGCAAGGAGCGCTACCGCTCCAAGTCCCCACGAGACAGAGAGGCCAACTGGGACTCACCCTCACGGGTTCACACCTCCTTCCCCACCGGACAGCACTCGAGTCAGGCCTTTCCCCCGTCTCTGATGTCCAAGCCCGGCTCCATGCTGCAGAAGCCCACAGCGTATGTGCGGCCTATGGACGGCCAGGAAACGGCAGAACCCAAGAGCTCACAAGCAGAAAGCTACAGTGGACAGTCACACAGCAGCACCATGGGCGAGATGAAGTCCAACAGCAAGGCCTCACTTTCTAAACTCAAGATCCCCTCACAGCCTGTAGAGGTAACGATGGAATACAGTGTATTTATGTGGCACCGAAGATATAAATCTATTGTAGCAGACACTGCATGTAGACTATATGTACTTGAAAGGTAGAGCAGTGTTTGTTTGAAACGTTATATTCATAATGTTGTAATAACTTGAATAGATTACATCACAGTATGTTACACTTGGCCCTTTTGAACTTGTATGTCTCATAAAATGCCTATAGAAGCCGCCTCTCACCTGCTGCACTGGCGTCATGTTGTTTATGAACATGTGTTAAATGTGATTTTCTGTCTTTAGGGATCCGGTGACTCCAACTGTGTTGATGAAATTCTGAAGGTATGTAATTGTATTTAGATAAAAACACCATTTATCAGGCCAACAGTTCATCTTGACTATTCAGAGGAAAGCTTATTGCTCAAGCCTCTATTACTCACACCTTACAACTCATTTCACATTTTTTTTCCATGTGTGTTTTTTCTTTCTTTCTTCCTTCCAGGAAATGACTCAGTCGTGGCCCCCTCCACTGACAGCCATACACACCCCCTGCAAAACAGAGCCTTCCAAGTTTCCATTCCCCACCAAGGTCAGCATCGCAGCAGCCTCTATCTTTACTGTTTGATATAAATTATTATATTTTATGGAGGGTTACAATTACTATCTCAAAGCTCTCTGTTTCGTTCTAGCAGTTATTTCAATTCTGTTGATCTTTAGATTAGCAGTAATGGCAGGTGTGCTACTTGGATCACAGCGATCCAGCAACACACCATTCCTAGGAATGTCGACAGACACCCAGTTTGTAATCCTGTTAATGCTGTTAAGGCTTTCATCAGTGGGGCATAGGCTCCATCACCAATATGATACCTTGTTTGACGAAAAGATAATGACTTAACAGGCATTTATTTAAATGAAAGTCTTTGTTAATTACATTTGTATGCAGCAAACAGACCTTACGCAACACATGTAACCAATCCAGAGAAAACCTTTTTAGTCATGGGACTAACTATTGGATTATATTTAATTTGTTTGTGGAATAAACGCCAAAACTGACTGAATAGAAGTCAAGGAGGAAAAAAATTTACATGCATTTTCATTAATTGTTAGATTCAATAAACACATTATATGGGTTTGTGAAAATAATTCAGAATGTCCTTTTTTTTTAACCTCAGGACTCACACCCTTTTCCAAGTGGGCACAGTGAGTATCAAACACATTTCCAACAAGCCCACACACATGATATCTTTACAAAAAATATGTATGTCCGTGTATATATTTTGATATGTATGTACATATATATTTATTGCTCATGAGCTTTGTTTGTGTGATTTTAGAGAGAGGTAGTTCTTCCAAGAGCTCCAGCAGCCACCAGTCCAAAGCTTGCGATGACCAGCCCACGTAAGTGCTTCATCTTTTCTTCCCTTTATCCTCTCACATCATAAGCCGCGGTTTGTAGTTTTCCCAGTATTAATTCATACAACAAAGAGTAAGATACTAAATCAAACAGCAATGATGTGGTAAGAAACATGGCCTAATTAAGTTATGTAGACATAGCCAGCTATTACACTGCTGTAATAAAATACAAATATTGAGTTTAGTTTTATGCCTGTATCTCCAGTATGCTGGAGGATGACCTGAAGCTCAGCAGCAGCGAGGACAGTGATGGAGAACAGGACTCGGCAAAGAACGCCTCAAGGAATACATCAGCAAGGTAAAGCACAAAACATTAAACCATTTTTTTTTTGCGACTGTGTCAGGGAGTTTTGTTATATTATGTATCTCCAAAAAAAAAAGATTACAGTTACAAGTAACTGTCTTTTGTCATCTTATATTGAGCTTCCTCATGAATGACGCAATCCAACAACACCACAAAAAAGGCCTATAAAAAAGTGTCATCTCTGTGGCACAGTCTTAACTGAAATTTAGAATTTAAAGAATAGTATTTTTTGCATGACTAATGGATTGCATTATATTCATAGTTATTGGGTCATTTACTGTATATCATTAATCAGCTGACGTGGGGTGTTTTTAAAACCTACAAAATTAGGAAATGTTTTAGAAAGATTAAAACAAAACTATATTAAATTTGGGATTATTGCTTGTTTGTTTTTCTGTTTGTTTGTACGTACCTTACACAGTTTCTCCAGAGTTGTGCTGCTGCAGAAGTTGGTCGGTTAGGGCGGCTAGTAGGAGATAGCATCAACCTTTGCACACATTACCTCCACACCTTTCCCAAAGGAACCAGTGGGTGTTAACAGGGGCATGGACTGCATTGTCCCCATTATGGAAAATCACAATTGAAAAATTTGCAAATTAAGAGTCAAGTACGGAACCGAAAATATTAGCTGTATGTAGCAATTTAGAATAATCCTCAACTATAAAAGTGTCCCATCTATTGTCCAGAGATATCAGTGTATTGAAATTGTAAAGCACAAAGACTGAAAGTTTACTCCAAAGATTTTGCTTAAAATGTAATGCTGTTTGTCTCTTTTCTGTAATAACAGCAATAACAGTGAAGGAGCGGAGCAATCGAGGGATGACTCTAGCAGCCACAGCGGCTCAGAGAGCAGCTCAGGCTCCGACAGCGAGAGTGAAAGCAGTACGACAGATAGTGAAGCCAATGAGCATCCACGGCCTGCCTCTCCTGAGGTAATCACTTACCAGTAACTTTGGTATAAAGCTGTTGTGCAACGTTGTCATGATTTAGTACTTAATTAACCATTATAACAGTTCCTCTGCTCCTTATTTTGGGTTGTCATAGTTATAAGGCATTCATTGTTCTTTCTTCTGACAACAATACAATCTTTTTTAGATTTATTTTAATGTTTGACTAGGTTTCATGCATAATTATTTTCACTCACTAACACAAAGTCTCACATCTGTGTGTGTTTTCCTGCTTCCCATCAGCCTGAACAACCCATGGCCAACAAGTGGCAGCTGGACAACTGGTTTAAAAAGGCCAAGCAGTTCTCTCCTGCCTCTCCAGTGGACAATAATGTTCCAACCAAGTGCAAGAAAGAGGGCAGAGATAATGGCTCAGGACGTGGCTATAGTAGCCAGGGAGGGGGTTCAAAAGACTCAGTAGCACCCACCCCAAGCAGGGACTTACGTGCAGCACAAAAGGGTGCAGAGGGTGGCCGTGGCCGGCAAAAATCCCCCGCCCAGAGTGAGGGTGGAACAAATCCACGAAGGAGTGTGGGTAAAAAACAGCCTAAAAAGTCTGAGAAGCCCCCAGTGGTGGAGGAACCCAAGGGTGGTCTGAGGGTGGAGAGTGAGCCGGCTCCAGAGATACCACCTCATCGGCCCAAAGCTGCTACTAAAGGTTCGCGCAAACCAAGCATTAAAAAAGAACCAAAATCCTCTCCGAGGCCCACCGCGGCTGCTGTCACCACAACTGCAGATAAACGCAAGGCCAAGGCACCCACCAAGGGTTCCCAGAAGTCCCGGGAGTTTGTAGATACGGACTCTTCTTCGTCAGACTCTGAGGGGAATGACAGCATCCCGTCCTCGTCGCAGACACCCAAGTACACGGAGAGTATCAGGACCCCCGTATGTGTGTTTTCACCAATGGAAGAAAAAGAGCTGTTGTCTCCACTCAGTGACCCTGAGGAGCGCTACCCTACAAGGCAACCTCAGCAGCAGGTTTTGCTAGTGAAGATAGGTTAGTCAAAGCTGCTCATAAGGCGAATAAGTCTTATAATAATATATTACTATTTTTCTTTAAATTCTGTGCACTTGTTTTACACTTGTCTAGCAGGAGCGCTCACTCCTTAAGCCTTTCTTTTCTTTGGACAAAAGTAAACCGTACCCTTCCCTTTCCTTCCCATTTCCTATAGATCTCAGCTTGCTGTCGAGGATCCCAGGGCAGCCCTACAAGGAGCCCGTAGAGATAAAAGTGGAGAGGGACGACTCTCTAGACAGGGACAGCAAAGACTTCAGCAAACAGAGCTCTGAGAAGAGCTCTAGTAAGGCAAAGAGGAAACACAAGGTATGGGACTTGATAGAGCAAATTCCTGTCTGTTCTCAGCTCTTTTCATTGATCTTTAAGACTTAAACAACTTATACATTCTTAGATTAACCAAAACAATTTTTGAGGGTTAAGTTTTCAGTATGATCCTGCTTACTAAACGGCAATCTTTTTTGTTATTACTTTCATCAGGATTGTTCCGTTTTATTTTCCTTTCAACTGGATACTGCATCTCTTAAAATAACCTCCAAACAGATTTCCATTAAAGCAAGAAAATGCCTTTCAGCCGAGGAACAATTGATTCAATTTCGGTGGAGATCCAGATCTGGAGTTCCTGCCATTAGATTTTGCTTGCTTTTTCTTTTCTTTTTTTAATGACGACTATGAAATCACCAGAAAAAGGAGACTTATGTTATCTATATGTTAGATCTATATGTTATAATATGTGTCTTTCATTCACACATATACTGCAGATCAGAACAAATGATTAATTCTTGATTTATTCTGAAATATTGTTATTTTTTATTGTTCAGAACTTGATAGAATATCAGTTGTGGCTATACCACTGCTGTAGGCACTTCAACAAAAACCTTTATTGCGTGAAAAAACAGTGAACACGTATAACAAGTGCACAAGAAGACCGCTTTATGCAAATACTCAATGGCTAATCAGTTCAGCCCTGCAGCTGGAGTTGCTCGCCAGTTCAGTGCTGAACAGGGCAAGGATCTGTCTTGGCACGTGGTTTAAGACTTTTTGGACTGAAAGCCCATTGTGTAGTGACCAAACCTCTCAACAGCAGAAAGAATAATAGACTTCCCTTTGCTGTGGAGCATGTTGTGTGGACAGAGGAGAACTGGTCCAGAGTGCACTTCAGTAATAAGAGTACATTCACTTTATTTGGATCTGATGGGAACATTATGTTTGGCGTTGGACTGGGGAAAGACTGAACCCAAAGTGTATCAAGAAGTCAATTCAATTTGGAGGAGGAAGTTTCATGGTTTGAGGGATGTTTTCTGCAGCAGGAGATAGGCCTCTTGTACAGCTACATGGCAGGGTGAGTGCAAATATGTATGTGAACCTACTTCGGCAACAGGCAATACCTTCCCTGCAATTGTCTCCCTATCAGCCTGCAATCTCATGCAAGACAATGCCCCGTCACGCTGCAAAACGGGTTAAGTAGTTCCTTGAAGCTAAAAATATTGAAACAATGAAATGGCCAGCCCAGAGTCGAGATTTATGTATTCCCATAGAGAATCTCTGGAAAATCCTCTGCGACAAAGTAATGTCTAATAAACTACATTTACTAAATTGTGGAAGAGACTGCAGAAGAATGGACCATGGTCAAACCAGAGAGAGAAACTAGGGATGTTGATTTTGTTAAAATCTTCTCTTCTGACACAATGGTTACTGTTCTCTAATATCGCTCACTGTGTTGTTGTTCACAAAATAAAGGTGCATTGGTCATTTAAAAACATGCTAGTACAGCAGTGGTATAGTCACAGCTGATATTCTATCAAATTCTGAACAATGAAAAAAAATAAGTGTTTCAGTAAATTAACTATTTATAAATTGTTCTTTGTTCTCTAATTGTGATCTCCACTGTACACAACAATAAATCGTTTAATTTGTCTTTTTTTATTTTCTGCATTTTTTTGTATCTTTTTAGAACGATGAAGAAGGCACCAAGCCAGAGAACAAGCGGTGCAAGCTGGAGGAGAAGTCCCAATCTCATCATAAAAACAGCAGTAAAGAGTGGGTATTCTTCCTTTTCCTCCTGATCATTATTCACAGTAAAACCCTCTGAACACTGGGAATACTTGGTTTGACAGTAGCACTTCTTCTTCCCAAGCTTGCCAGATTTCTAGCTCTAAAGTTCAAAAAATATACTCTATAAACTCTGCGCATTAAAAAAATCAAAGCATAAAAACTCACTGGCTCTTTTATTTCCCTGCACCCTCTTTAGGATGCACCTGTTAACATTTATTGTATTGACATCCTTGCTTTGATCTTAGTGTTGATCTTGAATGTTAATATTTAATCTTTGCATGTTAATATTTTATGATGTGGTGTAACAAAGCAAATTCGTATCCCACCAGGTCTAAGCGGTCTTTGGAGAAGAAAGAGGAGCCAGCACCCTCTCCTTCCATGTCAGGTCTTCAGCGGACACCCAAGGCAGAACATCCGAATCGAAAGAGGACAGTCAGCCAGTCCTCCGCTTCTTTGTCCAGCGGGACAGGAAGTGGAAAGGAGGGAAGCCACAGCACCAAAGGCAACTCCACCTCCAAACACAGAAAAGGAGAAGACAAGGGACGCAGCACACGCGATGGCAAGGTGAGTGCGAGTAACCTTACCGCCCCCATTTGCAGTCTGTGAATACCTGGCAAGCATTGCGCACACTGGGATGTGCCAGTGCAGTCTTTCACCAAATGTGCAGTGTTTCCCCCAGGGAACTTAGATAACGAAGCAAGCATGAAGGACAAAAAAAAAATTACTTGTTGTGGGAAGAAGGGGAATGGTGGAGAACATAGCTTCTATATATTGTATATGCCCAACATCCATAGAGCACTAAACATTTCTACCTCTAGTCACCCCCAATATCGCCCTTTTCACTTCAAACACCAGGCCCCTTTTTTCTTGAAACTTTATTCCCTCTCGCTTGCTGTCTTTGCAGGAGAAATCCTCAAAGGGCTGCGATAACCAGTTGGCTGTGCCGCCGCTCTCCACGGGCGGCTCCAAGTCTCAGAGATCCAAGCTGGTGTTTGAGGATAGGTAAGAGGAGCTTTTTCCACTGTGGATAACCTCTCAGCAGGGTGTGCAGAAAGACCTGATGTGGGGATCTAGGGTTGCCTTTGATGCATAAAGCTGTAGGAGGGTGGGGAGGTCATGAATAGATTTGCCTACATGCAGGAGAGATGATGTACATTTCCACATTAAAAGGCTCTCTGTTGGGAATCTGTGTCCTTTTCATGCAGAGGTAAAGACCCAACAGTCTTGTCTCTTTTTTTTGTTTTTGTTTCAGGGTTTGATTTAATTGAAGAATAAGGATCTTGTTTTTATAGGTAGTTTCCAGGTCTGTGCTAACAAGAGCAAATGAATGCAGAAACCGAGCTATTACAGTGTTGTGGCTTTTTTATGGTTCAGAGAAATAATGAAATTTCTTTCTTTCAGGGTCCATTCGGCAGATCACTACCTACAAGAGGCCAAGAAACTTAAACACAATGCAGATGCACTGGTAAGGGTGAGAGCCTAATGACTATTTACATAAATAATTGAAATGCAACAGTGTCAGTTGCTGCATGCAAAGCACTGAGAGGTTAGTTTAACAGGAACCCTTTTTATGTAAGACAACATCCAGGTGCACAGAAATTAATACTTCTTACAGGAACACATTTGAAGTTTTTAACACACTTTTTTTGCTGACAGTTATGTGTTTGTATAATATTAATTCCACTGACTGGAAACTTCGTGTCTGAGCTAAATTTCCCAAAGGCCCCATTTCTCTGTTCTCTCACTTTTTATGCATAATATCCCCAAACAAAAAAATTAAAACAATAATGCCTTTGTTAACGGGTTACTGACAGATAAGCAGGTGACTATTTAACTGCAGGTCTGGTATCAGTTACTTACCTGAGGATTATGAGGTACCTGCCTGCTGCGTGGTATTTCCACTCAAAACAAACAAATGCCCAACTGCTGAGAATTAAGCACTAACATTTATTTTTTGCTCCCTCCATAAACAATCATACTTTATATTTATTCCCCCCTTTTTTATGTACCTGGATTACAACAACCCACACTACAGATTATTAGTCCCCATCTGCTAACATTCAAAGGCCAACATCTGCATAATTGTCCTTTTGTTATGTAATATAAAGAGAGTTTATGTATTCCTCACTAAATGCCAGAACAAGGTCGAAGAAACAATCATGTGAACCTTATTGAGTCCTGCACTGCTGTGATAGTTTCAGAAAGAAATGCAACAGTGATTTCATTGTTGCCGTCTTCCTGCTCTTTCACAGTTGGACCGTTTTGAAAAGGCAGTTTACTACCTGGATGCTGTGGTGTCTTTCATTGAATGTGGTAATGCTCTGGAGAAGAGCGCCCAAGAGGCAAAGTCTCCCTTCCCCATGTATGCTGAAACGGTGGAGCTTATCAAGTAAGGCCAAACATAAATACCTTTTATCATTATCACAATTGCAAGAGAATTCCACCAACTGTGCACACCAAAGCCTGTTTACAGGCGTTGGGTAGTGAATATGGGAATTGCCTTAAGTGATGTTACTTGAGTCAGCGTCAGTTGGGGCTGAAGACTACACGTTTGAATGAAAACAACCTCAGGGTGTAGAGTTAGAGAGAAGTGAGGCTACCACACCTCTGTAGCCCACTCCTCGTCCCTGCTTGAGGCTTGCAGTTCAAGGCTACATTACCTGTTACTAGCATGACGCAAAATATCCAAATGAACTCTCTGTGGTTGAGTTGCATTGTGGGTAATGTAGGCATCTTTTTTTGTCAGTGATAGAATGTTTGGAATGAAAAGACTAACTCTTCTGCTGCATTCATTTTTAATTGTTGTCCATGTTATAGATATGAAATGCTAAACCAGTGTACAGAGTACTCTTTTAAACAGAAAGTCAATGTGTTAATTGTAACTTGAATAAAAACTTTCTATAATGGCTTAAGCAGTTGTTTCTCCTAGAAACTAAGTATGTATTCTGTTTGTTCAGATATACTATGAAGTTAAAAAGCTACCTGGCCCCAGATGCTACATCAGCAGACAAGAGGCTAGCTGTGCTGTGGTAAGTACTCTGACGTGATTCTCAAGAAGAGTCGTCCTGTGCTTAGCTTTCAACTAAAAGTACTCCAAATCCTAACTCTTTGATTGAAGGAGAGTATTTAATTAGTCCACCTGTCTCTGGTCACTGCTGTCTTCTTTGCAAGTTTTAGATTAATAGGAACCTTTTTCTCTTTCCAGCCTACGATGCCAGTCTCTCCTCTACCTGCGGTTATTCAAGCTGAGGAAAGACAGCGCACTAAAATACTCCAAAACACTCACCGAACACTTGAAGGTACTTTTTGTGTCTTTGAAGCTAAAATCAGGTTTTGCTTGGCAAACCTTCAAAAACCAAAGGAACACAATACAAAGTGCAAGTATGCAGTTTTTTTTCTTTCTGTGAATGTGTAACCTGCTGTGTACATAATGTTCTTCCCCTCATTTTGACAGAATTCTCTGAGTAACACCCAGGCTCCCTCTCCTGGAATGGGAAAGTAAGTCATGTCCTCCTTTGCTGTTTGAAAATCAAATGTGGTTTTAAAAGAGATGTCAGCGTTTCCTGCACAAGTGTCTAGAGAAAGTATTGAAAATGAGTTTGACATTTACCCACAGGTTTTAAAAGTAAAAAAATATATATATCAGTGCCTACACAGATACCCGTTGATGTAATTCCACCTGTTTTAACATCTTGTGAAGATCAGTTTGACCAGGGATGATTTTCAGTTAGCGGCCACAGGTGTTTGTTTGGACATTAAAATAACTTAATGTGTACCAAACTTTTGCTAAACAGGTGCCAGCATTGTCGTAACCACGTCTGCCTGTTTCTGTTTCCTAATGCAGCAAGGCAGCAGGTATGCCCTCTCCAGTGTCTCCCAAACTGTCACCAGGCACGGCCGGTGGCTACTCAGCAGTCAGCAGCAGCAGCGCCAGCTCGTCTGTGACCATACCTCAGCGTATCCACCAGATGGCTGCCAGCTACGTCCAGGTCACCTCCAACTTCCTGTACTCTACGGAGATCTGGGACCAGGCGGAGCAACTATCCAAGGAGCAGAAAGGTAAACCACAGGGTTCGTTCGATTTTCTACATAATCTGGTGTCTACATGATCACTCGTAAACCAAAAATACTTTAAATGAAACAATCCCGGCCTCCTATTTGTTTGTTGTCTCCTGGCATCTCATAGTTCATAGGGCCCTAAATATTTAGCTATTTGTTTGATGGGTTGGTATTCAGTCTAACTTGGTATTTGCGCTCGCTAAAAATATTAACTGCTCTGTTTCCACAATGTTAGGCCTGAAAATATGTGATGATATGTGTGGTTTTAGTCTAGCAGATTGGTTTAGTATTTACGCGATTTGAATAAATAAACACATAGTTTATGGATGCACATTAGCATTACCCACAGAGCAACATGGCTGGCTCCTTGCAGAAAAAAAAGGAAATTGTCTACCGATAACAATACAGTAAATTGTACTTATCTATATTACACCCACAAGGGTTGCATTCTAAATACTGTATTATAGCATTGTCCTTTGCTTTTTATGACTTGAGTACCAGATTCTTTTATCCTTTATTGCTGAGATGTGTTGAAACGATCACATTTTGAATCGCTTCACCACTTCTCAGGATAATGTCATGTTAATGGCCTGGAAGTTCTGTTAAATTCGAATACTTTTAGTTTCAAAGTTGAGTACCTTTAGTTGTGTGTCTTCTATTTTCCTTAACCTGTTACCTCTCTACTGCATACTATCTATTAACGGCAAAAATACCCTACAACAATATACTTAACAATTGAGCACAGGCTAAAAAAAGAGCTTTTGAATCCCTACTGAATTGCTTACTAAATTGCAAGTGTTCCTAAGCACAACAGCATTGATTTAATTGATTAAAAATGGCGAACCAACGATATCATAATGAAGAAAACAAATGATCTTGCTTTTCTGCTCACTGTGACTTTGTTTTCCCAGAATTCTTCTTGGAGTTGGATAAGGTGATGGGTCCTCTGATCTTCAACACCAGCAGCATGACCGAACTGGTGCGTTACACACGGCAGGGCCTCCACTGGCTGCGTCTGGATGCAAAACCCTAGCGAGGACTCGTTCCCTGAATGCTGTTTCTACATACACACCTCAGCCGCTTGTGCTCAAAGACACACACGCATGTCCTCACAGACGGATACATATACAAATGATGTACTGTATGCACACACACAGTCCACCTCTGGTCCTCACACACATACACACACACACACACACACCTGATGAACTTCTCAGACATATATCCAACACTGTGTCCATTTTCTACACCAGCTTGCCAAAAACACTGAGCAATCTAGAGCATCTCACACCGTCGACAGCACCACACAGGGAGAAGCATCAAAACTGCAGCACAGGAACAAAAAGAGCTTATCGCCTTGCTTCATATATCGGCATTCTTACAATCTTTGAATGCCATGTTTTTATCTATTTGGCATGGAAGCGCTGGGTGAATTATTTATGAAAATGCTTAAAAATGGGGTTTGTTTTTTAGGCTACCTTGGCTTTTAACTTTTTATTTGACTTTGTTTCACCAAAGTACCTCCCATGAACACCAAAGGTGCTTTAAAATGAAGGTTTCTCTTTATCATTTTTGTGCCTTGTATGTGAGCGACAGGAAAACAAACAGCCACCCACCATATCTGGATATTTTTTTTTTTTTTTGGCTTTTACCCATTGTATGCATTTTTTTTTAAACATTTAGCAGTTAATGGAAGCTGGCAACGTTTGTTTTTTATTGCAGTCTTTAAAATTTTGAGTCATGTTATTGCAATTTAAAGCAAAGATGGTGTTGGCCCCAAATTAAGATACACTACACCATCTCTATTAATCTTTCCTTCAAAGTCCCTCGGCACTAAAGCTTAATCTTGGAGCATGCCCACAAGATTTAAGGACAGACTGTGGGAAGGGCTACTGTGCACAGCAGATTAATACTTCTGACACACATATATTTATAAATTTTCTCTTTATCAATCACTGTAGTAGTTTTTAACAGTGTAATGTTATTATCCAGAATCATGAACTACTTTTAGCTCTGCTAGAAAATTGAATGTTGGTAAGTTCGTTCAATCATTTGTTGTCCGGTTTGATGCAGAAAGAAGCATGGCCTGTAGAGGCCGCTAACGGGGGCTATAAGACTCTTGGCCTTAATTAAATTGATCACGTTAATGTTCTCTCTAAGAGATTTGCTGTCTTTGAAGCTCCCGATTATGAGTCTCTTCCTCTGAAATGTTTTTACACTTGTACCTACATTGTTCACTGAGAAATGTCCTCAAGGAAGAGTCACTTCCAGACAGTGTTATTATTTTATTGATCCCCTTGTTTGCTCAGAGTGTATTTTTCTAAGGAACAGCAGGGAGTGTCTTTAGTATTGAAGATCGTTTCCACATATACAATGCAGTTATTTATATTGCAGTTGGGTTTGAGTGACCACTAATTTGGCACAACAATGGCAAATTTATCTGGAAGGAAAGATTTAGAGAGGCAAACTAATCAGTGTTGCATTTATAGAACAAAGAGTTTTAAATCTAACATTATATATTTCAGAAAAGAAGTATAACGGCCAATATAGATTTTATTTATATACCAAGCAGTTTTTTTGTTTTTTCTTCCTCTGGCCAAGCAGAAGTATAACTTTTCAAATGCATTCTTTTAAAACAGGGTTGAACCAAGGGTTATAAGATGCAAAGTATTTGTGTATGTAATTTTTCCTATTTAAATTGTAATCATGCTTGTATTACAAGACGGTAGATAAGGAGCGTGTCAGCACGTTAGGCGGGGTACAGACGACAGAGTAACAGTGATATGAATATGAACATTTCTGTTGTTTAGAATAACTAATTGTCATCGAGGGAAATGTCCATGGCAGTGGTTTTCGAATGAAGACGTTAACATTACACCTAGTATTTCAGTTGACATGTGGGTGTTTGGTAATGGTCAAAGACATGCAGGACTGTCCTTTTTGGGTATTTTGGTAGGCCGACCTCATTAAAACATGCTGGAAATATTAAAGCCTGGATCAAATAGTATTCATGGGGTTTGTTTTTGGTTGATGGCAGATGAGTTTGCAGCAAGAACAGGAAAGTGGCATAAAGTTTCAGACCTATAATAGTCTGTAACTTGGCACTTCTCTCTCATTTTCAAAGATACATTTGGTGTACTGACACATGGTACACCCTTCTCACCTCAAAATAAATCTTAAGTTTACTATTTGCCCCAGGTTTGACCTTCTTTTTGTTTGTTGGGCTTTGTATTTTCTTTCCTTCACTGGCTCCCTGTCCTGTATCGTAGGAGGGGATACTGTTATTTCCTCTGGCACTTGAAAAATAGAACGCCAGAGGAGGTATTATTTTAATCTATGCAGGATTTTTACAAAAAAGGATCTGTTTCTGTGGGAAATCTTTAATTTTTGGCTTGGGATTTTTTCCCCCCACTTCTTTTTTTTTTCCGCCTCAGTGAGAAACCTGTTGAACTCAAGTGTCCAATGCCTTTAGCTTTTGCAATTTTGTGTACTGGTTTAGTATATATGTGTATATAGATCTGTTTTTATAACCAAACACAAATGGCATGAGCCATTTTGTACTTAAAGCTGGAGGCCACTTTTCTCATAGGAATTCCTCTGTGGGTTTTGCCAGCACAGTCAATGTCTTCATACACTGGTACACTTTGTAAGTACAGGTCCGCGCCTAGTGTTCCATACACTATCTTGTAGTCAAATGTACAAAATTTAGCATTAGAGTAATTTTTAACAGTTTGCTACTCACACTTATTTATTTTTCTGCCCCTTTGCTTGATATTTTTTTCTATTTTGCCATTTTAAGGAGTACCATTTTATGAAATAGGAAGATGTAAATGTATCGGGGTTGTTCATGATGAGATTTCATTGTAAGTAGTAATTAATATTAATTCTAACTTGAAAGAATCCAGGGTAAGATGAGTTTTTTTGACATTCAGTAGGAAGATGTTAACACGTGCATGTTTCTATTTAAATACAAATGTATAAATTGTAAATATAACATTTCTTTAAGGGTGAATTTCTACTACAGGTTGACATTTTTATTGAAATTTAAAAATTGCTGTACATACATTGTGAGATACTTTTATGCACATTTTTTTTCCCTCTATGGGCTTTTGTGTTTTCTTCTTCCAAGCTGTTACAGAGTACGTCCTAGTCTCTTTAACACTGTATATCAAATTTATTTCTCAGTCTTTTTCTTACCGTGCTCGTATACTTTGTCTTCTGCTTCACTGTCTCCCAGTATCATGGTCGCCACATAATCATTAATGAGTCTAGAATCCAAGTGCGAATATTTTGTCTTCTCTGTATTTGATATGGAGGCGTGTACTTTTCATGAAATGTATATTGTTGATCTCATGGGATGGATGGATGGTGTGTACAGTCTGTTGTGTAAAACCGCATCTGTTTCCTCCTCACGAGAGAGATGTATTTACTGTGTGTCCCTTTTGAACAGTTGGTCCAACATGTCTTTTGAAACAGAGGTATTTCTCTACAGGTCAAAACAGTTGTAGCAGTTTATACAGTATGTTGTATAACACCTTTTTTTCTAAAAAGTCGTCTCTAAAGTGAGACCAGCAGCATACACTATGTACAATAGTCTAAATTGGATTAGTTTTAAGAGAACTGATGATAGAGATACTATATATGATGGATGCAATATGATTAAAGGTACTCATTGAGTTTGATCTTCAAACTTAGGTTATGTAATTTAAAGCATTCTTGTGAAGTGAGTATTAATTGTGACTAATGAGTCTGTCCTGAATATTCTTTGTATTTTGCCGTATTGAGAATAAAATATATATGGATATGTTTAATGGCTGGTTACTCATTTTCTATTTAGAAGCGTGAGATTTTTGAGTTTCATAGAACGCGTAACACGTGTCATTTGCTCATGGTGATGATGAGCAAACAAAACTAATGTATACATTCAGCATTGCATAACAAAACACACTGTGTGCATGTGCATCCTCACGTGCTTCATAGTGCCACCTAAGGCCAAGTCATTTTTTTTTTTACCATGAAACTGATGTTTTGGAAGCACAACGCAACATAAGTAACTCTTTTCATAATGTCTTAGTAAAAACACCTGGCATAGGAAACATCTAAACACTTTGGAGATTTTGGAAATTGTAATTTCTGTCTTCTGTCCTTTAGTTTATGTGTCATTTAATTTCTGTCGTATTAGTTGATTGGCCATAAGCAGCAAATGTCAGCACCTTTATATGTTTTTAAAACAACTAACAAAGCTAAAAAAGAGTCCAAATCGCTGCCTGAATTGAGAACATTGTGGTGCCGCACAATGTCTAAATACCCCATTACATGTAAAAGTTCTGCATTCAAATTATTAGCTATACTCACAGTATAAAAAGTCAAAGTCTGTGCAGAAAAACAACTAGAGTATTGGATTATTAGTAATGTAAAAGCAGAATTATGGAGGTGGAGCTCGTTTTAATTTACGTACTGTGGGAGATAGATATAGTTAAAAGTATTTTCAATCATGAAATGAAGTATAAAGTGGCATACAATGATAATACCCAAGTAAAATCCAAGTATTTAAGTAAATGTACTTCGTTACATAAGTATCACAAATTGGAGTGTCCTGACCAGCCTTAGTAGCAGTGTTTGAGCTGAAGTATCTTTGCACATAGTGCTGCTTACATTATTTCGTTAACCCCATGTAGTGACTTGGTATAACAGACAACTGCTGACAACTCCCCGGCCTGTGCTTCACTTCTCACTGATTAAATTGCCACCAAGTGGTCATGAGTTGCTACCATCATTGCAGTCCAATCAATGTGAGCCTTATTGTCACTGGCTTGTTTGTGATATTTTGACAGGTTTCCTGGGTTGTAATATTGGAAGGAAGGAACGTAGAATCTTAAAATCATCAAATTATTGGTCTTTTTGTGGGCCTGTGTATGTGAATCGATATGGCCTCGAAGATATTACATATTTTGTTGTTCTACTGTGTCGCCATGCAAACAGTGCGGCTTCAGTTGGTGCTTAATCTTTCTGTGCATGAAACAAAGGTATTCAAAGTAGTTTATATAGCTTTGCATTGCAGAGCCTCTTAGAAATGATTAGCTCCTTTCAATCCACATTGTGCTGCCCTGAAAACATTAACTCTATATAGACTGGTGGGTTTTTTTCTTTGTTTTTTCACATGTTTTTGTTCCTCTTGTCAGTTTTACTTACCATATTTGAAAGATAGCATTTTTTTTTAAACATGAATATTTAATTTGTTGAACTATTCACTTGCACTACGTGTCTCTTTCAGTAAGTAACATGCAGTAAAAAAAAAAAAAGTCACTGTTTAGTTTTGGCTTGTGTCTCTTTCCAGTGAACTGAAGAACACCAAAACAATACAGAGAAATCCCCCGTTTCACACTGGTTTTCACCGTTCCGCCATTAAGACGGACTGACCAATGAGGTGTCGCCTTTTCCCCAAAGTGCCCGCCTCCCGCCTCATCTGATTGGTCGACACGGTCCTCTATTACCTTTCATCCGCTTGCTTTCCCCTCTCACCAGGGAATAAGGTAAAGCTAACTGCGAGCGAAGGAAAAGGAAAAGCTCATTACCGGGGCACGGTGAGACACGTTAGTCCAGAAAAAAAACAATTGTATCCGTTAGTTTATGTGTTTCATTAAATTGACTCGAGAAGAGGAAACACACCTGAGAGAAACAAGGACTACAAGGTGAAAACAGCGAAGTGAATCAACAGGTACGTGAAGGGGACTTTGAAAGCAGCAGGTGCATTTTAGTATCGCTGTTGGTTTCGGGTGTCAACTGTCAACCTGTAGCTTAGTATTTCTAGTAAAAAAGAAGCTTTATGGATATGTTTTATATTAAACTTCTCTTTATTTGTGTAGGTTTTAAAAGTTGTAAAGCTTCTAGTCCTTTAATAAGCTGTTCCAGGTCTATTCAGAGCAAACGGTAACGTTGGGTAACACATACCCCCTATTAGTAGGTAGTGGTTAATTGTATTTTTGAACATAGTATTGCTACTGAATTATCTGTAATATCATGTTCTGACTTAGTGGACATATTAAAATATATATAGAATATATATTATACTCTATATATAATATATATATATATATATATTTAAGACTGTCTTTATTCTCGTTTTAGAAATTCAGGCTGTTGTTTGGCTTCCTCATCTTTAACACTGCTTTTTATTTTATTTTATATCTTAGAATTATCTTTACCTATACACGTTCAGGTGTTCATACTAGTTTATAATGGATTACGTTTTAGGTATACTAAACGTATCTATTTTCCCCTTATATTTATATATTTACCTTGTATTTTTGTATTTATTGTGCTATTTTTTGTTGAACTAGGACCTTTCATTGTGTCCTGAATGACAAGTATTATTATTGTTATTATTATTATTATCATGATTAGGGCTTGCAGACTTCAGACTAACATCACATTTGGCTCTGACAAATGAATTGATGATGATGAAAATGATGGTTAACTGCAGCCCAATCATGAATAGTGTGCAGTGGAGCCAAACAACAACCCCAAACTACTGTTATCACCACATTTAATTGCCATTTTCATACTTTCTGTGTCGCACATTACTTATACGATGCCTGTAGTTTGACAGTATTGTGAAAACAACATCGTATTGTCCTTCCTTAACCTTATCTCCATGCCTCAAATTAATACCTGCCCCTAAATTATGCACAGGAGGGCTTTCTACCTAATGACTGGATTATGTTTTATTTAAAGTGGGAACAAAAGGAGCTGTGGCAGCGTTGCTTTGAGGGGAAACAGGACACTGTTGTTTTGTGCTGTAGCTGAAACTGAAGCACTCATGCAGTGCATTGGTCAGATGGTGGGAGCAGGAGGAGCACAGTGGATTCTCTGTGTGCCGCTGCTGGATGCCTTGCTCAGGCCGCTGACCCCTGACCCGGGTCGACTCCGCTGCACCCACAGAGGGTGACCTGGAGGCTGCAAAGAGACCCTTACAGAGATGTTTGTGCAGAGTAGATATGCATGTTGGTTTAATGCAACAGATACTCATGTCCACACCAAGGCAAGAGAACCCAAAAGCATGCATCCATCTTCTACAACAGGTGCCCACATCAACACCTGTTGGACTGAAACTCATCTAATGTTGCACTACTTGGATATCATGCATCGATAGATGGTTGTACTTGTCAACTCAGAGCGACACATGATAACTTGACACAAAGCCAACACATGCAAACACGTGGCAATGCATATATTTGGTGATTGTTGCATGCAGGTAGTTGTGTGGTAAGATTTTGTGATGTGTGTGTTTGCAGGAAGATGAAAGGAAGCCGGACACAAAAGATAGAAGCAAATAGAAGGGCAGGGCTATAAAATAGAGTAGGATCACGAAGCTGTGGGCCATACACATTAACCTACCCCGGGTGTTGAAAGATGAGCTGTTTCTCTCTTTCCCTTGTCCTCTAAGGTAGCAAGAAATGTGTTAACAGTTGTTAATGGTGGACTGCAGAAAAAGCAGTTAGAATTGCATAGTATAGCAGTCGTTTTAGGAGGTTTTTAGACTCAAATTAGCACTAGCTTAGAGTTCAGACTTCATGTGGTGTGTGGTCGTTTGACTTCACGAGGCTGCTCGTGCTTTTAACAGTGGAACATTTCTCTTGGTGTGTGTAGTTTTTTACTCGGATGTTTACATTCTTTCAGTGACCTTTCACTAGGGTTGCAAAGGGGCGGAAAATTTCCGGTAAATTTCCGGAAAGTTTCCGGTAAATTTCCATGGTAAGTTAAGCTCGGGAATTTTGGAAATATTCCATATTGGAAACTTAGGAGAACTAACTGGGAATATATTATTTCCAAGCATAAATATAAACAGAAGTCATAAGAAAAACTCCATGCAAAATGTTTTCAACAGATATTTCAACAGATTTATTTGTAATACAGTGGAATAGAACACGTTTCAATAACTTGTTTCATGGATGAACAAAAACAGAAATGTTGAGTTTAATAATACCATCCCCTAACCCCACTCCCCCCCCAAAAAAAATGCCCCCCATCCAGAAATCTCCACAAAGTCCCATTCAAAAGGTTAAATGAAAAATGCCACTTTTCCTCCAAAATGTCTCTTTAAACATGCAAATCTTCCTTCAAGCAATCCTCTTTTCTCTTTTTTGCTCAGTCAATAGACTCTTCCTGGACCTCATCATCATCCAACAACATGTCCACTTCCTCAATATCCAACTCTGAGTCTTCCTCTTCAGTGTCACTTTCCAGCCTTGTTGAGGATGGCTCTGTGTCAGGCTCAAACAGCCGTAGGTTTGCCCGAATGCCAACCAGCTTTTCCACTCTCACATTTGTGAGCCTGTTGCGAACCTTTGTGTGGGTGTTCCCAAACAGTGACCAGTTGCGCTCGGAGGCGGCTGATGATGGTGGGATTTGGAGGATGATGGAGGCTACAGGTGCAAGGGCCTCAGATTCACATAGTCCCTTCCACCAGGTGGCTGCAGATATGTGCTGGCATGACTGCCATATTCCATCCCCTTTCCAAAGGCCTTGCTTTGTTCGATACTTTGCCAAACTGCCTAGAACTTTGCCTTTATCGAGACCCAAGCGGTCAGACATGGCTGTAATGACCGCATAGGCACCGTTGATCTCTTCCCCAGAAAGTATGCCCTTGTCATATTTGGGGTCCAGCATGTATGCTGCTGCATGCACTGGCTTCATGCAGAACTCCCTCCGCTTTTCCAATGACTTGACCACAGCCGTTTCCTTTGCTTTCAGCAGTAGGGAAGTGGGCAAAACTGTCTGGATTTCCTCCTTGAGCTCTGCAAAAAGGCACTGGACATCCGATAAGATGGCACCATCCCCCTCTATCTTTGCTATTGCTGCTGCAATAGGTTTGAGGATTTTCTGACTGCTAGATACCCTTTCCCAGAACACATCATCCAAGATGACCTTCTTGATGTCACTGTCGATGCCTGCAGACTGGGAGTGGGCTAGTGTCATCCATAAAATCAAAGAATCCTTTGATGCCAGAGGGACCAAGAGCTGATGAGTGGGTATCTGACTCTGATGCAGCTGAAACAGATTCATTTTCCCCTTGAGTGGAGCTCCTGGCTGCTGCATGTGTTGGGCCTTGAGGAAATTTCTTGCACTTTGCAATGTGCTGTTGCATTTTTGTGGCATTCTTCACGTAGGTCTTATCACAATACTTACACATATATACAGACTTCCCTTGTACATTAGCTGGTGTAAAATGTCTCCACACATCAGATGGCGCACGTGGCATTTTTCTGTAAAATAACACAAGAGCTTGTAAGAATGCTAATGCAATGCAAGAGATTGTAGTAATACAATGCAATATGATAAACAGATATAAATAGTAAGGCTAGCTAAACAACTGGAATGATCTTCAAAACAAAACAGCCAAATGAGGTAGCTAGCATCTGTTTTATGCTATAGCCTACTAGCTATTGCTTATTTAGCATCTAACTTATCAGATTGCTATCTACCAGATTAATACAGTGTATGTGATATTTGCAATTTAAACATTTAATGAATATATTTCCCCATAATATCATCAAAACTTACCTCACTTGTTAAGTCCACAGGCTCAAATGTGTGCCTTCAATACTCTTTGTCCTTCAGGCTCTAAAGTGTGGTCCATGTGTTCATGTGATGGAGGCATGCACAGTGCCAGTAGGGGGTCTCAATAGCCATGCAGCAAGCATGTGCTCTGTGCATGTGATTAAGGAATGGCATGGATATTCAAGTGTATTTGAATGGCATCTGTTTTTTTTAGTCAATATTAGGCTAAAATATACTTTGCTCAACTATATTTAAGTTCCCTAAGAAGAGCCAACCTTCAATTTTGAAAATTCCCAGTTTATTCCCATTAATTCCCGTTAATTCCCATGGAAAGTTTCCATCTTTGAAAATTCCGGGAATTTTGCAACCCTACCTTTCACACAGCCCACCTCTACAAGGATGAACTAACTGGTTTGGCTACGTAAGTAAGGTTAGATGAAGCTTAGATGGGTTCAGATTGATTCTGCCGCAATAAGGCACCTCATGGAGGCACTAGCTAAAAATAATAACAAACTAAAAACGTGTGAATATGTTGCTGAAAGGTGGAAATGGTAGGGTTACACAACACTTTTAAGAAGAAATAAAAGAGCAAACAAAAATGAAGCCGATAAAAGGTGGAGAAAAAAATAAATGACCTCGGCTAATGCTGCTGTAATTAAATCATTATCACTCTCTCTGAAATGTAATCAAGATGTCAGAGTGAGATAATAGTCAAGGATGTAGCAGGGAGGTGACAGAGCTATAAATCAGTTAACTGGTTGTTGTTTGTACTATTTTCACCTGAAGTTGTTTACATTTGCCTATAATGGAAGTGTGAACTTGTAGTTCCACCTCTTCATTTGTACCTGCATGACGAGGCTTTCACTGGCATTGTTGGTTTCAGGAAAGTAAATGCGTTAAGGAAATGTGAGTGACTCATTCTAAGGGACGGGGAATTCAGAGGTTTAATCAGGTACAAGAGAGAATTCCTAATGACTAACAGCATGATTTAAAAATAAATCAGCTGATGTAATCAAGAACCCCAGGGACAAGGACTCATTTTAGCCCTAAAGAATGAGGTTGCGCTTCTAAGGTAGAGCTACAAAGTGGAAACTACTCGGCTGGCCACAGTCCATCACCCCCGATATTATCAAGGGTTTAATGGGTAATAAAGTTAACACATTAGAGATAAGCGCAGGACATTATTTCATGCAGAAGTACCTTTTATGTTTCAGAAGTTTGGTACATGATGGGGACGCTATTACTTAATAATTCAACTGTATAGCATGGAGGCTAGTTAGCACAAGGTGTGGCATTCTGATTTGTGAAAGTCATCATGACATCATGATCTGTTTTCAAACTAATGCGCCAGGAAAGGTTGATAAGATGATTGATGCATGTTTTAGTGCATGGTTGTATACAGGTAGGTATGCTTAGGTTGTATGACATCATTGCAGGAAGGTCTCTTTAAGCGCTGATAAGAAGATCAGAGCACCAAAGAGGAAGAGAATGGCTTATTTAAGATGCCATATTCAAGTTAAATTTTCCCCCACAGGATTAATAAGTAATAGGAGGGAAAATCTCAGATTGTTGTCGCAACTAACAGGCATGACGTGAAAGGAAATATTAATAGGCAAATACATTGATGTTGAATAGTTAATCATAATTATGATAAAGATTGCTGGCTAGATACAACATAAGTTGGCATGGCAGTCATTTAACTCCCTCTGGCTTTCTTCTTTTATAAAACTGCTTGGCTAAAAGTAGCTTTAATGCTGATCAATAATACAGTTTGAGCTCTTTATTGTAGTATATGCTGTATCCATTTTTGGCTAACTTGCTAATAATGACAGAGCTTAGAAGTGGAATTTCTTCTTGAAGCTGTGACTAAAAAGTGTGAGATTCAGGATTGGCTGCTATAACTGCTCTAATCATCTAATTTTTATTACAATCACACACAATTATAATGCGACTGCTGTTTCTATTCACTCAGCAGAGCAGACGGACAGAGTTAGCATCTGGTTAGTGAACATAGTTGAGCATTTTGCAGCTAAAGAGACAGATATTTCCCTCAGGAGTGTGTGAAGAGCAAAACAGAGAGTAAGAAGTGTGAATATTGGCCTATGGGGAAAACACCCGCCTGCATAATTTAATGAACACGGTTGTGACGCCATCACAGTGACAAAATCTGGCTGCATTTTTTTTTGTATTATTATTGTCAAAATCTGGCTGCGTACACACAGCCAGACAGACATATAAACATCCAGAAGTGTTATCTCACGGCAGTGTATGTCTCCAGGACCACATTTTGCCATGATGACACAGACACAGACTTACAAGGTGAAATAAATACCAGCGTTGCTGTCTTGGCTGGTAATAATTCAGACATTCACAGCCTTTCGAGCTCTCTTTCACCACCTTTTGTCCAGTTTCTTCTATTCAGTTGTTACTTCTGAGCTTTTTTTTTCTGCAAGCAGGGCCGGGAGGCTTTTCTTTTTTTTTTTTTTACCTGGGTTTGACCGCTGACCGGTCTGTAGTTGTGAGTTATTGTCAGATCCTCCTTCCTTTGTCAGGGGAACAGAGAGGCCTGTTCAGGTCCTATAGAGCAGATGGACGAGAAGGAGACAAATGGCTGACAGAGGTTATCGCCGCTGGCTAATACGAGATCCCCTGAGGGCAAACTGGAAAGTGTGTATGGTTATTTGTGTCTGTCTGCCTATTCTGGTTATCTGACAGGACCACACCTACGCTATTGTATGGCCCTATACGAACTTCATTGGGATATGGCAGTGTCATATTTCACGTGGGTTTGTGTGTGAGTAACCTATTTGTTTAGGCAGCTTTTACAAATACATCCTTCTCCTTTTCTCTACTTCTTTGGGAAATATCTATAGACATAAAATACAGATGTTAATATAGTCATAGAGTACGAAAAGGTGCCATGTGGTGTTTTATTTCAAACAAACAAAAGTAATATTTACATTCAGCATTACCTTACCATGTATCCTTGAGGCCTAACAAACGTGCTGAATGTGTTCCCTTACTTCTGAAACATTTAATAAAAAAAAAAAAATTTAAAAACTGCAGTGTTTTAATCATCTTCTTCTCCCGTACATCTGCTGACACATTGCTGTATATTTTAGTGCATTCTCATCACATGTTGATCAGTGGAATTGTGTGAAACCATTGAGAGAGACTTACATGGTACCTGTTTTATTATTGCATATAAAAAGTAATGTTTTCAAATTAATTAATGTGACTTTTGAGTTTCTCCGTAATGGCAGAAGAATAGTCAGATTCCGCGGATGTAGGAGCCTACCATTGGCCGTCTATTTCTGATGGCATTCTCCTTCCCTTCTGCTATCTTCAGTCCAAAGTCGGATTGTTTTTTCCTCTATATCAGAATGATAGGCAGTGCAGCCAGACTTTTCTCTAGCAATAACCAAGCGCTGTGGAGATCGATAATGTCAACTGCAGAAAGTCCAACTGGAAAAAAAACCCTAATTCAATGAATTCAAGCCACATTGCTTGACTGTAATGCAAAAACACCACTACTCTGATCTCAGATCATAACTTAAAGTTTTAAAATGTCGATAGTGAGGGGCGGCCGGTGGCACAGTGGTAAGAGCAGTCGCCCCGTGTAAAGAGACACCCACAGCGGCGTCTGGTTTGACTCCAACCTGTGGCCCCTTGCTGCTTTGCTACCCCTCTCTCTCTCTCTCTCTCTCTCACCCCATACCCTGTCTGTCCTATATAATAAAAGGCTTGAAAACTGCCAAAAAAATAATCTTTAAAAAAAAATCACTGGTGCAATAAAAAAAACGGCCAAGGCAGAGAGAAAGAGAAAGACCTTTTCTAACAATGTTGCTGTTTCACTGCAGTTTTGGACTACAGAGCAACCCTTCATACTTTGTCTGTTTGAGAATTTGTGTGTGTACTGTACCTCCATAATACACTGCGCTGTCAGGTGTACTGGAGAGCCTTCTCAGGTTTCATAGCCCCTGATGAAAAGGTGTGGGTGAGGGGTTGTCAGCGATACTTAAGCGGGCCACAGACACAGTAATATGGCTGTGATATAGACTAATAAAAGAGGCATTTACAGCTGTCTGACATGGCTGGAAGTAGAGGCTTGTGGGTTTTTTTTTATGGATGTCTGTGTGTGTCCAGTCAGTGAGAGCTGGGACGACCTCGACACCTGGGTTGTGACGCAGTTCTATTTTAAGTCCAGTTGCTGAAATAAAACTCAAAAAAGCTTAAAAAATGAATGTCAGTGAAAAGCAGTGGGTCAGTTTATTTGATGAAATGACACAACTCTAAGTAATTCACAGCTGAAATGATAATTAGCAACTATTTGATAATCAACACATGTTTTCAATGTTTTTTCAAGCAAAAATTAGAAAAAAAGTCAAATATTCTCTAGTTACAGCCTCTAAAATGATGATGGATTTGTTGCATTTCTTTGTTTTCATATCATTGTGAACTGAATATCTCTAGGCTCTGGACAAAACAAGACATTTGACGAATCTGAGAAGTTGCAGTGGGCATTTTTTTCTTATCTTTATATTAAATAGACGATTAATTGAAAAACTTATCAGCAGATAATTCAAATCTGAAAAAAATTGTTTGTTGCAGCCCTGAAGTAATTTCAAACATGTTGTTGCTAGAAAGAGAGAAGAAGGTAAAACCAATGTTTATGTATATTCTTCACTTCAAGTGGATTAACATCATACAGTAGGAAGGAGTAACGTTCCCCCCAATAGTCACACCAATGCTTCCTTCGGCAGCACCACATCTGACTACCACACCATTTTTTTCTCCCAGGTTACAAAGTCCAGAGTGTGTTGCACTGTTTTCTGGTGAAGTTTAATCTCTGTGTGATTTATTTTACTGCCTAAAACCCCCCTTCCTCCTCTGACACCCCCCCCCCCCCCCCCTCCCCTGCTCCGAGGTAGGAAACCTGCACTGCCAGCAGTTAAAGGAGCCCATTGTGATCAGCTCCCCCAAAATTTACCACGGTTGCAGACTCAGTGCTGGGAAACACAATAAAGATTAGAAATCACTTGACTCCTGAGTGTGATGATCACTACTATTAGGTTGCTGTATATGTTTCAAAAGCAGGACAATTAAAAGTTCACACAGTGCTTCGTCTCTGCAGAGGCGTTGATATAATGGGCCTGCTACTGTCTATAGCCTGAGGTGTAGGTGGGAATCTGTAATTATCATCACATTAGACACACATTTGTTCTTTCAATAGAGCTCCAACATATGTTCTGTAGTCAAATATCCTAAAATGGAAGTTGAGATGAGTGCAAAATCACGATCCACGTGTTAATAGTGCTGCGGGTTAACAGGGAGCTCCTGTATTTCGGATAAAATAATCATTTACTTTTTCTTTGTTACATTATTTCCATTATATTGCTTTCTGCAGCATAAAGCAAACTTCTCAGAGGAAAAGCGCTTAGCCAGGATTACTCAGTTTGAGAGACTTATCAGCCTGTTCTGGGGGAAATTGTTGGCTGTGTTACACTGATCATCTGCTTCATAATGGCCTGAAGAGTGGCTTAATGCACACTCAGTGTCCACCTGGTTCTGATTAATTAAATGTGAAAAGCTGTTGGTGAAGCTTTAATGCCAGAGAGATTTTTTTTCCTGTCTATGGCAAAGCTGTTGTTATTTAGTGGTGTGATTTTGAAAATGTAGCAGCACTAGATTGTACGGTATGTGGGCATGGAAAAGTCATTGAGGAACATGTTGAAAGCTGAGCTCTTTGCACTCACAGTTTTTCTTTTCTAGCGCTCAACTGTCAATAAATCAAATTTATTCTAGTTTCACTTTACAGAAAAAATCCCCTGTAAACTTCATGTGGAGGTTGAGCGAGTGAGAAGCAGGAGAGAGGAGATAAATTCCTTGCTAGTCAGATGTTTGGCTCAAAGAGAGCCAGCTTACTCAAACTTTCCCTTTGTTTTTATGGGGCCCAAATTAAGACGTTTTATAGTTATGATGGGTAATACAAAGGCTGTTCATTTAGTAAGAACAGCTGCTCGGGGTCATCCAGTGCAATTTAAATGATCTTGTTCCTTTTCCCTTGATAACGTTTGGATAGTATTTGTTTGATGTAGGTTTTTAGGCTCAGTTTATCGGTTTATTTTTTTGTCTGTTTGTCTGTCAGCAGGATTACAGAAAAACTACTGGCCCGGTTTTCATGAAACTTAGTGTAATGCTGTGGTATGGACCAGGGAAGAACCCATTACAATTAAGAATGGATCTGAATCACAGGGCAGCTACAGTAGTTATTTTACTTTTGTTAACATTAGGGCATATGTTCTGCATGCATGTGTTCCAGAAGATCCTGACTGGGAAAAATTACACTACATTAACATTGAGAGAGAGGACAATCCTTGGCAGAGGTCTGCGCTGTCTGAGTGTCCTTCTAGTTTTTGTATTTATGGAAGCCAAAGACACAGTCTGCCTAAAACTAAGAATTACTCGTTTTCAACTGAGCCATAAATTGAGCTAAATCCAACAAACTCCACTTCAGTGAGGGTATGTCACTAGCTTTGCACATAAATTAAACAGCTCAGGCCATCAAATGGCACGTTTGGCTAAATTTGATACATGAGGGATGTGATCAAGCCATCTGTTATTTTGTGTGCTTTTTCCATGTCAAATGGTGCCTCACAAGGTGGGAAGCAAAAACATTAGCTGTGTTCTGCTCCGGTCCAATCACTTAATTTATTGAAATTCCCCGATGTCTCGGGATTCAGTCTGTATGAACAAGCAAATGATTAGACAAATAGAGAACGTAGAGAAAGTGATCTCTGGCCAATAACTGTGATACTGTGAAAGCAGTAAGTTGATTTGACCCAGTTCTTTTGTTTGTTTTACAGTGATGATTCACGAGATAATAAACTGAGTAGATAAAAGCAAGGTAAATATGTCCCTCAGTATTTCTTTAAGACTGTAAATTGGCAAAGTAGATCAGGAACTCATCTTTCTCTACAGGAGAGCTATCGGTACTCCCCTCACCTGCTTAAACTTTGTCTGAGGAATGAGTTGGAGAGAGACGTGTAAATAAAGGAGAAAGAGACTGAATGACATCTGATTCTAGGCTGCCAAGGCCAATACATTATTGAACTTTCAAGAACAGTAATATGAGACAAAATGCACGACACCCGTCACCCACAAGTCACCCTTATCTTCATCTGCTTGATGATGAATCATCACTTCCGCTTGGATTAATGTGCTCAGTCTATCATAGTGGGTGCTCCTGATAATTTGTTCACTATGCAAACAAAAATGTGGAGAATGTTGGCCACTTTAAATTAATCTAATTTCACCTGACAGTTGTATTCTGTTCTCAGCTAGATTAAAAATGTACTTTCTCAAGAATATGTCTTGGCACAGATCTGTTGTTGGCATCTTGGGGTCAGTGGGGGAAGTGAATATTAACCGTCCGCCCTCACACAGTGTCTCTGTCTGCCTGGCGGGTTATTTTGCAATTCAAATCTCTGGCGCAACACTGAGCAAATGTTTCGTTGTTGTCCTGCTGCTGCTGCTCTACAAGGAAGCGTATCGTGTATCTGGACTGTCCTTTTCATGCTTGTTAAAGCATCCTGGCAGGTATAAAAAGGAGGGATTAAAGAAATGTCTGTTCACTTTCATCACGCCTTGTTAGATCGTGGACAGTGACCCAGTTTTTCACACCTTCAATCCAGTTTATCCTCATAACTCTTTTTGTTTTTGGCCGTTCCTTCCTTCCAGCAAAATGGAATTTAGCCATCATTAATTATAGTAGTCACACCTGATCTTTCCGTACTGTGACATCGCAAACTATCTTCTGTGGAAAAGGCCTATTGAAATAAAACAATCCAGTGTAAGCCGCAGCATTATCCATGCATGGAGTCAATATAAGATAACCTAGTTTCCAGCATATATCCACCCACCATCTCGTGAGCAAGACTAATCAGGGAGAAAGTAAATGAAAACACCTGTAAGGGTGTGCCTATCAAAAGCAAAGAGTGTGGTAGATGTGCTGTCACTTTGCTTGATGCCTAAATCTTGCAGTTCTTTGGTAGCGGTGGGTTTGTGCATTTGCTGTTGGAGATAGGAATGTGTTTTTTCTTTCAAAAACGAGTCCCTGTATAGCTTCTATTACATTCTGTGGTCTAAAAATGTGCTTTCATAGACTGTAATTGCCTCATATTAGATGGGTCTAATACGGCCATATGAGGAATCCTGTTGTCTTGGTGCTCAGCAGGTCATTTGGTACTGTAACCTGACTTTGGAAACTCCAGGAGGTCGAATGACTCGGAGTGGAAAACACCCCCTTCTAATTATGTGTCTCAAAGTGAATAACATAGTGTGTTGCTCTAAAGATATAGGATTTGTGTGACTGCCTGCTGAAAGAGGGATATAGCTTTGTGTGTATTCCCATGAAAGATGTTTGTGTACAGTATAACAATCCAATATACTGATACACAGTCATATTAGTGTCAGGGTATATGTTTTCCGATATGCAAACCTTATTTTATAGAACATATAATGCATAAAATGATACTCAAACCCATTTATTGTATATTTATTTATTCTAAAGGTATGGTATTATTTAAATGGTCAGCAATGGTGACTGAAACTGGACCTGAATGTTTATTTAGCTATTTCTTTTTCTTTTTAATCTTTATTTTCTCAGTCTTAGTTTCTAGACTTGGTTGACAATGTAATGCACTGCATGTATAGTGTTCTGTATAATAATGATAAATATCCTTTAATAAAGTTATTACTTGTAGAAAGCAGCCTTCTGAGTACATTTACATGGTCATATCAGTGCAAAATCGGTGCACTGTCCACAAAGGAAAGGTCTGTTTTCATCCCAGTTCAAAAATCCACTATATTGGTGGCAGTATCGATATAATCAGTGAATTTTCCCCTCTAAAATGGGGCCAGATCGCAATATCTTAATAACCCAAGGCTAGACATAGCACTTCTACCCGTTGCAGCTAAATGGATGAAATATCAGCAGAAGACTTAGTGAAGTTTGATGAATTGAACAGTTAAGGCATACTCACTCAGTGTTATTGCATAACAGTTACTGGCAATTCATGCACTCATGATTGGTGTTTAGGCAACTGCAAAAATTTCCCTTGGCGTGTTATTATTCTGGCACTTCTTCCCTTACATATTCCCCTCACTGCAGGATTACATATCGAACATCATTATGCAATGGGTACAGGAACTAAAACTTGGTCCTTGCGATATAATACAGCCTCATGGTGAGAAATTATCAGGATGTTTTAGTGAATGTGACGCCCAAGCATTCAAGGTTTTATTTTGACAAAGCAAGACATTTGAAGATGTCACCTTCAGATGAATCTATAATGAAAATAACGAACAGTTGTAGAAAAATATATAACTTTCCTTTTCAACATGTCACCCTGTTGCTTTATTGAAAGTGACCCCACAGGTTTATATTTCTGTGTGATCTTCCTGTATGCACAGTTCTTTGTTCTACCAGGAAGTGTCCTGCAGGCTATCCTCTTATTGTTTTATCTTCACCTGCCATCTGCACAGGGAAATAAATTACTGGTGAGGCCATTGCACAGATGAGTATCTGTTATATAAGTGATGTTTGAATGGTGAACTCAATACGTTTTGAGCACAAATGACTATCCTAAGAGCGGATATGCTTTGTGTTGTGTTGTGTGTGTGTGTGTGTGAACAATCCTTGGTACATAGGAATAAAGATGTCATTACATAATAGGTAGGGGTGGAAAGGTTCACAAAATCCACTGTTCATATCACGGTTTTGGGGTCTCGGTTTTCGGTTCAGTTTGGTTGTTCTTTTCTATTTCTTTTAGATTCTAAAAATACTATATATCAGATCTAAAGCCTAATAATTAGATACATTTTTTAAATCAGATATTCTTAAGGACATGCCATCATGCAAAAACTGAAATAATGAGGCTGCTTGTCACTGGATTCCTGTAACTATCTTAATTTAAAGTGAAGTGAGGTTTTAAAACAGTAGCAGAGACATTGCTACATTTACACGTTTATATATTTATTTAGCAAAAAGGTAAACAAATTGTTTGCCTTCTAGGTAAGAATATTAAAAAAAAATAGGTTTTCTTTCACTAAAATACGCACAAACAGCAATCACTGAACTGACTGAATAAAGGCTACATCAGGGCTTTTCAATTCATTTGGAATTGAGGCCGGCTGACGAAAATTATCCAAAATGAGGGGCCGGAAAAAAATATGAGCATCACATTAATGGATATTGTAAAAAATGCAGCGACATAGGAGTACAGAGTCTTTATTTTATCAATGTAAATAGTAGTCATGACCTCAAAGTGCAACAAGCTTGTCAAAAAAACAGTGACATCCTTGTTAAATGAACATACCTTTTAACCAGGGGTTTACACTCAATTATTGGACTAATGTACAAGTTTGAGGCTCTTTTACTTTTACTTAAGTATTTTATTTACAGGCTACTTTATTCTTCTGCTCCACTACAAATCATTGGAAATATTCTACTTTTTACTCCAATACATTTATTTGATTACATCAGTTACTAGTTACTGTACCAGGCTTACAAGCACATATGAAAAATGAACGTAACATACAGTAAATGCAGAGTAGCATGATTTTTCTGAAAATGCCCCATCAATTTATCCTCTTTACACACTGATATGGCTGCAGAGTAAACACAGGCTTCCCAGTGACAGGAACAAAAACTTCTCCGTCCATTCTCTGGTGAACTGGCGGTTTTCTGTGACAACCTTTCTTTTTTTCAGAGTAGAAAGAGACATTGATGTGGTGTTTTAACCACAGATTTAACCAGACAGGAACGATTGAGAACAAGAACAGAGCGGAGCCTAGCGAGCTGTTGCCAAGAGGATTCAGAAACCCCCAAAGAAGAAGAGCGTAGCGGGAGCGTGAGTAGAGTTGTGGCCGAGCACCTACAGGGAGCGCATGGAGCAAGTCTCCCAGCGCTCAGGTATTTGACGCGCTGAGATGGATACGAGAAAGGACAGCGGTCATGAAGGCTTACGCTACGTTGCACCTCATTAACTGAACAGGTAAACACGTGTCCCGAACCGTGACAAGCGTACCAAACGAGACAGATTTTTTAAATAAACCGTTCCACCCCTATAGGTATTTGCCTAAAGTAACATGAGGACATAATATTCTCTGCGGCCCAAGGTGTCTTTTGTGAGGTAAACAGAGCATTACATAAGTAGCTGAAAGTTTTAACATTTGAATAAGATTTAAATATATAGTTTTTTTTGTCAACAAATTAAAATGACATTCAAATTTCAAATCAATATTGAAATTCTGCACAGCTTTTTTGCATGTCTGTTCATTCTGTTAAAACCTGGTATTTCTGCACAGTTGCAGATCAAGGTTAGGCTACATTGATATTATAAGTATTATAATAGTTGTAGAATTCAATTCCAGTGATGGCTGCGTAAGGTTGTTTCTGATTTGGGTAATGCAAATATTTCCAATAACACCAGAATATTGCAAAGTCAGAATTTCTTGGAAAAAATCCATATTTGTTGGGTTTTGCTCTCCCGCTGGCTGTACACAAAGCAAAGGCAAGTTTGTTTATATACAGTGGTACATTTCAGCTACAAGGCAAATAAAAGGGCTACACATAATACATTGAAAAGCTATTTAAAAATGAATTAAAAACAATACTTTAACCGAATAGGAAATGAAAAAATCAGCTAAAATAGAACAAGACATATCACTATAAAATACAAGAATCGAAATGTGTAGTGTGAGAAATCAATAACAATCTTATTGATTTGATAAAAATATCAATTTAATCAGATGAATCTCTTTATTCAAATTGAGGATTAACTTATTTTTTAGGTTGATAATGTTCAAAGCTTCATTCAAAAATCTTTTTATAGAAGCTTTATAAAAATGACATTTAGTTCAGCCCGAGTTCAAACAGTAAAAAACTGACAATACAGCACCCTTCTCATGAGATAGAAGTCACTGTGAGATTAATGGGGTATATTACAAGAACAATATGTACCATAAAGTTAGTGTCTCTATGGGAAGTCTTGACCTCTTGTGCTAAAGGTCATGTGCTCCTGGAGAAATCATGCGGTGTCATGGCTGCCGCAGTACCAGCTCAGGGGCCACCATGGGTGAATTCCTGCGTCTGTTGTGTGCCTGTGACCAGCTGGTCGGACCACAGCTCATTACGTAACAGGACAGAGATGGTTACTGCAGCTTGGCAGGGCACAGACGGCTATAGGCAAAAGATGACACAGGCTGAGCCAACTGGTCGGGACACTCCGATGATTAAGTTACTGTGGTGCTCTCTGGGACGAAGTAGTGAATTCGTGTCTCCACCATTCTGGTTTGTTAGACACTACTGTGGGTATTCACATTTTTATTTTCTGATATTTTATAGACTTAACAACTATTTAAGTATTGAGAAAATAACATACACAACTATGCAGAGGTAGTGGGGAGAAGTTTACAGATGTTGCCCAACGAAAAAAACAGGGCTGAGTATTAGGTGAAGACAAACCAAGCTTTATATTATCTGTCCTGCTTAGACAGCAGACAGTTTGTCTGTTGAGAGATGAGGCCTGAGCTATAGGAGACACTGGGGACCCAAGAACAATAGATGTTTTTTTTTGAAGGATAACATTTTTCCGTACTGATGGAGTCATTGAAACTTTTCCACCTTTGAACAGGAACTGGGTCAATTGTTATTGTGTTTTTTTTTCCTGTGGTGTTTGTCCTCGGCTTCCTGCTGGGCCGTCTCGTCTTTCTCACTTTCAGTGTTTTACTCCTTTCATACAGTCCTCGCACTGGCTCTTTTGTCACTGTGGCTCCCTTATTATTGGTGGTATCTGAATAAAGTATTTTTTTGCTTTGTAGAGACGTCAGATGCTGCCACTGCTTTGAGCCAGCGAAACGTATGATCCTTGAACCTTGAGGTCGGGTGTGTTAGTGTTAGTCATCTCTCTGCTGACATCAGAAGTCACCACCTGGCATTAAGAAAAGTTTGTTGGCTCCTGCGCAAATGGATGGTATTTCTTCTACAAAAGGTGCAAGACACATTGTTGCATAACTTTTATTGTGGGTGACATGGCACTTGGACAGCATTCACTTTGGTATCCAGTTCCCAGTAGTTCAATTGCTTCCATAATTGTCCTTCTTATGATCATTCCACATCGGACTTCGACCCAGATCAGTATGTTCTCAGATTTGATTACAAGACTGAACAAGATATGCTGCAGTAATGATGAATTTGCACGCCCCCATTTTCAGACCAAACACACCTACACAAAACTCCCATCCCCTGCAGCCTTGTACTATTCTAGTGCGGAGGAATTCCTACAGTATCCACCTAAACCCACCATGACTAGATCATATTGCAGCCTCCGGGGGGTCCTTAATACAAAAGTAATTGTCTTTTCAGAAGCCACTTGAAAGTAATAAGAAGTGTATCACTCGCAGAGGCCTGTGTTCAGTTTTAAAGCCTGAAGCTGCCAGGCATGATGCAGTTCCTGGTTAATGGTTGACCAAGGAGGATACAGTGTGCCCTTTTTTTATTAGTATTAATACACTCTCATTGACCTTGTTGCATTTTGTGTGCATGGGTATGTGTCATTGTGTAAGGATGAATTGTTCTAGTAGCTGCAGAGCTGCAAATACAGAAGAATAGGGCTGGGGGATATGATAATGTTATTGCTAAAACGATATAAAAATGTCCAAGGTGATGTCTTTTAGACGTTGTTTTGTTAGTCTAGAACACAAAGATATTCAGTTTAATATGATCTAAAACGGAAGAGAGCAGGAATACTCCAACAGCATTTTCTGCCATTTTTGACTGAAAAATTGTTTTAACAATCAATAGAATAGATTAAATAGTTGGCGACTATTTTACTGTCTAATCGTTACAGCTCTATTGTCTCTCAGACATCAGTGGCCAAACTGTGGTACAGCAATATTTGAATTTACACAGGAGTATACTTTACCATGTGGTTATTACATATAGACTATTTATTTATTGAATTACCAGAAAACATGCTATATCCCAATATATAATACATTATTGACATTTGAAATCGGGATTGAAGATTTTTGCCACATCACGCAGCCCAGCAGAAGATGCAAGTGTTGTAGTTAAAATGTCACTTGCATGCTTTTAGTTTTCAGTAGTATTTAGGTGTATGCAACTTTAAGTGAAAACATCAACATCAAATCAAGTCTATATGTTAATATAGTCAAGTAATTATTTAGGCCAGATCAAGGCAGGAATTCAGAGCTTATTAGAGTGTGACAGCTTGTCTTGGTCAGCTCGAGATTTTAGACACCAGTGTGAGCACTGCCCAGCAACACATAGCCACAGTTTCTCTCCCCTGCACACACTAAGGCATGCTGAACCTCTGTGTCTTTTTCTGTTTGACGCACACATACAAGACAAATTGCACTGCAGGCGTTGGTGATAACACTACATGGCAACACGTCTTTCCCTTTCCCGCTAATAGATGCTTAGCTCCGTTGGTGCTCAACGCACAGCCACTTCCACCTTTTCAAAAACGGCTTCCTCCCTGTTTCTGTTTGATCGGGGACAATAGGAATGATGTCTTTCAGGTCCTGTGGGACACTTGAGTCCAAAAGTGAAGTAATTGTGTGTAATACTGCCTTCATCCATGTTATACTCCCACATTTTAAAAGATCTCTGAGTTGAAGATCCACCAGGTAAAAATTTTAAGTATGTTTGTGTGGATGTTAAGGGCACCTCAAGCACTATACAGTACATTGTGAGTAAGTAAAGAATACAGTGGTTCACCTTTTTACACTGGCCTTCATGGGACAAAAGGTCAGTGGAACGATTTTAATCCTATACAGCGTGTCGCTTAAATCATTGTCGTAAGCAAGAGTGGTGCCTCTTGACTAAGACTTATGAGCATAGTTTTGTTTTTTGTTTCCCTGTGTGACGGTAGTGCTACCCTCAAGTATGATTTTATTGAAAGGATACTTTAAGTCAGGATATTTGATCTATGACTGATATTTGTTCATCTTACCTTGTGAGTTCTCCAAAAGTATTCAAAGTTGAATCAACTCAAACAGTCGTATGCCTCTGAGCTTATCAATGCTTGCAACACGAAGGAGTAATGGTGGAGAGGATGAAACAGTCAAAGAAAGTTAAATTGCGGCTTCATTACACAGTTAAAAATGACAAAAGTGACATTGTAATGTCTTTGTGTGGAAAGTGTGGAAACTGATGATCTTTCTACGCAACATGGGCTTCAATACCAAGAGTTCCATCTATTTGACCCACTATGCACAAGTGCCACTGCTACCAAACAGCACTTCTGTTACCCAAGACTCAAAGATAACTAGAACTTTGTTCCGCACATAAAGTTTATCAGGAATCAATAAGGGAATCAATGACTGAAAAGTAGTATCAATACCGGCAATGGTGTCAAGAAAACTAATCTATTACAATAAAGTCTGGCCCTAACCAGACCAGTCTAAAATATCTTAGTGAAACTGGTTTGTCACACTTACAGTGAATGTATTGCAGCCATTATTAAAGTCGTTAATTAAACCCGTGGTTTTCCTGCTTGAATGTGTCACACACACACACATTTTTCACCATCATCACTTTTATCAACAGACTTAACAGTGCAAGCAGGGCTAACAAGCTTATTGGTTTTGGCTTGCTATTTGGTTGGCTGGCTACCATGGCATCGGCCTTTAAAGTCCCCGAATTTCCTGCTTGTGTCTTTTCCCCCCTCTCTCTCTGTCTCTCTCTATCTCTCTCATCTGTGTCTTCCCTGTTTCTTAATTCATTATTGTGGTTCTGCTGCATCTTTTTATCATACTGTACTTCCTGTGTCTGTATTCTCTATCTGTCTATCCATCTACTTCTAAGTTTTCCTTCTCAGACGCCTGGTGGTCCAGTCTCGTGGCTGCGTGGTGAAGGTCACGCTGGAACACATAATCACCAATGAAAGACAAAAAAAAAAAAACTGAAAGAATTTAACACCCCCCTCCCATCCTTCATTCCTCCCCTCTCCATCAGTCTCACCCTGTTCTCTCTCTTAGACATTAGTTTTATGAATCCAGCCTTCTTTACAAAAATATGTATCCTTGCCTGACTCCCTCCCAGACCTTGTTGGACTTATATGGTCTTTAAATTCTTAGGGTTCTTAAGGCATACTCTCTCCACCCTGCCACCATGATATAGTACTTAGCTCAGTTGCCGGGCAGAAAGGGGTCATGAGCTTATCCTTGTTTATATGTCTCTTTTTAATGTTGACTGCCTGTTATGGAGCTCTCTTGTGTGGAAAATCACTTGATAAATGCTATACATTGTTTCAAAGCTAAACTTTAATCGGCTGTTCATTCATTTTACATTTTCTATTGTTTTTTTAGAGTATTTACTAAAGATGCACCGATCCGATATGTGGATCGAATATCGGCTCCGATATTGACGAATTAGCTGGATCTGATATCGGATGAATGAGGCCGATCCAGCATTCAGATCCAGTCATTTCTTTTTTTATTTATATCATACACAGCAATAAAGTTACAGCAATCTTGTCAGTTAAATTATTATTCATTATTCATTCAACAGTAGTATCGGCTCGGTATCGGGTATCGGCGGATACGCTCAGCCCAGGCATCGGTATCTGGATTGGTGCATCTCTAGTATTTACAGTCCCCTCCACTCAAAAATGTGTTTTTCTTATGTTTATGCCTCAAACATTGACTATACTGACTTGTGCAAAGTTTTTCACTAGAGAGGTGCTTTCACATTCTTTTTTGAGGAGGGGTTGTCTGAGCTAATAGAGGCCAATGCTCAACCACTAGTATGATGATTACAACATGAAATAAACGCAAAGTTTCTACAATAAATTACAGTGATGTTCACCTTTATCAGCCTAACTGCAAACTTGATTACTAGAGGTTTCTGCAGTTTGTAAATTATTATCTGTGTAACTTCTTTATAACTGTCATTAACGTGGTTTTAAAGAATAGTAGAACACAGGGGAGACTAATAGGAATAAGAGAGAAAATGAGGGTGATGGTGGGGGATAGTTAGTCTTTGTGACAGTTTTTTTTGTGTTTTTTTCGGGTGGAGGCTGGGAGGTCACCCATCCACCCACCAGCCCCACCACCACTACCCCCTCCCCTCCTCCGTCCTCCCTCTTGCCTTGGCTAGTCTCCATGCGCCGGGCTCAGGGCCTTGGGAATGAATGGCGCCCGGCCTCTGCTCCGTCTTTGAAGCCAGCCAGGAATGCGAGGCCTCTTTTTTTTTTTTCTTCTCCCCTCTCTCTCTGTTGTTCAGGCGGCCGGCAGCACTAGCAGCTATCTGCGGCAGTGAAATATTCCCTCCGCTGCGCTCATTGTGCACCGGAGAGCCGGACGTCATCGGCTGGCCAATCAGTGGCTCCTGCTAGGCAGCCTCGGGTCTCGGTGGGGGGAGAAGGGACTCACTAGAAGTCTTCCCTCTAATATCTAGCTCTCCGGGTTACTTGGTCTGATCCCTCTTTTAGAGGAAGATGTTCTGAAAGAGAAATAAGGACGGAAATCATTCTGCATATCCTTATTTATTATGAAACTAAGGACACGTTTCTTTGGCCGATGGAAATCAGAAAGGTCAGCAACTTAGACTCAAAGTTTGGGTGAGTTTTTCTATTACTTTCTTGCTAACAGTGCACTAAACTTTCATTCGCACCAGTCTGCAAGTGGTTGATCTCTGAGTAGTTCCCATTCTGCCTTGCTGCTGTGACTGTTGATCCAGCCTTCCAACTTGTGTTCGGCTTTCCTGCTGTCATTGTTCAGTTCTCTTGTCTCTTGTTGTTGTGGTTTGCGTGTGAGGGTATTTGTCTGGGCCGGTCACCCTCTGCCTCACCCTCCCTCCCTCCCTCCCTCTCTCCTCTCTGTACATTTTGTCACTGCCTGTCCCCTCCATCACTTCCACTTGAGCGCTCCCCTGTTTGGGAGCCTCTCTCTCTGTGTTCGCAGGGGGAAGAGGAGAGCTGGAAAACTCACACACACACACACACACACACACACACAGACACACCACAGATCAGAAGGCCCTTCATAAACACATGGAATCCCTCTTAATACTGTATGAAAGGCTCTTGGGAGGTGGGTTTTGTGTATGCAAAACGACCACCTAGGATCATCTTTGATTCAGGTTTTTAAGCTTGACCGACAAACATTGAAATACTTGGAAATTGTTTCTATTTGGAATTGGTTATAAAGGAGTTTTCCCTTTTCAAGTTTAAGTTGCTAATGTGGTCATTTACCCTTAGGATTTTTATATTTGTTGGATGTTTGTCAGGATAACACAACATTATTTGCACTTCCATCAGTGGTGAGGTACAAGCTTCATACTGCCATACTGTCAGAGTTGATTTGTTGGTTGACTTGTCTTTGTTTTATTGCCAACATTGAACTTTGTGTGTATGCATGACAGGTATGTAGCTTCATCTTGATGACAAAGTCCTGGCAAGGCTTCCAGGTCATGGGAGAGAGAAGCCTACACTTACTCTGTCATTAGAGTCCACCGTAAAACCTAAACCTATCATTAACTTGCCGGGGCTGGTTTCTGTACTGAAGATGAGTCTTTGGATAGCTGATGATGGCAGCAGGTTTTTATGTGTTACACAATTATAGGATTGTAATCCTTATAAGTTATCGAATGCTGTGTACGTTTACAGTGAATAAGGAAACATGAAAAATGTACAAGAGGGGTTTTATCAGAAACTCCATAGACTTCAGTCAGTGGGAAGTTAATTGGTGTCCGGTCATCCAAAGATTCATTCCAGCCAAAACAAATGGCCTGTAGATTATGAGTGCTGCAGCAGACTCAGTTTGAAAGGCCCAAAGATTATTGATCAAGTCGTATTTGTTATTTGTTGTTTGTTATAGCTTTACTGTCTCTCAGTTGGAAATAAATTGACAATCTCAAAAACGCTATAAAGGTCTCAGTCATATTGCTTGTGTAGTTAAGTGAAAGTTTCATCTGGCCCAAATTGTTACATTTAAAGCAGTTATTTGGCAAGAATTGGATAAAGCAAATTCCTCTGTCTCAAGAACAATAAGGGGAAAGGGTAGAAAAGTATTTACAGGTCACAGTCCTGTATAACAAGGCATTATATATTGGTCACATGACTAATCCTCACAGATTTCTGTAGCTCCATAGGGAATTCCTGACATTTTTCATGTGTGTGCTGCAACGTGCGCCGCCAACCTCAAGGCCCTTAATTAGGGGCCTCATTGATGCAAATCGGCAGACAGACCTCTTCAGCAGGTGGTTAAATGTACTGACCTACAAAACAAAACTGCAGTAAACTGTGATGGCTGTGAAAAATAAGCAATCTGAGAAATTGGATTTTTTCACTATTTTCAGACATTTTACAGACTAGATGCTTTATCATTAGTTGCTCACTAATTTGGCCCAGTCTTGTTTTACATTATATTGTACTAATATTTTTCTTTCAGTTTCAAACAGCCTTAAAACTGTAAAATTGAAAAATAAAAATACCAGTAACATGACCTTGTCACAATCCACAATCCCTTGGTGTTGCCAGGTACCAACACCTCCACTCTGCTGGGAAAACTTCGGTCAAGGGGTACAGTAAATGATTTGTCTTTACAACTTATAACAGATGGAGCATAATTTCTCACGAGAGGAATTTGACCTAGAAATGCCAGACAGATTTTTCACTGGTGACTTACTGTTTTCTGGCATTTTAATAGACTCTGAGCAGAAAGCACCCTGCAAAAAAAAAAACTTTTTGCAGGACAACTGATGCAGAATATTCTTCTATGCATACAGTGTAGTTGAGGTATGAATGCATTTTATTTGATGTGGGGGTGTAGGTGTGTGTGCCATCAACCTAGCGGACATGCCAATTGACACTGAAACAAGCATGCGTGTTTTGCGTGCAGTTAAAACAGCTATGCAATGGGATGTTTGTGGAGACCAAACAAAGTAATTTGTTATATTGAGTATCGGTTATTCACTACATGTTTACCATTGCTGTTTGAACACACATTTTGTCAAACCATTTCACTCTTGAGCAATAGTTTTTCACAGACGAAGTGAGTTCAGCAGTCAAGATTTCAGGCTGATAACCAGTTTTTGCATATTTGTGTTTTCTCCCCCAGGAGCTACTGAGCAGACTGTTTCCAAAGGCTTTGAAGAAACAAAAAAGAGGCAGGAAAATGACCTAATAAGCGAGGAGCGTGACAGACAACCTGGTGCAAATGTGTTTGTGGTAACTGCCCAGTTTCACCCACAAGGAAGGCACATGCATCATCGCACATACCTATACGGCACATTTACAAATCCTGCCCTTCCCTTCCTGCCATCCGCCCCAGTCCTCCATGGATTCCTACAACTTTCACTTTGAGAGAATGAGCAACGTGGACCTGCATCCTCTGAGCCTGCCTGTCAGCCGGCTCTCCCCAGCCAAGTCCAACAGTAGCATCGCCGACCAACTTACCCATCACCAACACGGCAAAGGAGACTCTGCCTATAGCTCCTTCTCCGGCGGGTCCACTGCCCCAGACTACCCTTCTCCCTTTCTCCCTGACGACCTACAGTCCAGCTCCTTCAGCCACTATGCTGATCTTAAGTATGTAAAGTCTATTTACCATCCGACCCAGGTTCTGCAGTCTGACTCAAAGACCATGGACCAGCTCTATCGCTCTGTGGAAGCTATCTCACAGCAGTTTCGCAACAATACCAGCACCAGTGTAAACCACCACAATCACAATGGCAATGACAGTTTGCATAACAACAACAAAGCGCTCTATAAAAAAGAGATGCCTTTGCGGGCTCCATCCCAAGGTGCTTACCCTGTTGTCCGTCCTCCTCCAGTCCCAGTACGCTTGGATAGTTTCATAGCCACAAAAAACTTGGAAAACAGTAGGGTCCACCATCAAGGTACTGAGTTTAAACCGCAGCAGCCACAGCCTCAACAACAGCCGAGACCTCACAATCGACTCCATGTTCTAAATGCCCCAAAACCTGAGACAGCTAGCCCAGATACATGCAAATCAAGCTTCAATCCTGACCCAGTGTATTCAGTTTGGAAGGGATCTCAACAGCAACAGCCACAGGCCCAGCAGCCACCAAGCTACCGCCCCCAGCTCCAGCCTCATGATCAGATCAGGGTGGCATTAAACCCAGAATACCTTATCAATGCAGATAACAAAGCATCAGAGCAGCAGAAGTCAACAAACATCCGAAGCGGGTCACCTCCCCAGCCTGAGCACCTGAAACCCAAACAGCCCTTGAGCAGTGGTGGATGTAATGGAGACCATCGCAACAAGCCCAGTGGTAGCAGTAGCCATTTTGAGAGTCAGCGCAAAAGGGCGCACTCGGCTCATGATTTGCTTGGTTCAGAGCCAAGCCGAGCTGCCAGTCCCTGGAATGCTGGCCAGAGTTTTATCAACAGCAGCATTCAGCATAAGGGCCAGTTCTACTTTGTCACGGGAGTGTGTAAGCTGTCTGAATCTGGTATGAGGACACATTCTGCATCTGTGTGTGGGTCTGAGGCTGGGAGTGATTGCTCCACTGCGTTGGAGACACACCGGCTAAGAGAAAAAGAAAGATGCCACAGCACAATGGACAATTTGTTTAGACCTCACCAAGAGACCTCTCGCTCTTCTGTTGGTGTCATTCCAAATGAGAGAGAGGCTTTCACTTCCCAGAGCAAGGAACTGTCCTCCAGAAGCCAGGATCAGGAGAATCACAGACTATCGTTCATTTCAACGCAGTCCTCTCGAAGCTTCGACGCTTTGGAAGAACTTGACATGTTGCAGAGTCGAGATTTTGGTCGCCACACTGCCAACAACCCTATATTCTATTGTGGACCTGACAGAAATGGCCAACCACATTCAACCAAACAAACAAAGGAGGTCACCTCGCTGATAAACAATGAACAGCTTAACCACCACAAGAGAGAGGAGCAGGCAAAGAGAGGGAAACGGCAGCCCTTGGGAGATGTAGCCAGCGAAAGGATAAACAAAGAAACAACCCCGCTTCTGTACCACCTCACCGGAGCCAACAGGGTAGCGTTACAGCCTAAAAAGGATGCTGATTTCAGTATAAAAGGCAAGGAAGCAATCCCAAACAAAACAAGTCACGAAGGCGTGTCTGTTGCCAACAAGGAGAGACCTCCAAAAAGTGACACGGGCAAGAATGATAGAGGGGAAGTTATCTCCGTTGCCTGTAACACCCTGGACGACTCATTTAAAAAGTACTACAAAGAGAAGCTGAAGGATGCCCAGTCAAAAGTCTTAAGGGAGACCTCATTTAAAAGGAGGGACCTGCAGCTGTCATGGCCACACCGAATCAGGCAAAGACCTGAGCTGAGGTCTGCGGTGAGTCACACCTTCTCCTCATCACAGGACTCTGAGACTTCCACAGATACACTCACTCCCTCTGTGACCTCTGAGGAGACGGAGAGGGGGAGCATAAAAGAAGAAGTCAGGGAGAGTCCGGAGGAGATGGACAATGAGACTGAAAAGGAAAACGGGAGACCAGCGAATGTGGCCCAGCCCCAGGTAGCACGCATCGGAGGCAGGAAACGATTGACTCAACAGCAGAAGAAGATGTGCTTCTCTGAACCGGAGAAACTCAACCAGATCGGTGCTACCCCCATCCACTCTGCATGCCGTTCCTTTGGCAATGAAAGTGACAGCCTGTTTGCAGTTGAATGCGAGGGAGAGGAACGTGTGCAGCAAGGAGAGCAGGGACTGGTTGCAGCACGGAGGAAGATGTTTGAGACAAGAGGCAGAGCCCTTTCCGCCTCTAGCGCTTCAAAGACAAACTTAAAACACTTGCAACAAAAGGCCCTGGTGGAGTACATGGAGCGTAAGACAGGCCAGAAAGTGGCTGAGCCACAGCAAGCAGTGCCTCAGTTACCATCTCCATCCAGACAGAGGCACTCTCTGGGGGAAAAACCCTTTGACTGGGGTCCCAGGCCTCTATCAGGAAATCATGAAGTCAAAACCTCCAAGAAGAAACTCCACAGGCCCCACTCGGCAGGCCGCATCCTTGATTCCTCCACCAGTTCTATCAGGTACGAAAGAGAAGCAAAGTCAAAGAGCAAGAAAGTTTGTTTGATGCTTTTTTTGTTGTTCAAATCATTTCAGTATGTTTTTGTATTTCTCACAAAACAGGTATGCCCAGTTCTTCTCAGCTCAGTCTTGTTCAGGCCAATATGCCAGTCAGTCAAATCAACCCAGATGGAGGGAGAGCCAAGGTCCATCTCAGGGGAAGTCTGCATCAGTGGAGAGTCTCTTGGACCAGCCCGAACCACCTACTTTCTTCAGGAACAGATCCACATCCACACCACATGCTTTTCAGGTAAGTCTGTTCAAAGTAAGACACTTAAAAAATTCAATGGATATTATATTAACTGTCTGATAAGCTTTCCATCACAAGTATATGAACTTAGAATTGGAAAACAAGATATTTATTAACCCTCGTTTGGCTTTCACTGTAGTACCTCACACTCATTTTGCATGCTTTCATATTACATTCAGAAGAAAGAAATATAAAGAGTGTACCGATTCAAGTGTAATTCATGTGTTGCCTTTTGCCTTCTGGGTCTATAGGCACTCGACTATAAGGAGGATCCATTACCAGTTAAAACTATGGAAACCTGGAGGTATGTAACAACACTGCAGACAATTTCTTATTGTTTTTAGGTCAGAAGAGTATTAGGTTAGTGAGTGTGTGCTGTGGCACAGACTATAAACCTCCCCTTGATTCATTGTGGCACCAGAAAGGCAACACCCACCTGCTCCAGAAAACCAGCATTCCTTTTAAGAGATTTATGTATGGGCTGTAAAAGAATCATTGACTCACATTGACTATTTTCAAAGAGTTGGCCTATTTCTCAAAAATAACATGTATATTGCAATTTGTGTGAGAATATCAAATTATTATTACCAGTCTTTGAAATAAAAAGTTCCAGAGCCCCTGTATGACTCAGATGTGCTTGTTAATGTCTTGATTTAGTAGTATTAGTTTTCATTCAAAGTTCTAATGTAATCATAGTTTGTATGAATCAATGGCTTATGTTACACATTTACACTGATTGTCAATGTTAGTCCCCAGATAAAAGCTGTTGAGGACACCTTAATTAAGCCAGCCCCTGAGGGCCAGCAGCGTGTCCGTGTGGTCGCACAGAGGGGGAAGTCCATGGAAGAGCTTGGTGCATCAAAATTAACAAGACCATCAGCCCTGAGTAAAAGTTCTGAGCAGCTAGATCAACTGTGGAGGGATTCGACTGGACAAGGAGGACAGGACAGAGACAAGAGGACTGTTTCATTCTTTGCAGAAGTCAGAGAAGCCCAGGGGCAGGAACGAGGGAAGAAGAAACAAAACGTAACGGAGCAAGCGGGACAAGAACCAGAGAAGAATACTCAGGGACAAACGCAAAACCAAACCCAGAAAAGGTCTTTGTTGAAGCAGAACTCAGAACCCGGGGAGGACGCCTCAGTAGGAACAAGGAACTCAAGCAGATCCACCTCCCCGGCCTCCCACTCCTCTTCGCGGGCCAGGGTTCGCTCTGGATCTCCTGGTTCTCACGGCCCGGTCACAGATGAGTTCAGGGTCAGTAGACCGCCCAGCGAGACTTCATCTGACCCACCTTCCCCCAGATGTCTAGAGACCAGTGAGAGGGAGATCAAGTCCACCTCGTCCACCCCCACCCAAACAAAGCTTCCTTGTGAAAGCAGGCCTAGCTCCAGGTAAGATTAGACTGACTGATTAGATCTGTGTCAATGCAGCATTTGTATCCTCTGTAAAATTATTTGACTAAATGAACGTGCCACTTTCTTCCTCAACTTCCTGACATTCACTGCTAGTCAACATTTCAATACATCACCCTTTAGCTAACTAGACTAAAACAAACTGATGCAAGGTGTGATTCTTAACCATCATTTTTTTAACTTCTGGTAGAGCGAGGACTTCTCCGTCTGTGGCTGGATCAGAGAGAGAGCAGTCGGTGGACGAGCCTAGCCTTGACGCCCTACAGCTTGATTCCAACCATGAAGTGACTCTGAGCTGCGGCGTCACCACAGACCCATCGTTGTGGATTCTCCCTCCAGAGGAAGAGATCAAAGAGGAAGCCCAGACTTTACCGCTGAAAGACAATGTTTTTGACGACGAGTCCACCAGCTCGGCCCCCCCAGCGCAGACAAGTAAAACCTCTGTGTCTCCCAGCACCTCTGTCTCTGACACAGACATCAGTCAGCAGGGGGAGGAGGAGAAAAATCCACAAACGGAAGATGAGAAGTCTGGAGAAAACCAGGTGATGGAGGAGAGGGGCACACCCGAGGGAGAGACAGAGAGCCTGGAGAGGCCCGCTGAGAGACCTCAATGGGAAGAACTGGTTGAAGTGGTGGTCAAGGCCGATCAATCACTGGCCAGAGTGCTCTACCCACTGGCCAATCGTAAGACGGCATTGATGCTGATGGAGCAGCTGCTGTCAGAGGACACGCTGTTGATGGAGGAGCACTACAAGAAGAAACAGGAGCAGAAAGGAGCTGCAGAAAGGTAAACATTAATATCCTGGAACATTTTCAGGTTAAACCCAGCTCTGGTAGTCATTAATAAATTCCCAGTAGTTTATCCTATTGAGAGCATTTAACTGCGAAAACAGCAAATTCCTGAGAACACTTGTGAAATTGTGAATATGATCAAAAAAGTATGATTATAGAAACTGGCATAGAAATGTGAGCTAACTAGCTTTGCTGCATACATTTCCCAAATCTGTGTGTTTTCATCCTTTTATGTGACTGCATGACACTTTATCCTGTATATACACAGCTGTGATGTAGATTGAAATAATAATCCATCACATACTAGTTTAGAGTTGAAATGGTGTTGAGAGTGCCAAGTTAAATAGGATTCCTGGTTTAATGTTTCTCTATGAAACTTAATCCTGGTTTCTCGTTACCGCAAAAGTGAGCGGCACCAGTCCTGTTTTACCTAACCCACCTGGCTATCTGCTTACTACGATACATACACTCACATTTCTGCTTGTGTAAGCACACTTTAGATATATAGAAAATGTGCTAATGTGTTTCAGAGTTTTGTAATTTCTAAATCAGAGTATAAGCGAAGAAAACATACAGTATGGGGCACATTTTAGGGTGCAAGAAAGCTAGCTTGACATGAAGGTGTGTTTATTTTTTCCAGTGCTGAAATGGTCCAAGGGGCTGAACCACCTCCTTGTCCTTCTGCCCCTGACAGCCTGAAACCTCAGGGTAGAGACCTGCAGAGCAAAGCTGACTACACTGAGACAAAGGTAATTATTAATTTTAAAAAAAGTAGGTGGATTTTGTCCAAAGCACCCCAGAGTACCTTATATTTTGCTGTGTAGCCAAAAGCGTATGTTTTTAGTGCTAACAAGACAATGTGTGTCGATGTAGCATGTACTGTACATTAAAAAGAACAAGAAAGCAGACAGGACAGCAGAACAAACAGGACTTTTAACTACACACTGTGAACTGTGGTTTCTTTTTAAAAATACAAGCTGTGGTGATTCATATTGATGCCATCTGGTTGCCATTTGGCCTTAAGTGGACATATTTCAGACTGAGATGCCTCTTGTCACATGATGTACTGTCTGCCTCTTATCAGTATCTCCCACTTGCCTAATGTTTGGCTTAGCAGATAGCCTCCCCCTGCTTTCTGACTGCCTCTCACATTCACTCTTGATACAGTAGGCCTTTATCCTATGACAGTAAATATGACATATATTTTTAGTAAGTATTAAAGAAAATTAAAGTCATTTTTCTCCACAGTTTTTCCCTATTTATCTCTGGTGTCTTTGGCAACACATTCCAAATGCCATGCCAATAAATCTCTCTGAAATCTCTCACTCATCACCTCCTCTGCTTGAATTAACAGCGTCTGTTAGCATCCTATATCGAGGAAAGTCTGCATTCGCTGGAAGAGACGCGTGGTGCCCTGCAGACAGAGATTCAGGACAATGTGGCCCACGGGGAGGCCCTGGAGGTGCTGGTCCGTGAGCGCTGTCTGCCCGTCGAGCTGGAGAGGTACAATCTGTTCATAGGAGACCTGGAGAGGGTGGTCAACCTGCTGCTGTGCCTCTCTGCCCGGCTGGCCAGGGTGCAGAACGCCCTGAGCACCGTGGACCAATACACGGATGCTGAGGAGAAGGTGAGCAACCAAAACCTTCTTTTGATAAACTATGATAAACGGCTTGCAAAAATGTTCCCTGCGTGAGCTGATCATTAACTTGGTTTGTTTATATGTCAAAGTCTGTCTAATAGTAATACACTTGCCACTAGGGACTGCTTCAGAAATTCTCCTTGTTGGTGCATTCAATGACCCTCCAAAATCCAAGATATCTGCAGCTAAAGAGAGAAACTATTTTAATGCAACCAAATTCACAAACACCTTTTCACAACATCTGTTTTTGCTTTTTGTCTTTGATTTCTGTCAGTATGGCTTACGAGTGCTGTGTTGTTAGCAAGCCAGTGCACTCCATATATTAGGCTCCCATTTACAGTCTTTCCCCCTGAAGTTGTTAACACGTGCACACTAATACATGTGAGAAAAAACACAGTCAGGGAGTGTTTATGTTATACCTTATGCATGTCATGATTAACTGCAGCTCATTTAGAGCTTTGGGGCGAAATTGACAACCACAAGTGTTAGAAATTGTGTGGCTGCTCCCATGCCCTCAGCGATACTCTCATTCTGTTTACTTTAGAACTGCAAACACATGCCACTTGGGAAACGTTTAAGGGCGACTTTAATGGAGTCAAGGTTTCTCACTGTGTGGAATTCTGAAAATGTTATCTGTTTAATTTCTTTTTAGCTTATCTTTGTTTTAGCCAAATGCTTTATCAAACATTTGAAGATTTTTTTTATGTACTGCACTTTTGGGTTTGATATATTGAGAAATAATTACTTACATTCCATCATGCTGCATCTAAAGGTAGCAACCATTCATTAAAATATGTTTAGTGTCAGACATTCAGGTCTTTCTTTTAAATATCATGAGTCGTGTCACAGGATCTGACTTGAGCTCTGTGCCTCGCTTTGTTTTCCCTCTGAATATCCTGTTTCATTATGCGTCCCAGTATTTTACAGCATCAATTTATGTTTGCATGGATGCATTAGATTCCTAGATTTATCCCTGAAAGGGTTCTTTGTCAGTTTGTCCATCTGTAAAAGCCAGGCTGAAAACGTGCTGCATACTGAGGGCTTGTTAGAGGCTCATTTGTTTTCTTGCTGTTATCAGCAACACTGGTATTTACACTGACTCACCGAAACTCCAGCCCGGTTTCGATGACATTTGTATCTACCCTGCCCTCTGTTGACACAAGGAAACACTGCACCTCCTGCCCTGTGGCTGTTTGGAACATGATCATACAACTTTTACAGCTCTCTCCTATATCGAACAACATATTAACTTTAAAATAAAAAACAAATTGATTAATTTTCAGGATTAACAGGATATTTCGTTGTGCATTTGATTTTTAAGCATGGGTAATGTCTGCAAAGCATGAATTCAACACCAGAGTAAGGTTAGAATTTCAATAACAGAGACAGAAAATGTAACTTTTTGACTGTATCAGGTATAATTCAAGTTCTTAATTCTCTGTCTCTGCACTCAGCAATCTCTGGACAGTCGCCACCGTCTGCTGTGCAAACAGAGGGAGGACGCCAAAGATCTGAAGGATAACCTGGACCGGAGAGAAAACCTGGTGTCCACCTTCCTGTCACGTCAGCTGTCTGCTGAACAGCTGCAGGACTACCGGCGCTTCGTCCAGACCAAGGCCTCGCTGCTCATCCGGCAGAAGGACCTGGAGGAGAAGCAGAGGCTGGGAGAGGAGCAGCTGGAGGCTCTTTCCAACAGCCTGCATCTGTGAAGGGAGGATCAGATTCTTCCTTTTAATTTTTTTCTTGACTTGCCCTGAAGGAGGATGGCTTATTCAAACGTACATCTAGGGAGTTTTGGCTGTACTTTTCACATGGATTATAAATGGTCCAACTGATATCCCCAACCCTTTAACCCCCTCTAATGACTTTTTGTCCTTTTAAAAGAGTTTTACAAGGCTACTGGTGAACCCATCATGCCTCCTGCTGCTCTCCTCTCATACTGCACAGGCTGCACATAAGATGAGCAATAAAGACTGTTGAGGCTGTCGCAGTCTGCACAATCTGCAGTGTGCACCTGAAGACTTTTCCAAATGTCTCACACATGTTTCCATAGACTTTGAACAGAGGGGCAAGCTGTTTTTCTGTGTGCCTTGATGTTGGTTTTGCTGTGGAACGTTTCCAATTAGAGCTGCTATGTGGAAACGTTGCGTCCTGGTTAGCAATTCAGCAGCTGTCCTTCACTTTTTCAATAAGATGGTAGTGCTACAGCCCTGCATCTGCACCTGTGGAAACCTATTATAAGCTTTAAGATTGTATTTTAACCTGTGCGAAGGCTTCGGTGAAAGGGCGTAGCCTGTGGGGGGGAGGCGCGGTGTACTGTATCATGTCAGTAAAATGTACAATAGGTGTAGTAGATTTAATCTTTATGTTTTGTAAATGTTCTTATTGTTAAATGCGTTTCAAATTAAGGCACTAAAAACCAAAAAGGGGTGAATAAAAAAAAGCACTTTGTAATGATACATAAATGCACAAGTCAGATTAAAGTAATTTCAAGTGAAAGCCTTACTCCATCCATTTAAACAATATTTCTATTCTATTTTTTTTGTTTAGTCATCATAGGAATGTTGAAAAAAGGTACATGAGCACACTCAACAACATTAAGGATTGTGTACAAATACTTTTCCAGCTAATTTCATACTTAATGTTATTAAGTCTTGGTAATTTCATGCTGGAACAGTTCCTCATAAGGAGGTGCTAAACCTCTTTAAAGCAGATTATAATTAAGCAACAATGAGTATTTTCTCCCAATGTCCCTTTGTCGCATAAGTGACACGTGATACTTGAAACACTTTTTTTTATTAAAGAGGAAAGTCCACAATCTTCACTTCAGGTGTCTTAAACTAATTTTGTATTCTCTACCTCCACTGTGTAGCCCCTTTTAGACATATGTAACCTTTATTTAAATGTACACAGTAGTTTAAAAAAATGCTATTCGTATTAGTCCTGAATGAAAACACAAACCCTGATGAATCAAACCCTTTTTTTTTTTTTTAAGAAACTCACATTTTAAGAACCGCATCTGTGTTGCTACATTGATATTTGTCATTAGTTTTTATAGTTGTATTCATTTCTTTTTACCCAATCTTCAACCAGACACAACGTAGTCTCGGAGAGTTGTTTTAAGAGTGACGTGAGTTGTCCCTCTACATCATAATATGTGCAGCGTGTTTGGATGTATTCTTGAAATCATGAATGTCTTAATTTCACGTGCATGTACGTATGTAGAGATTAGTTGTTGAGCAGAAAGACAGAACTCCTCCTGGTGTTTGCCGTTTTAAGTTTTCAACAAAGTTCCCATAAAGTCATAAAGTGATCAAAATGTCAGGTAATTATACTGGTTGTCTGTACTGAAAAAAAGTGATCCAATGTATGGGTTGAGTGTTGAGTGTATATGATATTTATGTAGCCTAATAATGATCACAAAGAAGTAGAGCATCATAAGCAGCCTCTACCCATAAAAACATTTAATTCAAAATGCGAAAAAACAACCCTGAAAACTGTTAAACTTTAAAAGATATTTTCAGTTTCTTTTTGCAAACAGTTTCTCCACCACCCCCGAAACATTTCTCTGGAGATTTACGACCCTGTCCGTTTCAGTTTGCTAAACAAATGTATGTTTGTTTTGGCCTTTGTGCTGACGCAAGGGCTGAAGGGTTAGAAAGACTCTCATGTTGTTCCCCGCAGCCTGCTGGAATTCCTTAAGTATGCAACGTTTTGGGGAAAGAGAGACGTGCGGGGGAGAGGATGAGGAAAACGCTCCCACAGAGGAGGAGCTGCACATGGATAAATACTCATTTTTTGTACTTGCTATGTGTACATACTAACAAACAATAAATTGTTTCTCAATTTAATCATAGTCATTTAATCAAAGCAATGTTTTGTTGAGGCCACGTGAAAATGGGCCTGTTTTTGAAGTAGGATTATATTTGTTTAGTTTGTTTCAATTCCTGGAAGCGTGTGACATTGATACGAACAGAATCTGTTTTAAAGCCAAGAAGGAAAGACGTATTTCAGTGAGTCCCCGCTGGTGGGATGACAGCAGAGACATTTCTAAATCCACTTTTTCTGCTCTATTTCACAACTGTTTTCTGTTGAGAGTTTGATTTGCATTTCTTGTGCCTGTTTGGAGTTGTAAATTCCACGATGTTTGTAATATTGTGAATAAATTAAGCTCTCCCTCTCCCTTTAGTGTACCACAGTTCTTTTTTTCTCATCTTTAGTCAAAACACTTCATTAACCAGGAACAGTAACAAATAATTGATAAAGGAAATAAGAACTACAAGTACTTGCTACTTGAAATATTTATGCAAAGAGTGATTTAAGTTTTGTGCTACTACTTCCGCATTTAAGCTGTGAGAACAGGTAACTGGACATTTTAACACGTTATTTCTCATAATTTTGTTAAATACTGTCAGTGGTCAGTCTTTCCTGGATTGGTTGTTCCTCACGGAGCTCGTCTCTGCCCTCTGCAGCCACATCAACACACTGCTGCTGAGGCTCCAGTGTGTACTGTCACTGAACTGAACTGAGTAAGAATGCTGGTGCCCTCACCCGCACTGATTGTTACCATTGGACAGAGCCAGGCAAGCTGTTTCCCTCTGTCTCTCTGTCTTTATGCAAAGCTAAGCAGCTTCTGTACATATGAAATATGAGGTAAATTAAAGATTAAGGGAATAGTTTGGGAAATATTCTTAATTGCCAAAATTTAGATGAGAAGACAAATCAGACAGAGCTAGGCTAGCTGCCAGGCTAGCTATTTCCTCCTGCTTCCAGTCTTTTTGCTAATCTAACCAGCTGATGACTGTAGCTCGATATTTTCCATAAAGATATGAGTGCTATCCATCTTCTCTCGCAAGAAAACAAATAAGTGTTTTCCCCAAAATGTCTATTCATTTAAGAAAAACATCACATTTTGGGGACTAAATGATGCATTGACGGGGTTACATTTTCAGCAGTCTTCCTCCTCTCTTCCATGCCTCTCTGCCCTCATTTGTTCACCCTCACCCTGGAATGCCGTCCAGTTTGTTTGTCAACAATAACAAATGCTTATCTGAGACTGAGAAAAAGAAAGAATTTCAAGTTTGCATATGGCAGATGAATCCCCATGAGGCCAGTCTGAGACACCAGACAGCACTTAGTGTACTTTACGAAGTAAAAAACACTTTTAATAAGATTCCCACTGAACGCAACACAACTCAGGGAATTCTCAACAAGTAATGTCTTTGCCAGACACTAATTGCATGGTAATTAGGTTCTTAGTCATTACAGTGTAAGTGATGGAGTGTTTGGTGGTAGTACGCTGCAGACGATGAACAGCAGGAATGGTCTGAACAATGCAGCAGTAGTTCTGTCACAGTGCTGCTGGGTAATGAGGAGCGTTTCTGCTGATAATCACTGACTGTGTTTTAAGGGTGAGGCAGAGAAACAGAGAATGGTGGATGAAACACTTGTTGGAAAGCACAGGTACTGTAGGGGCATGCAGTGTGGTTTTATTTGCTACATGCCACCAACTAACAGTTAAATTGACCATGATTTACAGGGAGGTTTGTTGATCATGTTGATGACTCAGTTATTACTCTGCCAGGTGCTCAGATAAGTGGCTCCAAAGCTCACTTTTCAACTTGAACTCTGAACTTTTCCGCCCGCAGGAATGTCAGCAAACCTTCACCTCAGGCAGTCATTACACAGCTCAGTTGTGAAAACTAACAAAGCCTTGTTCTCAAGCCAAAATACTGTACTGGTTTTAAATCACCAAGATGTATCACCTCTCCATTACAGTAGATGTTTTTGTTGGAGGGCTGCTCTAATTAAGCTACTTTAAGACCGGTTCATAACCACCTGACACACATGGGATAATGGTTTACAATGAAAATGCATTCCAGACTCCTCATTATGGGGTCTCTATCTCCTCCAATTTTATGACAAGCCATAATAATTAAAAACCCAGGTTCATGTGGAGCTTTCTTCACCAGAATGTGGCTGGCGGACCTAATTTATGTTCCGTTGTTAATTTTACTTTACAAATATGCACAGAGATGACAGATTTACACTGGATTTTTTCCAGTACTTGAGTAAAAGGAGAAGACAAGTTAAATACAATCCTACTCAACATCATCAGATGGTAATTAAAGTCATAGATCACTTGATTAGCCTACCCTTTAAAGGGATAGTTGGACTTTTTTCCTTATTCGCTTTATCGTTAAGAGAGATTTATGAGAATGTTGTGATGTTATGTACTAGTTACTGACAAGGGCTACTGTGCACTAAACGCAGTAATAATCTACTTTATAAGTCATTATACATATATATACAAGACATAACTCACCAAACCCTGTCTTTTAAACTAGCCCTACCCATCATAGCTAGCTAGCCGTTAACTGAAGTGTTGACGGTTGTGCAGTATGCCGGTAACTAGCTAATTCTAGTATCTACCATAGATATGAAGCAATAGACAGGAGCTGGATAGCGGTTAGAGGCTGGAAACGGGGAACCGACGGGAGTGTACCCATGTTCCCCTGGTCGCATAAGCCTATATGCCTTTGCTGATTTAATTCAGCATTTTGTTAGGGTTAGGGTCTACGGTTAGGGGGTAGTGTTAGAGTGTAAATAGGCCTATTTGCCATGGAATTCGGCTCTATTTGTGAAAAAAATAACAGACCGGGGAACAAAGGACCCCTTCTGTGAAAAGAGTCCAATCTGACCTTTTCTTAAAAAGGGGTCCGACGTTTCATACAAAGCGGGGAACACAGGACCTGGGGAACATAGGACCCGGGGATGACTACGAACCAGCTAGCCCATCTCTCTCGAAAGGTAACTTCATGGTTCTAGTATCTACCCTAAATATGAAGCTACAGTCTAGAACTACTTAGTTTAGCTTAGCATAGCAGGGACTAGAAACAGGGTACGAGCCAGTGTGGTATCAATCATCTCATCTAACGCTCAGCAAGAAAGTCAATTTCCAAAAATCATAATCAAACTATTCCTTTGAATCTCCATTTATCTTCTCTTATCTTAAAAAAACAACCCACTCTTCACTTCCATATTCTCCTTTTAACAAACTCTTTTTTTATAGAGGATTTGAGCACTATCTCCACCACTCTGGGTCTTGTTCCTGACCTTGATGACCTTTCTCCTCACAGCAGCAGAAGAAAAGAACATTTGCTTAATAAAACCCTGAGGCTCGGAAATGAAACATCGTCTTGACGCACAGACATTGCAAGCTGATGCATGAGGAAGTGACATTATGAGACACGAGAGGAATAAACAGAGGGAGATAGCTCGAGGTGGGGACAAGACGGACAGTCCGAGAATGAGGCTGACCACAGGACACGTGCCATTTCTTAACCCTGCTTCTTTTATGTCTCAAACAAGCTGCGACTAAAGATGTCATCTTGACACAGTCAAAGCCTTTTCTTCCTTTCTTGTCAACCATGACCAGGAACCATGATAGACAGGAAACAAGGCAGCATTAACACCCACATGCAAACACACCGTCATTCCCAGTCAGCTGCTCATATGGCTGAATCACCGCTGTCTCAACAAGTCAGATGATGGATCCAAGCCACATTTTAGAGAAGTTTTGCCACATGCGGGAACTGTAATGATTTATAAAGCTCCTGCGTACCTCTTTTATGAATGACACTCCCTTTGGTTTTTCTAGTAAAACGTATTGTAATCGGTTAAAGCCAGTGTTTGTTTTCTTCCAACAATTTTGGGGGGTTGTTGCTTCTACTAAATACTTCACAGTGTTTAATAATTAATCTGTGATCAAGTGAAGTGAAGAAGCAAGTCCTCTAAATCCTCCTCAGAGGCCCAGATTTTTTGTTATTTTTTATTATTAATGTATCTTGTTGCTTCTGGAGGTTTGATTCACCCACGAATCAGCACTTCCTCAATTTTTCAGTTTGGGGCATGTTTGCTGCTGTAAATCAAGAAGATGACCACTTCATTACTGATGCTCATCTCAGTTACTCAGAGGTGAAAACACACAAGTCCAGTCTTGATCTCTTTTGCCACATTAGTAAGAGAATTTATTTTTCATAGGTTGATTTCCTGTAAGTACTGATTCACTTTGATCAAACACAGATTAAGTTAGAGGAAGTATTTCTGAAGAGAAAATACAGTACATGTAAAGATCATATTACGGTTATGGAAGAAAAAAAAGAAGAGACATTTATTCCTCATGTTATGGAGTTCAGTTCATTCGAAATCACAATGTGACGCAACCTTACAGGAAGAGGAAGTGCTGGGTGTAGTTTTTTTTTTTAACTGAAATGCTAGTGGAAAAATAAACAAAAGACTCTTAAAAATAGGAATTCATAACTATCAATAATTAAACAGAAAATAAACATTATATCTGTTAGAAAAGCAGACTGAAGATGAAGCTGACGCCTGTGATGAGACCACAGACGCTGAGGAATCAGACAACTCACAGGACCCACAGGAATATTCTCTAAATCACACCTGTAAACTCTACCGTACTACACATTTCATACAGGTAACATCCCAAACTTGAGCACTTATATCTCTAACTCACAATCATCCATGCAGATAATAACTTTTATGTCAGAAAAAATATAAGAAAGGAGTCATCTATTCTTTTTTGTCACTATTTAAGACTTGAAGGCTTTAAAATCAGAACTATGTCAGTTCCTCTGGTTTTTGTCTTATATCCTCATGAATGTAAGACCAAAAAGTTTACATAAAAACATCTGATAGGACTCTGTTTCTGAAGCCGCCGCTGCTGCTGCTGTCTTCTCGTTCCTCACTGGGGTCATCGCTCAGGGAGTAAAGCCCTGCCCTCTGCTTGTGCTTCTTCTTGCTGCCCGTCACGTGTGGCTGGAAGAGACGGCTTATTGAGTGCAGGCCCTTGGGGAGATCCGGGAGCAGGTCCAGTTCTTCCTTCTCATGCGGGACCCTGTCCTGTGCCTGCTGGGCTTTGGGTTCGCCAAGCATCTCTCTCACTGTCTCAGAAACGCCTTTTTGCAGATAGTGGTGGGCCTTCTTCCCGTAGTTGTCCCTGATGCTTGGATCGGCCCCGCACTCCCCCACCAGCATGGCCACGATGTACTCCTGGTCATGTAAAGCGGCAATGTGCAAAGGAGTGTAGCCGCCATGTGTTTTTGCATTAATGTCAATGTCAACTCCTCCTTGCTTGGATAGGTCGATAATCTTCAAAAGCATTTCACTGTTTCCACATTTGGCTGCCCAGTGCAGAGCAGTGAACCCTGACATGAAGTCCCTCTTCTCTGCCAACTGGTTGTCTCTCAGCAGCAGGCCGTAAACTTGGCTCCATTGGCCAGCGGCACACTTGACCAGCCATTCGTGCTCCGATTGCTCCAGGGGAACCAAGGAGGGGCCCCTTGTCTCTCTGGGCTCCTCTGATGCCTTGGTGCTCTTCACTGACCTTCTCAGCTGTGGTGAGCTGATGCTGTCGCCCGTCTCCACTGAAGGGGGCCTTCTCTTGTTCCTGAAGGAGTCCAGTTTGGGGCTTTCAGGAGGGTCATCTGGGTCCACCCTCAGTTTATGGATCTCCACCTTGGTGGCGCTGGGTGGCATCCTCAGAGGTAATGCGTACGGTTTGCACTGAATGCGGCTGGGTTCATTTACTGCACCTCTCCTTGAACTGTTATCTCCATTTGTGTCCTGCGTTTGGATCTCGAAATTCAGCATTCTTTTAACTCGAGCATCCTTGTATTTGCTTCTCTGCAAAGCCAGCTGTATAGGGGAAAGTAATTCCGTAGGATTTTCAACACTTTCACTGGCTTGATCAGGTTCAGGAACAGCTGATCTCTCCTCTCCCGCATCATCCCAGCTCCCAGTTTCCTCACTCCGCGCAGGTGGGCGCTGCTGCTCACCTGTCAGCGGGATCTCTTTATTCTCAGTCTCTTCCACGCGGCTCTCTGCAGTCTGGGCACCGTCCAGCAAATGCTGATACATTTTTTTGACGACAACGTACCGGACTCCCTCAATGTCTTTGACAACGGCGACATTATTGACAAAAGTCTTGAAAAGCTCCCTGTTCCGTTCTTTCTCTTCGGGATCGCGGCAGTCTATTAAACCTTTGAACTTACCCACCAAGTCGGACTTCTTCACTTTGCCCCCCTCCGCTATCAGCACAAACAGGACGGATTCTTGCGTCAAAGCCATTATTAAAACTGTAAAGGCTCACCGCGGATGGAGGTTAAAACGTCCAACGCCACAGAGCTTCGCAGTATCCCTGTTACCTTTGTCCCAGTGACAGTACAGAAGTAGCCCTCACCTGGCCGCTCACCTCTTCTCTCCTCCCCACCTGGAGGAGTCCTTTTCCGGGGAGAAGCGCAGACGTGGAAACAATTTGAATAATATATGCATATTTTTTTTTCCTACAGGAAAAGTGGCTGCGACTTCTGCTTTTCAACTGAAGATAATGCATGAAGTTAATTTGTCACAATAAAAGTACCCTATAAATAGACTACTCTCACCAGTAGCTAGGGAAAGGTTTTTCTTTATGTCTTTTTAAAAATAGGACTATATTTCAACAACCTCAGTACTCCAAAAGACCTAGATCTACTATTAATAATCACATTTCAATTGAGAAAATAGGTCTATTAACAAATTTGAAATGGCCAAGAAAATGACATTGCATTTATTTACATATATATTATTTGATACTCAGGCTATACTTAAAGGCTATGCATAGCTATTACTTAATAAACCATAATAAAAGAACATCTGCACTACTAGGCCTTCTACTACTAATAAAAAATAACACACAATAACAGTAGACATGCTATTTCTTCTCTCTTTTGTGAAACACACACACACATAGAAGAAAGACATAATTTGTAATAAATTGTGTGTAGATCAGATTTAATCATGGTCACAATTTATAAAGTCTGAGCAGAACCTTTTTAACAAATAGCCTAACCACATTTAAGGGTTATCAAAAACGTTTTTTAGGCCAATCCATGTCCTAATAAAGGTTTATAAATGTTTAATGTAAACTGCCAGCATAAAGCTGACAATAGTGGCCGACAAGTCCCAGGGCATAGGCATGCACAGTATAATCCACACAACTCAGATACAGGTTTTATAACTGGAGTTAAAGGTTGACTATGGTAAATGAGCAGAGCACCGCCATCTAATTTCTCAAGATTGTAGTCACAACAACAAAATATAATTAAAAGCAGTCGTGTTGCCATGTTTGTCAGACCCGGCCCAGTAGCCTACAGGAGACAGTTACTGTTAGCTGTTACAGCTGAGTTAACATTAAAGTTAGCTTACTGATCAAGGAGAAACGTAGCCATTTCGGCGTGTGTTTTAATGCCGTTTAACTCCTTTATTTTAGTCCATCGAGTGACTGCTTGGCCTATATTGACTCTCGTCTTTGCCCGTCTCTGTTCACTCAGCTGCTGGGACAAATAAGCAGCTGCAGGATTGGCAAACTCCATTTTACCCAGTGCCAGCCTACAGTAGCTGCACCCAACAACAGACAACACTGGCAACCTGCAATGCCGGCTGCTATTGGCTGGTAAAATGTAAATATAAAGTAATCTGTCTAACCCGTCAAAAATAATTATTAATTCAGACAAAATATATATATTTTTTATGGAAAAGCAATAGTTTAATTCCGTACCCTTCAAGACGCCCTGTGTATTTTTCAAAAATATATATAGCTTTTAATAAATATTCTACATATTCAACCTTTAATTAGTCACACTATTGGCACAATATCAGATGTATTGCTCTGATTGGCTGAGTAGTAGACTAAATCAATCTTCAAAACACACACACACACACACACACACACACACACTAGACTGAAGTGATGATTTGCCGTTTTATTATCTCCCCCGCTAAAACACATATTTGTGCTCGCTCCTGTCCTGACTTGCAAAGTGTGCAGCGTGACATTCCTGGACCCGAGTGGGAGTTCCCGAGAAGTGGCCATATTGGAAATTATGTATGTGTCCCGCTCAAAGATGTAACCCGAACGTCAAGATAGTTCCCTTCCTACGTTAACGTACGGACAAACGTTGGCCGTTAAACCTCTGGAAAAAACGACTTTAAATTCACTTTATTCAAAATATATCTATGTTTATTTAAAAGAAAGTCTTGATGAATCATAAAAAACAGAAACCAATTCAAAATATTTAGCGACTTCGCCTTATTGAACGAGATAGGAGCGACATGGCAGTGAGTCCTCTTGTCGCCTGAGATGGTCGCCTCCCTGCCCAGTTACCAGCCCTTCTCCGTCTTGTGTCCCTCTCTTCCTACATCTGTCAGCAGCTCGGCTCGGTAGTTTAGCAGGCTAGTAGCACGGAGAGACGAGGGCTGCTCCCTTTCGCCTCTGCTCAGTCTGCCCACAACACCATACATTCCGCACCATGGCTGCCACGGACGTTGACGTATTTTCGGTGAGTATAAGCTTACGGGGGTTACTTGTTTTTGTTTTTGTTCGTTGCAACCGAGAACAAATGCAACCACGGGAATATTTATCAGTAAAAGTGTGTGTGTGTGTGTGTGTGTGTGTGTGTGTAAGCTGCTGTGTAGCTAAGCCTCCCCCGCTTTTGAAGCCTGAAATGTGGGCTCTACCTCCGAGATGGTGGAAGTGATTTCTGTGATGGTGACTGGGGGTTTGTTTCAGGTTAATTATGACAAATTAAGATGACGCTGCTATGTGTTTTACCATTTTGTGGTATCGTGTCTTGTGACGTTTATTTTCATGATTGCCTTTCCACCTCATTCAACGTTATGCGTTGATGTGCTTATGGGTGTGTGTGTGTGTAGCAGCGGATGGCACCATTAAACTGTTGACGTTATCAGAAGTGGCTGTAAACACAAAGCATTTAGCGAGCTTACTATATCATGTTTTTGACAGTGGAATGAAGTAACTAAGTACTTTTACTCAAGTACTGTACTTGAGTACAATTTTGAGGTACTTGTCAATTTGTATGCTACTTTATACTTGTACTCCACTGCATTTCAGAGCAAATATTGTACTTTTTACCCCACTACATTTATTTGGTAACTTTAGTTACTGGTTTCTTCACAGATTCAGATTATTGATACAAACTATTATCAACAAATAATATAGGATACCTTGTTATAGATTATTCTACACAGAAATCTATAAATTAATTCAAATTAGCCCAACCTTTATCAGGTGCAACATTAGGTATTGACTTTAATATCTCAATAATTATAATCTAACATTATATTATACTCTTTTATATAATATAAGCCAATTCTGCATCATGAGTACTTTAACTTTTTGTACTTTTAGAACATTTTGATGCAAATACTTTTTTACTTACTTACTTTAAGTAACATTTTGAATACAGGACTTTTACTTGTAACAGAGTATTTCTACAGTGTGGTATTATTACTTTTACTGAAGTAAAAGCTCTGAGTAGTTTTCCACCACTGGTTCTTGAATTGATTGACCAGCTAGCGTTAGCAGATATAAAAACTATAAAGTCTATTGATACTCTTACCTTACAGACCCACTTGGGGCCTCTATAACAGAGCTGATCAGCAGGGGGTCCGGGACCCCTGGGAGGGGTCCTCCAAGTTGCTCCAGGGGTCCGCCAAAATATTGTGTGGTCACTTTTTGAAAGTTTTTTCTTCTTCTTGCAATCATGAAAATATGCACAAACATGAATCCAACATATTATTAACAAATTAATAACCTGATAACAGAAACTACAGAGGGATGAGCCTTGTTCCCAACAGTGTGTTAACATGGTTTTATTTTAACTTCCTGTTCAGGGGTGTAAAATTTGACTTGTGCTTCACTTTCATGGCTCATAATGTTATATTTACACAAACGGCCATGTTAGTTTTACCAACCAGATGCTAAACAAGCTCTTGCTACATTGCTATAATGGCCCGTGTGTCTCTATACAGCACACTATCAGAGGGGGGTGGAATGCATCCGGCATTCTTTTCGTAGTGACAAGCCCTGTTGTCAGTCAAGTATAACCCAGTAGGTACAGTATGGTGATGCAATACAGGCTAAAGAAAAAGGCAATTAAAAAGTAAGCTCTCAAGCATGTCAAGAATTCACACAGTCACACAACAAAGCATTTGGAAAGCCAATATTGTAGTGACGAGGCGAATACACAGGAGGGGATTTAAATACTGTGATTAACTTTTTGGCAGATGCTTGAAGAGATCTTTGCGGTGGTGAATTGGACAGTAAGCAGCACTGAGTTTCAGGGATAAAGAGATTAAGAACACACTCCAGGCCACTCCTACCATTTTGTGGTGCAACACATGTCTGCGAAGAAAGGAAAGGATCCAAAAAGAAGGTGCATAGGATATTGCACACTTGGCATTTCCTAAATTAGGAAGGCGTCCAAGAGGGGGTGCAGACTGGCAAAGCTATTGCAGGCTTGCGATTTCTAAAATGTCTCTTTTGGAATACAATATAAGAAAATTGATTAATGAAAAAATGCTTGGATTGCAGTGAAACTGGCCAGGGGAACAACAGTGTTAGCAGCAGCAGTTGCCTGACTGTCTGTCTGACTTCCTGTCTAACTTTCTGAACTAAGTGAGACCATATTGAACAAACTGACAGACTCGCCTGGCAGTTTGTGTAAAGGGCACGCTGTTAATTATGTGCAGCTATTCATAGGAATGTGTGGTTGGGTTCATTGCTGGCCCATGTCAATCCCATCCAATGGACATAGTTGCTTTGGGATAACTTTCTAGGCCAGGACCAAATGAGCGGATCAATATACAACTATCCATGTATATGTTTCACTCACTCAACTCAACTCAACTCATTGATTGCATTAGAGTGTGTAGCATATAGCAAAGGATGCTGTTGATTTAAATGCTTATGTAATGAAATGCCCTACAACATATCTAGCATGTTGCTTACTGACCCTGAAGAGTATCGTCTCTCCCGTGAGGCTTGCATGCATAAAATGAAATTAGCTTCGTAAAGCGCTTAAAGGCAAGTGGCAGGGAATGAGGAATTATGGGGCTTGGTATGGTTGCTTGCACTTTAAAACTGTAGCTTTGCAGAGGGTGATGAACACAAGATCTACAGTATGTTCTGTATTCAGTCTATATTTGTTCACATTCTACGACTTGTAACCCACTGCCTTCAAACCTTAGCCTGTGCCTTCTCAATGTTGTTCAGCTGTGTGTTGCTCACGACAAATAGTACACACTTGGAGTATACCGACTGTTGTGTGTCAGCAGCGATGTTCGCTGTATATAGACTGTACAGGCGAGAACTGCCTAGAGGCGAGCTTGTCAAATCCGTTGTTGTAGATGTATCATGACAGCCAAGCTGTGGCCTCTATGGTGATGAGTCAATATCCATCTATAGGTCTGGATTTCTCAAAGACCTGTTTGGAGCCCAAGCTGTGATGCTCTAAGATTTGCAAATAATGTTGACAAAAGCGGAATGAAGATTTTTATGGCAGTGCCGTTTGTTTCGAGGTTGAAATACTATCGTGTTTTTTTCTTTTTTGTTTAAACAAAGAAAGGAAATTTCACCATAAAATGTAGTCCACATTGAACAGCTGTTGACAGGATGGCATGGAGATGCCATAGCTGCTCCATAGCCTCACACGTTTAATACTTGCAGCTCGCAGTGAATCCATCAGCAGTCATGTGTGTTGTTGAAAGTGCCCTAATTCTAATGTGTATTTCCTACACATGGGATATTTGTACCAGCTGCAACAGCGACGCTGGTATTGTTTCAACTTGTCATTCTGTGTTTGTGTATATGTGTATCATCGTGGTATAATGTGGTCATGGAGACGGCTACTGTAGCAAGAACTAACACAGAGGTGTTTTTGAGTATTTTGCCGGGTGAATATGTCTGTCTGTCTGTCTGTGGACAGATGTTGTTACTGCGATAACATCCCAACTGTGCAAGATATGTTCTCAAAACTTTACAGGTGTAATTTAGACCAAATTGAAGGCCGAGTTAAAAAATGGGTGTGGTCCGAGCAAGGCACAACATTGACAAAAAATATTTTGTTCGGATACTATTTTTCTTCCTCAGTTCAGTGATGGTGAGGAAACTGTATGAAAAGCCCTATGTAGATGAGTGAGCTGTACATCTGTCTCTTAAAATGGTTCCTGTCTCCCCCCACATTTGTCTCACTCATTTCTTTTGTCTTTCCTGTTGGGCATGGGGTTGAGTGATGCGGCTGAGCAGTAATGTGGCCATGCCGTTGTTGTTCATGAGTTTGAGACTAGAGAGAGCGAGGGAATTTGACGAGATAATAAACAGAAAACTTGTTTTTATCTTTCTGCTTGTGAATTCCTGATGGCACTCATGACACATCAGTTTTACCATTACAACATCACTGCGAGCACGTAGCAGCAAGAGAACGGCTATTGCAGTACATAAGGGTAAAACCTTAAGGTGTGGTTAGAACTGTCAATATTGCAAAAACATCTTATCCAAGTATTTTCTTTGTTTAATGACAGGGAGGCGGGAGGTGACACACATCATGCTTGCACATGAGACATACATAGTCACACACAATCTCACACTTGCACATTAAACTACGATTAAAACAGAACCTTACAATGAAAGGGAGGTTTTATATGAGCAACTTTAAAAGAAGATGCTGATTTTGAAAGTCTGAAATTCAAAGAGAAATGTAGCAAAACTTCACATTTGAGAAGATGGAACCAGCTTGATAAATAAATGATTGATTATTTGAATAGTTTGTGATACAATTTCTTTTTTAAGATTGTTTTTTGGCAGTTTTCAAGCCTTTTTATTAGATAGGACAGTAAATGGGGTGAGAGAGAGGGGGAGATATGCAGCCAAACCGCAGGTCAGAGTCAAACCCGCGGCCACTTCCTCGAGGACCTTCAGCCTTTTTACATGGGGCGACTGCTCTAACCACTGTGCCACCAGTTGCCCAGTGTTTGTGATACATTTTTGTGCACCTAATAACTGATTAATCATTTAGTCATCATTTCACAAGTCATGTCACTTAACTCCCCCATGCCCGGACACATAAATTCTTTAGAAACCTGACCCAGTATGTATAGAGAATGCCGTAAAAATAATGAATTTAAATAATACATACAGGAAGTGGAAAAGTCCCAGTGAATTGATCGAAGGGAAAAAAAAATTGTCAAGTATGGTTACTATCTAGCAGTTGATCTGACCTCCTTCAAATTTAATGTGAAAACAATACATTTAAGGGAAACTACGCAAAGTGCACCTCTAGTTATTGTAAATATTTGAAGCCTTTTCAAAGGCCTTCCCTTTGTGTCTTTCCCCACACACAAGCCTCAGCTGCAGCAGTACTGTGTGTTTTGGTCCGTCAGGTTGCTGCTGTTTGTCAGGTGAGCTCACTGAGGCACACAAGCTGCAAGTCAGACACAAGTCAGGTGGGAATGGAGGGCAGAAGCCGAGGGGTAAGCTGAGGAGGGAATATCAAGACAGCAGGAAGTCTGCAGCAGGAGAGAATGACTGATGGGAGAATTTCAGGTCATACTGTTCTCAGGAGTGATGGGTAAAACAGACATGTCATGTCAAGTTGGACCTGCGTTGCATATTTATTTAACATTTTGGTACGTTTACCGCAGATTATGTCTTATGAGCTTACTTGCTTACTCTATTCACTCATTTTTGTTATATTTAGAATGCTATTGGTTGCATTGCAGTTTAAAGACGAGTGCTGAAACAATTAGTTTAGATCAGGGGTTTTCAAACTGTGGGGGCATGGATGTGTGTGTGTGTGTGTGTGTGGGGGGGGGGGGTGAAGATGGGGAAGTGCTGGGAGAAAGGGAGGTGCACGATTGTTCAAACCCTGGTTTAGATTTAAAATGTTCTAGTCATTGATAAAGAAAAAATGTGGGAATTTGCTCTGGATATATTATGTGTTATGTATTTTGTTGCTTTTTCATTATTTGTCATTCTCAATCATTTAGTCAGCATCGTAATGGAAAGATGAATCTACAATGAAAATAATCCAATGAAAATAGTCATTAAATTTAGTCCCTGACTGAACGGTCCACAGTAACAGCTGACACGGAATAATTCATTAAGACCATTGGTACACATGCACGCACGCACGCACGCACGCACGCACGCACGCACGCACGCACGCACGCACGCACGCACGCACACTATTTAGCATAGTAAAATGCATACCATATTATGACCATAATAACTGGTCTGAATGAATTAAATTTGGTCACAGCGTAATGTTTGCTCTGTATACCTGGATATGTGCTTGACTGGAAAACTTAGAAAAGGCATGTTGTCATATGCACTGTGAAACACATTTTCATCTTAATTTGACTCGTCATAGTAGGAAAAGCAAAGGTGTTTTAATAACATTAAAGAGGCTATGTTCTATTTATTCCAAGTAAGCCATGAAAGTGTGACAGCGAGCCAGCATGCATAACACCAAGGCCCTAAAAGTGAAAAGACTGTGAAAAAGCCCTGTTGCTGACAGAAGAATAAGTGGTTTCCATCAGTCAGCTACACACACACAACACACATTGTGAGCTAGCTTATATGGTTTGTGCCTCATTTCACTTTGAGCCACCTGGGGCCCCACTGAGAAGCCATTTCCTGTTGGCCTGGTGATACAGTGGCCTGAGAACGGACTGTGTATTCCTCACCCTGAGACAGTTAACCAGAAGCATTTCATTCCTGTCATACTTAACGCTGCTGCTCTTCCTGAACTAGCTTGTGTGGGTGGAATTCCCTAAGCACTCTTGTCTGCTAGTGATGCATCCTTTGCTGATGGGTGTTGTTATACTGTAGACGTTAAATGTAAATGTTATAGGAGCTAAGGCACTTAGGTTTATCTTTAGCTGTGATGCATGGTTCATGTAAGCTACCTTCAAAAGATGGATAAGTCTATAGTGATCTATGCCATCTTTCAGCCAAGGTACAAAGAAGAAAATGACCATAAACGGAGTTGTTTTCACATTACAATAATCACATACTGTATTATGTATGAATATAGACTTTCATGCAAGCTCACTGTTTCATTTCCCTGCCTCTTCTGCTTTACTATACTTCAAAGACAAATAGCGTACTTTGTACTTCACATTTTTTGACAACGTATTTTTTTGAAGACTAAGATTTTTCATATAAAACATATGATTCACTTCTTCTTCCGCTTCTACAAGTATTATCTCCTTTTGTTTTTTAAACAACCCTGCCAGTGCAGCCAAAATATTGCAACCTGCCTTTCAAGGCAAATCAACTTGTTTCAAGTGTTTTCTAAAATAAATCTTTCCTAATTCTAATAACCAAATTCTGCATGATTCATTCTTGTTTCAAGCTACAGGCACTCATTTCTAAAATAATGTTGAACAAGGGGATTTTAATAAATAAAAAAAAACAATGAAATCTTACTGCACTGACACTTTTTTTCACTTGTCTCAACAAAACCTTTGTTAGGGCTCTAACAGCTTCATGCCTATATTTAATAGATTGAGAGAAGCCATTGCAGGACAATGAGTACTTCTACTTTTAACAGTACCTTTTGAAATATTGTAAGTATGCTTTGCTGATAATACTACTTTACTTCTTGTAATTAAGTATTGTATTAGTTTTACATTGTTGTAGTGCTACTTTTAGGCTACATCAGAAAAGGCTCTAAGTTTCTTCACCACTGAGTCCAGTACACACTCAGAAGATAAAGATAATACTGCTGTCAGGTCTGCATGCTCTTTGTAGCCCTCAGTCACAGACCCATCTGCCTCTTATGATTTGCACACTCTCACACAAAGAGTACGCACTACTGACAGCTAAGTGTGGTTCAGTGTAGGAGGTCAACCTAGAATTATCTCATGAGTCAAGATGTTTGTTATTTTTCTGAATCTGATAGTTGCACCAATGTGGTTTGGTACGTTTAGAGTGATATACACAGAGGTCCTAGAACTTCGACTGACTTTGGCCATGGTCCACTGGAGGCTCACATGAGTTTCCAGAAGCAAGCTTGTGTGAAAGTATAAATTTCCAGACTTGTGGTGTTAGACAAAAAAAATCCCCACTCGCACAAAAAATCTTGTCAAAGTGCCCTTGACGAAGATGCCTAATCACCAACTGTGTGAAGTCAAGCAGCTACCCCCACATAGAAACTAGAAACAAAACAGGGTGTTGATGGAAAATGAGCATGCAGGCCTTTATTTATCCTTCCTTGGATAAATAAAGGCTAAAATACTGTAAATCGTTGACTTCTCCTATTTTAAACACAACAGTGGAATCCAAATATTAATTGCACCGGTTCCCTTCCAGTTCCAATACCAGAGGTAACACCCTCCCCCTCCAGCAATCTATTCAAATATCTCTACAAGCTTCATTCAGCAAATTGAATACCATGAGAAGCATTAATGTTGTTTGACAAGATCTGACTTAACAAAAAATGGCCACAGCATGTTCCTCGTCCCTGTTAACCTGCTTCTGAGTTACATCACAAACATTACTACTTTCATTTGAAAGAGGCTTTTGTTCAAAGCAACTATCAGTAATTGCATCAGACTCAAAAGAAATAAGAGCTAGATGTAGTTAAAAATTGGAAGTGCGCCCTTCTATTTCAAGTTTGTTGGTGTGGCTATGCAGCTACCTGACTTGACATAAATCACATCCCATGTAGAAACACTTAGAGCATATTTACAGCTTGTATAAATATATATTTTTCATTTAACATGGGTGTTACTATAATGTAATTTACTTTGTAGTGTGCTTCAGCTCAGTATTGCCTAGCTCAGCGCTCGTCAGATTACTCCAGTGGTGTTGCCTGACACATTAAGCCCCATTTCACACACACGCACACGCACACGCACACGCACACGCACACGCACACGCACACGCACACGCACACACAGCTAATCCTTTATTGTGGAGTTCAGTCAGGTTTATAACTCATCTACCGCGTATGCAGAGCTCCCCTCCATCTCTTAGTTCAGTACAGTCGGTTGCGTCTAGCAGAGCTCTCAGGCTGCCTGTGCTCTGTGACATCACCCTTCAGGTATGCAGTCCTTCGTGGCTGAGCCAGACGAGCTCGGGTGGCCCCATTCATCTCAAGGTGCTGTGTGTCTGTTCCTCTACAGCTCTAACACACTATCTATTGTCACTGACTGTCTCGCCTTCAGATGGGTTAGATAAGAGCTTAGAGGTGAAAACGCTTACAACCCAGTAGTTTTGCCTGTCTTTCTTTGGTGGGTTGTATCAGTAATCTTTGTGCTTTTCGTTCCACGATGTTCTCGCCTAAATGCACATTGATTATAGAGTGGTAGTGCACGGTCTTCCTTTCCTTTAGCAGTGGTGATTGAGTTTTGAGTACAAATTTGAGTAGTGCAGCTTGTTGCAGCTATCTGTCTGTGGTGACCAATAGAAAGTAGTAGCTTTGAGATGTTTATGTTGTTGTACTTATTCCAAAGAACTGCTAGTCTACATCCTGCAACTCCAAATGACTTCTATTCCCAAATGAGGATATTCTCATTTTCCACACTCTGTACTATATCGATGAATGAGTTCATCTCTCTGGTTTCTTCTTATAAAGTGATTTTTTTTTTCTCTGTGTGAAAGTGTCTCAAATTCCTCATGCTTATGAAGGATTATTCTCAAAGCTCATCCTCACGACAGGCAGGATGAGTTTTACATCTGCAGAATGCATCCAGGATCTTTACATTGCAACGCTTCATCTTCTGCTATTCCTACCTCTGACTAATGTCTTTTCCATGTGTGTTTTCCTTACGTGCAATCAGACTTTTAATGTTTTGTTTTGTTTGTCCCTCAGAATGAAGAGAAGCGAAACCTGAGTTTGGGCGGACATGTTGGATTTGACAGCCTCCCTGACCAACTGGTCAGTAAATCGGTGACACAGGGATTTTGTTTTAACATTCTTTGTGTAGGTGAGTACCAAACAACTGTCTGAGCAATGTGTGTGACAGAAAGTGTTTAATACTGCCTTATTAATTGAGTTGTTTTCCTCCAAAAAATAATACCTTCAATAACACAACAGTGGCATTTCGTTGTTTTTCCTGACATGAAAGAAATGCACAACTGTATTGCTGCAATAAAAACTCTAAAGCGGATGAATTATTCCCTGATCACTGACTCATCTCTCTCTTATTCCTGCCGCCCACAGGGGAGACTGGTATCGGCAAGTCAACATTAATGAATACGCTCTTCAACACCATGTTTGAGAACGAAGAGGCAAGCCATTATCAGAATGGTGTGTATCTGCGACCGCGAACATACGACCTGCAAGAAAGCAACGTCCACCTCAAACTGACGATCGTCGACACTGTCGGCTTCGGTGATCAGATCAACAAAGAGGATAGGTGAGGATGGCGAAATGATAAGTGATGATGTTAAGACAGTGACATGATAAGATGGTTGACACTGATGTGCATTGTCAAAAGATGTCCAGATGTCCAGATGCCAGGATGCGAATAACGTGGTTAAACAGCATTTCAGCTACTATATTTCAGTGTGAAGCTTAAAGTATCAAAAATAAAACAACCTGTGAGCTATATATATTATTATATATATATATATATATATATATATATGACACTATTGGATTGTCACTGATGCGTAAATATGTATGCTGCACCTATTGTATTGTCATATGAGTCAAATACCATTCATTTGGTTCTCAAAAAACAAACTTTTTTTTTCTCGTGACTGTTGCAATGACAGATTTTCTTGTCAATCCTTATTGATACCCTCCTTTCTCTTTTCAAGATGAAAACAATAAGTTACATGTTGCCTTGGGATAAAATGACAGAAACAGACATAAATAAGTAAAAGTCCAGGTTTGGGTTTTCTCTGTAGGATGGGAAAAAGACGAGGTGGGACAGCAATAAAGAGGAAATAGCTGATTTTTTTTCTCAATATGCAGCTGTGGAATGGAGTGTTCTTGTTGTGACCTAGTCACCGAGCAGCACTCTCACGCCCTTTGATAGCAGCTTTCTCTGTAGGCCGTATAAACCAACATGCTGAAGGACGGACCCTGCAGCGGACTGTAAATGCACACTGGGAGAGCCTCAAAAGGTCAGAGTTGGTGCATTCCTGAGAGAAAATGGAAGATGGATGTGAAGGGAGAGGACAGATGACTGTAAACAGGCTGCTGGCTGAGGATATAGAATATATTGTTTGGACTTATGTCTCACTCTGGGCTGTAGGATGGTAAATAGACTGCATTTATATAGGGCTTTTCGAGTCTTAGCGACCACTTAAAGGGCTTTACAACACGTTGGCATTCATCCTTCACACCACATTCCTACACTGGTGCCAGAGGCTACCATGCAAGGTACTACCTGCTGCTACCTGCTACCAGTATAGCCTGCTGTTCAATTAAGTCTGGTTACCAATTAAGAACTAGAACAAACAGCTGGCTATCAAACTTAAAGATCTGTCTCCTTATAGCCCTCAAACTATGCATTTTGGGCTTGTCCTGTGTAGGTGGTACTTTTACTGTAGCAGGCTCTTGTAGACCTGATAGTGTGGACCACACTTCAGTCACTTAAGCACTGGGGGTCCCTGTGACTGATGTGATGGCCATTTCGGGGGTGCTTCAGATGCATAATGTTGCTCAAATCTACAATGTTTTTTTAAAAGGTTTTTTACATTTGCTTATGAGATTTGCCATGGAGAGCCAGAAGAAATGTGAAATCAGAGGTGATTCAAGCGGCAACCAGTGACACTCCAGTGGTTGTGTTGTGACCAAATATAGCAACATGACCTAGGAAATGCACATCTGTTTAAGAACCACATCAAAAAACATGAACCCTGAGAGAAACCCTGACCAGTCTAAGCAGACTGGGCTTCTTCCAGGAACGATTCTGAACGAGTCAGGTGCTAAAACTGTGTTTCAGACAGAGAGATTTTTTTGACATAAGATCTGATGGGCTGATGGTTCATATAGTCTCCTCTAGCAATGCCAGTCATACACAATGTTGTTTTATTCAGTATTTTTCTGAATTTGACATAATTTTCTGGTCTAGTTTGTTCAGCACATACAAAACAGTCATGAGCAAACACTACAAGACTTTGATATTTTCATACCACACATTCCTAATTTCTTTAATTTACTGGTGGCATTGAAGGCTGAAAAGGCCATTAGCACTCTTTGAGAGAGGACAGGATGTTTTGCAGCCTCTCGGATTTATTTTAACTCTTATAAACTGAGTACAAATTTCATGGAGCGCTAAGCTGTACAGCTCTAAGCTCAGATCTTGGCATAGAATCAGATCATACAGTTACTGTTAACATAACTGTCTTGGTTCGTTTCCCCAGTGAAGTCCACATGTCCGTTCATACTCATTACAAATGCATACATAAGAAGAAAACTCTTTATGCTTTTACCCACAGACATAATCCTTTTTTTATAAACATAAGTTTTTCTTTGGCTTCCTCCACAGTTACAAGCCCATCGTTGACTACATCGACACTCAGTTTGAAAACTATCTCCAGGAAGAGCTGAAGATCAAACGATCGCTGTTTAATTACCACGACACCAGGATCCACATCTGCCTTTATTTCATCGCCCCAACAGGACACTCCCTCAAGTCCCTGGACCTCGTCACTATGAAAAAACTGGACAGCAAGGTACACACAACTGACTGGGTTTCCCCTTTGGCAAAAAGCACACTCGCACACTCTTTTCTCTTTGTCTGTGAGTAACTATTAGTGTTGCTGAAATCTGACCTGCCTTTCACTGTGACTAGTGTGCATTTCACTGGGACATGAAGATCCCTGATCTTTTTGTTGGGGTGTAGACTCTCTGTGTGCCAAAAGAATAAGAAAGTGAAATGTAGTGAATGTGCAAGCTTTCATTTTGTCATACCGGATTTCAAGAAAAGTTCACAAGACCAGCCCTATATGAGCTTTCACACTTGAAAGCCAACAAGTTGTATGTTTTTTGTAAGAAGAATATTTGATTTGCTGCGTTGAGGTCCATCACCCTTTCTGAATTCCCATACATAGTATAAAACTATTCTTAAAGTACTAAAAGTCTTACTTTTACTCATTTCTGGGTTTGACATATTTGCAGTTTTCAGGTCAGTCATACAGCAGTCAATATTCATCTTGCAGAGCCACATTGATTTGTTGCCTTTTGATTACTCTTGTGTGAGTATTACTACACAGATTATTGGTCAGTGGATCCATGTTTTGCCATACATCCGATGAGTGCAGCTCAGCGTGAAAGAAGGGGGGTGTGAGTTGTAGTGGGGGAGGACAGCGTGAGAGAGGGCAAGCAAGCATGTATTTGTTGAGATCATATTATTTATAGTTTAATTTTGTGGAAATCTTTTTCTTTAGCAGTGGATTTTCTTGGTTGCAGGTTGAGCATCTGTAGCTACTTTTGCCAAAGAAATATGCAGGCATTACAACATATCATACATAAATGGTATTGATAGAGAATTGTTTGAGAACACACTTGATGTTTTGGAAAACGGCTCAGTGATAAATACAGCTAAAACTGTTTAGTGGTTTTTGATCTTAAATCTTGGTTTTAATGTGTGGGAAGTGTTTAGTTTCAAGAAGGGAAAATATCTTCAAAACATTTCAAAGCACATGTTCAGAAAGCCAAGAAGAGAAGAAACGACAGAGAAAGAGGCAGTTAAAATGCAAGTGAAAGATTTGTGTGTCTTTTTGAAGTCTTGGATATATAAAAACACTTAAACTGAGAAGGCTGTGGGTATGTAGATGGCAAATGCCATTCATGTCTTTTAGTTCAATCTTTGCCTGTACGATTTTGAGGGATGTGTATATGCTTGTTAACATCCTTTTAGTTTTGTTACATCAGTCAAATTGATTTTCAGCTTGATGTATACATATAATTACAGATAGCACTGCTGTATGAATGATGAAGTGGCAGCATCAGCCCTGCTTGTGTCTGGTGATGCAATGATAATGAATCCAGAACAAAGCAGATGGTCAGCTTGTGACTAAAACCTGATGGCTTACCCCTGCCAACTATCAACGCAGGGCTGCGCATCTCTGCCAAATGTCTCCTGGTACTGTTCAAAACAATGAGCAGATACTTCAGCCAACTGTCATGGGGCAGTTCATAGATTTATGTGGACTTATTTATTAACTTTTCATAGTTCTTGATTATGTTTACATTCACTAAACATAAATGTTGATTTAATATTTCACTTTATCGGAGAACACTGTTCAACAGGGAGGATTCACATGGAAAGGGCCAAGTTCCAAATGCAGCACTCTGCTTGCTGTGAGGTGACAGCGCTGACCACTGGGACGCTGTGCTGTCTTTACCAGCCAACAGAGTGATCAAAACCTGGCACCCTTACACTTGCCAACTATCTTCGGATGCCATCCAAACCACCACAGCCAACTCTTTGTACCCTCTGCTTTGAAGCAAGACATGGTAGCTTACCTGAGCTAAATATATTTATTTTATCCAAGTATAGAAACCACAACTAAGCAGTTAACATGTGCTAAATGTGTTTCGATACTCCCCTGAGTCAAAGCAAAGGAGCTCTCCTCAACCGTACCCTCTTTCTTGTGAACCTCCAGTCCGTTAGGGACATTTTGGTTTCCCACAGACCTTTTTTTATTTGCATGGTGTCAGAAAGTGTTGAAAGTGTAAAATAACAGCGGTGTTGGTGGCAGGCACTTTTATTCAAAAATGATTTACAACATTGGGCTCAGTTTTTAGCGGGAGTGAGTGGCCACAGTGAACACCACTCTGACCTCAGTGGCTCTGTCGCATCAATCTTTCCACTATGAGAAATATGGCCGCTGTTATATCTGAAAGCAAGCCAATGTTCAGTGACGATGGTGTGGATGTGACGCTGTTTTGTTTTACAGGCCTGATGTACTTGTTTATGCAGTGGTTGCTTTGTAGATGGAATAATAATGTGTTACATGCAGCTATTTGCAGCAGCTACTCTCCCCATGCTCTTAGCCTTTGCACATTTCTATAGGCTCTTGATGGCTACAGGTTGACCACAAAAAGCTTTGCTTTTACAAGCCTTTGTTCTTTTTAATGAACCGATTCCCTGTTTAGTATGTATAATGTCAAAATACTGAACTGAACTAATACCCTTCATATATATAAAAACAAAAACCCCAGCTAATCTTCACATTTAAGCAGCTGGGGCTGGTGGCTGTTTATTCATTTCTGACCAGTCATTTTAGCACTAAAATACATGAATAACAGTCTAAAAACTGTTACATTCTGATTACAATAAACACATTGCCATGAGAGTCATTTCAAAAGGTGGCTCCATCTTCATCAGAGTAGAATCAAGGACCTCAGTCACATTCATGATGTGTGTGAGTATGAACTTTTATCTGGAGACTACAGATAAATAAACAGAGCTGTCCCTTCTGCCAGATAGCCGTACCACAGACAAAACCAGGGAAGCAAACCAGAAACCCCGTTCCTTGGGTTGTAGAGTTTGCTGTCAAGGCAAAACAATGGTGTTTTTCTTGTCAATGCGGTACGAATCACCCCTCCCTACAGAGGATGGTTGAGGGTCCTAGAGTGATTGTGGTTTATGGTGGATGAATGCAGGAAAAGAGATAAGGGCCTGAAGGAGGAGTCCTTTTGTTTTAAATGTTTATTTCTTTAATATAAAGAAACCATTACCAGTTAATTGTAATTGTTTGGCATACTTATTAGTGGTGCCAGTTTGCCAAAACGTGAACAAATATAGGCTAAAATGAGTTGCAGCCCACAGCTAACTATCTGATTCCATGATACAATTGTACTTTCTGTTTCCCAAATTATGTGAACTTTAATTCCAAAATATTAGAGATGAGCAGCTGATTATCCTCTGATGATTATTCTTGCTTCCATTACTGTAATATGATCCATTAATAATTACTTTTTTTGATGCAGCAAGGTAAATATTTTCGATATTAAAAAGGCTCAGAAAGTTCTTGCATTGTTATAATATCCCTTGAACACTCTCCACTATCTATTCATATATGTGAATTTGACCTGTGTAACGAAACTACAAATAAAAGCCAGAAATATCAGGCTATGTGAATTTTCTTTCATCACTGATTATTTTACATGCAAACTGCTTTGATGTGGTTACACCTGGTGCTCCTAGATGTTCAGAACAAACACAGAACTATTTGGGAATACTATTTGGCCAGCTGGGAAAACCCGGTTGTGGGAAGTGAACAAATATGTTGCCTCCCTCCTCACTGATGCTGCTGTCAGCACTGGCTTGCGATTAGTGAACTTGGTTTGTTAACTAAGGGTTAAAACACAAAACTGGCTGCCCTGCTGTAAATTAATGAACCACTAAAGTATGATGAGCTTGTTATTTTACTCCTAACAAGCTCTGGCTCTAGCTGTGAGGCACACTACGAAATTGATGAATGAATCTGTGGGGATCCTCCTCGTCCTCCCAGTTAGTGATTGGGGTAATGCAGCCGTACAGAGGAATGCAGACAAACTGTGTGTTTATTTCTGCACATCTGCTGCTGATTGGAGATGGAGCCTAGTTTGTTTTCATAATCACTGTTTATTTTATGTATCTGTTTGGTTTCTGACTCAGCTCATTCACCGTACAGTGCTGTGTGCCTTCTCAGCCATATTTAGTAATGTACTTTTTTTAATTAGGTCTTCAGTATATTCATCTGCTGGATTCACAGTGTCTGTTCATGATCTGCTGACATAAATGAATTGCTGTAATCTGCAATTCACTGAAAACATTGTGTTGATTCTCTGTGAATCTGCTCTCATCATATTGAGCTTGACAGGTACATTTCGTCCTGTCATGAAGATGCATGTCAACCCAGCCAAAGAAAAACACATTACATAATGAATTCCGCATTTAAACACAAAGCAGCTTTCAATACAGGAATGCATATATTTCTGGCAGACTCAACAACAAAAACAAAGACAGTGCTCTACACATTCAATAACTTTGTTTATTAATCCCTCCTCTCTTTTTCTCATCCTTTCCACAGGTCAACATAATTCCCATCATTGCCAAAGCTGACACAATCTCCAAGAGTGAGCTCCATAAATTCAAAATAAAGATTATGAGCGAGCTGGTGAGCAACGGTGTTCAGATCTATCAGTTCCCAACTGACGACGAAGCCGTCAGTGAGATCAATTCGTCCATGAACGTAAGTCGTACTGTGACATGTGTCACACAATCAGTCCTTCTATCTCTGTTTTTTTTTGCCTTTGTTCCTTAGCATTGTTCTTTAGAGCTGTGACACAAAATCATCTTTAAAAGGGCTTTTGTTTTGAAGATATAGGTAACAAACACCGCCAATTTTCTTTTGTCAAATGAACTATCGTAAATACTGAAAAGATTATGCATGTAGCATAACTGAAAATGCGCTTTTGCCTTTTTTCTCAGGCATCAAGCTCAAATACATTTTTAATTCTGATTTTACAATGAGGATGATTTATAATCGCACTGTGCCCAAAACACCCACACATACAAATGCACAAACAGTACATCCTAAGGACTGAATTTGGCTTTCCCAGACTGAATCCTTGTACAGTATCTCCATCTATTCATAGTCGGTTACATCAGCACCCACACTCACCAGCTTGTTCCTCTGAACTGCAACCAGCCAGCTGGTTTCAACTCACCACCTAATTTTTGAGGTTGCGTATCGGGCATGTTTTCCCCAAGATGACTCCCTGTCGATCCTAACGAGGCATAGTAGATCTGAGAGCAATAAGAAAGTATGTGTGTGGGTTTTTATCACTTCAGCAAAAAGGGCCTCTCAGCCCCGACTTAGCCACATGTTAAACTTAAAACACAGCTCTGGTGCAGCTCATTTGTCAACATGGTTACACTTCTCTCTGGTGTGGTCTGGTTGTGAAAGATAAGAGTCAACAGCCACATTTTATTCATTTATCCGTTTTGTTGTTTTATTTGTACATGTTTGTGTCTCGTGAAATTTAGTTGTGAAGTGGTTTCTGTGCTGTAAAGAATATCGACAAATAAACTAGGAAAGAAGCGCTTTAAGAAAGTGTTACCCAGAAGAAAGAGGGGGCTGGGACCATGTTAATGGCTCCTGTACATCTATGACCTCTTGTCCTTTTTAACACACTTTTCCTGCGCAGGCCCATCTGCCCTTTGCTGTGGTTGGAAGCGTGGAAGAGGTCAAAGTGGGGAACAAAACAGTGAGGGCAAGACAGTACCCCTGGGGTGTCGTGCAAGGTGAGAACCATTCACAAGCAAGTTAATCGGGGTGTGTGGGGGTTTTGTGTTTCTCAAGCAAATGCAACAGTGACTGCGTGAAGGGGTCAGTGGATGTTTAACTCCTTTACGTGGGCAATAGGACATCTATGGGGGAAAAGCGTTACTTCTAAAAAACACCTATAAATAGTTCCATTTAAAAACAATGAATTCCATAAAGTGCAGTTGGGTATTACGCAACCACATCCTGCTAGTCACTGTTTTTGCTGATCTCTATCCAATTTCACTCATGACTTCCCTTGCCTCAAATGAAGCAACAGAGAGCCCTTCAACATTAGTTGCCTGTGTCTTTGTCCTTGCATGATGACATGTCTGACAGCATCACACCATTCACAAATACAAAACTAAACAAATTTGTAGTTATAAATAGTTGTAACTTGTATTAAGTTGCGTGGTTGCAGGTAAATAGGTAAATGAGGTGAATTGAGACACGTAGTAATGTGGGAGGAGTTCTTTATTACGAGATATGGGCACTCATTTGAATGCCTCACAACCAGTGAAGGCACACAGTCAGTTCTTGAATGGGGCCACAGTCTTTAGTATGCCATAACATGAGTGTGCATGCATAGGGGTTATTCAGGGATGTTATTGACTAAATGCATTTGAAAGTGGTCATGGGCGTATCATTTTTTAGGAAGTACATGACTCAGTGTCTTTCCAGCCCCTGCAGCTATGTTGTGGTCACTCCGCCCTGCCACATGGTGTTCTTGTGGACGTTTTCACCAAATGAATGGCCACCCCAAAGCAGTAGGTGTGGATAATGGAGAATAAAAACTAGAGCTGCAACAATTAAGATAAGACGAGATAAAAACCTTTATTGATTCCCAGCGTGGAAGTTTGGTTGTTGCACCAGCACAAGGACAGCAATAGGTATATATATATATATATATATAGAAAGAGCAAGTAATAAATAATAAGAGCTGTGTAAAAACTATAATATATATGTAATAAGATAAAAATATAATCAAAATCAAAACTATACACAAGCGTTTGAAGAGAAAAATAACATGGTTAAGTGATTGTGATTAACCGAAAGAAGATAAATCTATTTTGATAACTGATTGATTATTATAAATTATTTTTAAGCAAAATTGCCAAACATTTGCTGGCTTTTCCTTCTCAATTTGAAGACATCATATTGAACTGTGGGAACTTTGATATTTCACAGATACATTTTTCAAGACAAATTAATCAAAAATGAAATGGTTGGTTACAGTCTTTTTTGTTCTTTTAAACAATATAGGTATTGAGATTTGACTTTGTTCTCCACAACCAAAGATACAACACAATGAATACAAACGGCATCAGACTCCACACTACTGAACCAGAGACGAAACAGAACACGCAGGAGAACTGAGTAAACACATAAACAATTAACTTCCACCTTTTTACTTTGCATATATCACTTGTGTTATATATGTATAAGTATAATACTGTTGTATCATAGACACAAAGTAAATCATGTAATTCATCAATTAAAAGGATCAGTTTAGGATCTCTTTACACCGCATGCTGGTTGTTTTGCACTTATAGATAATCGGCATGCAGCAAACGGCAACAGCTGAGAGGAGAAATCAATGCCTCTATCAGTATCCATGGTGAAAGAGGTTTTCCTGCTCACGTCAGAATGGCGAGTGCGCCCCCCAGTTAAGCCTGTTTATTTATACTCTCCCTCGCCCTGCAAGTGTGACTTCATAGAGAGTGACACTGCGAAATGAAGGGCAAGTGGGTAGAGATTGTTTTGGGAAATTGCCAGTGTGCATCTGTGTGTGCATATACTGTATGCCTGTGTGTCTGTGTGTCTGTGTGCATGCGTTGCCCTTAGAGACATCACCAGGGATCTTTGCTTCCCACAGCTCATCCCTCTGTGCTTGTCAATGCGAGTAAACATTTTAATTTAATAAAGTCACACAGAGTTGTGTTGTGAGAATATTACTGCTCAGATGGGAGTTATCTTCTCAGAGAAGCCCTCCCTCCCTCCAGCTCTCTCCCTCCCTCTAGCTCTCTACCTCCCTCCTGCTCTCTACCACTTCCATCCTTTCCTCGGTTAACTGCTGTTTTGTCCTCACCCCTCCTTCTTTCCTCTCCCCATTATCCCCTGACCACTCTCATTCCCTGCCTGCTCTGAGTCTCCTGGTTGAAGGATTCCTTAGGACCTCATCAATTGCCAAGAATAGTCCTGTCCAGTAACATACAGCATAGTGCCATCTGCAAAAGGTTATTTCCACATTACTGAAAACTAATTACTTTGAGATTTATCTCCATCGCAATTATTCTTTCATTCATCAGCAGCAATTAACAGGTGGTTGATATTAGCTGAAAACAGGACTTGAGGCTAATATTTATACAACACGATGCCGATTGTAGAATGTCATAAATGCATGATTGTCAAGAGGAAAAGTAATGTAATGTAATGCATGTACAATATTTGATACTAATGTAAACAATAGTCGCCCGCCCCCCTACTTTAAATGAAAATAAGATTGGAACCAGCTGTCAGCTTAATATCAATATTGAACACCATATCTGTCATTATAACAGACAACAAATTTCTTTTGTAATAATTCGTTTAAAAAAATTCTGATGATGCAAAAGTATTTGTTGATATGTGGTAGTTACCTGGTCGTAACACTGGTTCTATGAGTATGTGCTGACCCCTTGAATATAAAACCGGCTGACGTGTTTTATGTGCAGGACCAAAAGAATGTTTGTGTGTCTTTTTCCTTCCATAGTGCCTGATTAATAAACATGAAAACCGTGAAACTGTGATATTTCCACAGACAATAATCGTGAAATCAAAATCTCATATAGTGACATCCCTATTGGTGGACTGTGTTCATGTTCCGTTATAGAGGCAGTTAATAAGAAATAAGAATAGAAATAACGCTGCTATGTTTCCATGAAGTATGTTTTCTCTAGAAACTCACGTCAACATTTGTTTGTTTCTGTTTCATCTTATTATCTTATCAGCCTTGTATATCTCTGCCAGTGCCTAACAACAAAAATCTGGTCTGATGGGATGTATTACAAGACAACTACTTAGTTTTTAGTCAGGCCTGCTTGCAAACTGATGGCTCACCATTCATACAACACACTTTGTCACAGTATCCGAGGACAAGGGCAGAAGAGGACAGAACTCTCAGTGTTTTACCCCTCTTGGCCGACTGAAAGGAGGGGCTGTGTCAATGGAAACAGTTTGCGGATGCCAAATGTCATATACATGGGTTATGGTAACCTCTCAAAGAGCCATGGGAAATTTCCATAGACTTGAAGGAAGACAGAGGAAGGGCTGTCTACTGGACTAGGCCTAATTGAAGGGATCTCTCTCTCTCTCTCTCTCTCTCTCTCTCTCTCTCTCTCTCTCTCTCTCTCTCTCTCTCTCTCTCTCTCTCTCTCTCTCTCTGTCTCTGTCTCTGTCTCTGTCTCTGTCTCTCTCTCTGTCTCTGTTTGATCTTGATGCTCTGTTATCTCTGAACTCCAGACATCTGTGACATATAGCAGACCCCCACCAGCCCACCATATTTCTTCTTTGCAAGCTACTGTGTGTTTGTTCAACTGTGCACGCATGTTGTAGCGGCGTTTGTATGCAAACGTGGATGTTATCACACACTGACTTAGCATTAGATTTTTTTTTTAGTTAGTTTGTTATGTGGCTTTTGGTCAACTTGCTTTTTAACTGATAACAATCCATGAGATTTGGTATAAAATATCCATGCATTTCCTTTAGAGCTACCAAGACATCAGAATTTACACTTATAAAGTGAAATATTTTGACATCTACCGAATTATTTGGTGTAATTGTTCCCAGATGTATCCTTATGACATTAGAGACCCTTTTGGATGGCCATAGAATTTGGTACACTCATATTTCCTGTAAAAGTTGCTCAAAACTGCCAGATATGGTAACATTAATCACTATATAGCTTTATAGTTTATGATCATCCTGGGACACATGTATCATTTTCATGTATTTTCATTTTGCACATTTGTCTATTTCCATATTTTTTAGCTCACTGCGGATTTATTGCAGCCATGTCTCTGTTCTCTATTTGAATGTTTCTGTTCTCATGCTGGCGTGTCTGCAGAGCCCTGTGCTCTGATATCTTGAGGGCTCAGTGCTGCAGTCAGTCAGAGGATTGGCCCTCATTCAGCCCTCAGCAGGGGGCTGGTACAGAGAGACTTTTAGATGCCAGATGAACATGCAATTTCAGTAGCCTGGATGCAGCCCCAGAGAACAACTCATGTCTGTTTTTAACTTGTATACTCCCTCTAATGATGTGTGGTCAACCAGCAAATTTAAGTAAACATAAGAGTGAGTGATTCAGACAGCTGCGTGAGTGTCACTATTTCAATCTTTTTGAAATGTATTTATGGTCCAAAAGCGTTTAAGTAGAAGAAGGTGAGTTAGTGCTTATTCTCTTGCTTATTTGTCCTAATGAAGGAACGTCTTATTTCCTTTGGTGGGTTGTGCACTGCAGGCTGCTTTTCCAGTATTTTCCATTAGGAGAAGCTAAATACCATGCTAATTGGGCTTTTTTAATGTCGTTTTTGCAGTCCTTGCATCCTCAGAGCTCACAGCTTGTGGTGGTATTTAAACACAACGTGCTTCCCATTCCCCACCACTACTACCTGGGGGTTCATGGCACATGTTCTCCTCCAGCCCCTAAAATGCCAAATGCAGAGTGCACGTGCCTAGATCTGAGACAACAGAAAACCTCTTCATAGCATCTTTCTGAGGTTGATCACATAAAATTCCTAAAGGGAAAGTTATTTTTATTTTTCCTCTGACAACACTTATCCATTCTAACAAGTGACTCTGCTTTTAGTATCCGGCTGATGTATAAAGTTATACAATGCACCACAGCTGCTTTGGTTGTGCTCCAGGTTGTTAGTACTTTGACACTTCAGTGTGGTCTCATTTAAGGATTAAGGAGCATATCAAATAACTAGAAGTTTTCGAAGTTTCCACCTAGACTATGAAGGTATTGTCAGGTCTGTAAATTGTGGGAAATAACGTCAAGAGGGTAAAACTTTATTGTCAAAGGGATGAGTGATATTGCTTGATGAGAACAATGCAGAATGGGAGAGTCAGCAGAAAGGATTCTGGGGATGTCTACACGGGGATGCAGGAGTCAGTAATGTTAATTATAAAATGGCTTTTGTTTGACATTACACACATAAACTAAACGCAGTAATCTTTAGTTTATGTGTGTAATCATGCACACATAAACACATAATTCATGCCAGTAATCACTAAGGCATGAAACTAAAGTGAAGTTGTTAAAGTCGCTCCAGTAGAAAAAGATTAACATGACAAATATCTCCAATGATCAATTCCTGTTTGTTGGCAACATGTGATAGATTTGATTAGATTTAATGGATTCCAAATGGGATTAATCCAGTTGTATTTGCTCAGACTACTTCACATTCCTGTAGAGATGTGGTATGATTTCCTGCTTTTGAGAGAGAGAGATGGAGAGGAAGGGAGGGTAACAGGGTGACCGATGGGGTGTTAAAATAAGCAGTGAAAAAGACAGCCAGGCACAGAATGAAAGTGAGAAGAAAAGACTCAACAAAACAACATGTGACTGCTCAATTGGAGATCTGGCACTGACAACCAAAAACTATTTTTTAAAAGCCATAGCAGACTCTTTAATCGTGTGTAGGAAATAACTAAGTTGGTTACCTGAACTTCAACTGGTCCCCTAATTCTAGTGTGTGTTTTCCATTTAGTCGAGAACGAGAGCCACTGCGACTTTGTAAAACTCAGAGAGATGCTGATCAGGGTCAACATGGAGGATCTGAGGGAGCAGACCCACGCCCGCCACTACGAGCTGTACCGACGCTGTAAGCTGGAGGAGATGGGCTTCAAAGATACAGATCCCGACAGCCAGCCATTCAGGTAGAGAGTGCATGGAAAGTGAAAACACACACTTATCCAAAAACACAAAATCCAAAACCACAGATACTCAAGTGTCAGTCTTAACAACAGAGAGTGCCTCGATTGTTAAGACACAATACCAGATCTATTCCTGTCTTCTCTCCAGTCTTCAAGAGACATATGAGGCCAAGAGGAAAGAGTTCTTAGGGGACCTGCAGCGAAAAGAGGAAGAAATGCGACAAATGTTTGTCAACAAAGTAAAAGAGACAGAAGCAGAACTGAAGGAAAAGGAGAGAGAGGTGAGTCTCAACTGAAGTTATTTGATTTTAAATGATCGCTGATGCTGTCACATGTCCACATTGCCTTTTATCTTTGATGCTCAGTATACACAAAGACATCCTGTGCAGCATTACAATTTTACCTCATTTCAGTCAGTATAAGTATTTGATAATACACAACAAGGGTTCCTCATATATGAAATAATTGATGAAGTGGAGGTGAGGAACGACGTTCAAATATCCATTTTTTTTAAAGTTTGTTTGCATTCAGTTTATCCCATTGTCAGGTCATGAGCTTAACTTTCCAAAGTACCAATTGAAATCTCTTGTCTCTCGTCTGTCCCCCTTTCTGTCCATCACCACCCTCTCTTCCTCCCACCCAGCTGCATGACAAGTTCGAGCAGCTGAAGCGGATGCACCAGGAGGAGAAGAGGAAGGTGGAGGAGAAGCGGAGAGACCTGGAGGAGGAGATGAACGCCTTCAACAGGAAGAAGGTGGCAGCCGAGACGCTCTCCTTATCTCAGCCTCTCAAGAAGGACAAGGACAAGAAAAAGTAAGCCAACCCCTCCTTTTTATCACTCACTCGCCTCATTCTTCTCTTCATAGCGGGAAGCTGCATCTTCCAACCCTGCTCCTTTCTTTAACTAATCATGTTGTCTTTTCATTCTGTGCCTTAAATCCTTTTTGTACACTAGCTCCTCTTGCTTCTCTCATCCCTTCTCTTTTTGCTCTCTAAACCCTGTAACAAGTCTTTAAGCAGGAGATGTGTATTCTGCCAAGTCCTGTGGCAAAGTGTCACATTAATTAGCCTTTGATCTGAATGTGTTGTGCGATTGTCGACCTATCTCCAAAACACAAGCATTTCAGCTATTATAAAGGCCTGGCATGTGTTAAGGAAACTTCCTCCCCTTTTTGTCCTGCCCAAGCTTAACATTTCCTGTCCTTTCACTCTTTCCTTTTGCCTCGCTCTAATTATTCAGGATATACAGGGAGGAGGCAGTGAAGCAATTGGAAGCTTGGCTTATAAATAAGAGATGCAGAATTCAGCTCACACAGGGCAAATCTGGTTTTAGTAGGGGTATACTGATTGAGTATAAAATGTATATAATGGCAAAGGTATAAAAACAATACAGGCCTTTCGTGTTTTCGCTCATTAACTGCACATCATGTATATGTCACTGTACTACATTTATAAGGCATACTTTTTATATGTATTCTTTACCTTCCAGACTGCTATTGGTTTCTTTTCATTTGAGTACAGTAGAACAGTTGACTTTCACACCTGTTATCCAGTAACCCATACACATCATCTTTTTTTCATTGTGCAGTGATGCAGTCATTTTACAGAAGGCGTTTTTTTTTTTTTTAAATGTCCTTCCTGGAAGGTACATTCAAGCAATCTCCTGCTTGTTCTGGTTTTGCTTTACCAACAATGCACACTATGTGGCCAAAAATATGTGGATGGACCTTTTTGTTTTTGGGATAGTGCAAGTTTGGTTCCCAAGAACTTGATTGGCTTGCACTGACCTCAACCCCATCTGAAATCTACAATGTTTTATACTGATAGTACCTCAAGCTAAACGGCTGCCTGGGAGGTTGGAAACTACCTGAAAATGTATGCTAAGCTTTGGACATTGATATATGCAGTGAACTATGCATGGTTTGAAGTTACTGAAGGCCCAGACGTACTCTCTAAGGCTTGAAATCTGACAATTTATGTGAAGACACTTGGCTCCATCTTGTGGCTGCTCACACACTCTGCTGTCAGTGCAGTGAGGAAACTGATCTTCCATTTTGTGGTTGTGTGAAGGACATCCCACCGATCATCAGTTTACCTCTTATAAGATGAATTTAGCTTCTAAAGATTTGCTACACATGAGGAAACATGTTGATATTGAAACACTGTTTATTCCACACAAAATGTGGCATTTCGAGGGAACATTCATGTAGACCTCCCCCTGTTGACAGATTAACTGCATCAGAGTGAATGGAGTTGCTCAAACCCTTCCTTTCTATTCACTAACACTTTTACCTTTAGCACCTTCAGCTTATTTTCTGTAGACATTCCCACAAAGTACTTGTTTATTCATTCAATTTATTTTGTTTATTGTTTGTCATTGTTTTTCAGTTAATTTATGGCCGCTGCATACCCTCCCACATACGACCATGGATTTGTTCTCCATCACCATAGCAACGACAACACCACCGTTTATTTTGTTTGTTTGTTTTTCTTTTGACATTCCATCTTGACATTGTGCAAATGGACCAAAGACACTGAGGATGATGATGATCATGATGAAGCCACAGGGAAGAAAAGAGTGAGAGATGGTGAGAGATAATGAGGAAAATGTTCACTCGCCAACAGTGGCCATCTCATTTATTCAGGATGTTTCATTCTATGCTTTTTGGATACTATATATATATATATATATATATATATATATATATATATATATATATATATATGCATTTTGTTTTTCTATGTTGAAGATTTCTGTTGTTATTTGTGTTTTTCCATCAACTTTTCACACAGAATTGAGAGGTTCAAACCTTTTGGTACTGCAGTGTAACACCAGTTCATTTGAAACCGCTTAATATACTGTATACTTAAAGGATTTAGGATGTGCTTGATTTTATACGACTGACATTTAAATTACTAATTGAAGCTATCAGTGAAATCAAACCTTTCTTAAAGTTTTTATTTAATACCTGAGCGGTTTGAAATGTCCAGGTGTGGTGTGCCTGTTATCCTTTTTATAAACAATTTATATTAAGTTCATTTCACAGTAGAATAAATCCCTGAGCCCAAATAATACATTGAAATAGCATTATGTCAAGCAATAAAACTAAGTACCTGTATACTGTATTACTGCATATACATAGGTACTGACAATCTAAAGCTTAGTCTTAACTCTTAATAAAAACTTATGCAATATTCTGGTGCTGTTCCATATTAACTCAATAAGTGTTTGTGAATATTTTCTAGAGCTTACCCAGCTTAATATGCAAAATGTACTAATTTTTTAATATGATATTATTGTAAGACGCACATATGACGGTGTACATTGTCCACAAATGATGTAACTTTATTGTAAACCATGAGTGACCGCCTTGATGTGAGTGTTGCGACAGCGGACACCCACACAAGCATGAAGCCAGTATATAAATACACACACACAGGATTCAGGAAAACATACAAGCCTCAGCTCGCTGTAGGAGAGTTTACACTCAGAGAGAGAAAAGAGCAGCTGTATTTACTCTGTCCTTGGAAATAAATGCAAACCCCTCTCCCCATTTTGACGTGTCTCTGCCATGATTTGTTTGACGATATTCAGCCGGAAGGGAGATGAAAGTGAAACACAGGTGAAGATGCAGAGGCTGTTGGCCTCAATGGTAACCCCAACAGCTGTCATCTCGAGATGCAGCGTTTCCTGTTCCGTGCTCCCACACTGAAGAGCTGAGACATGTTTGCTCAGTCTGCACATAATCCTCCCTGCTTTCACCCCCGTGCTGCTGACCTCAGCTGTGGGTTTGTGTGTTCAACCGTATGCTTGTGGGTGGGTGAGTGTTGACACAAACTACGGCTTGTTGTCGTACTGTCTAAAGGTCTTCAGGTTCATACTTGTGCTTTCTGCCAATGCATGTTTAAATGCTTTAATGTTCAAAAAACATAATTTTTCTCACACAGTCCGTCTGAATATACCTGCTCATAAAACGCTCCATTTTAGCACCCGTTTTATTTCCGGGTCTTCCACATCTGCATTCACCGCTTTACTGCACCATCATTGCAGAATAGCTGTAACTGTCCTGTAACAGTTTGACTTTCTGATTATGGGCTGTGTATTTCTCTGTGGATTGAGCGTTTTGATGCTTTCACAGTATTTATACAGCACCTCGGCTTGCTTTATAATCAAAAAAGACAATCTCGGACCTTTAAAAACCTTTTACCTTTTAGAAACGGATCATATAGTAACATAGATTAGATAATATAGGCTGTGACTAGTTAAAGTAATGCTTGATTAAATATTAGTTATTGGTGAAAATCAATAAATGGGGGCAGATTAAGATTTAGATTAAGTTTTACATTGATATGTGACATGTTAAATAAGTGTGCTATGGAGACTTTAATTTAAAGACCCTTAAATTAATATATTTTATCTTTATAATTGCAATCTAGACAAACATTCCTTATTTTTTTACAAGAACTTGTTAGTAAATTTGAATTTAGAATATTATGTTTAACGCCTGCGTAAAACAATTATTTTCATTAACAATCTACGAATTATTATCTATTAATTGCTGGGTCAGTAAATCTTCAGAAAACAGATGTTTTGTCTAAAGATCATATAAAAAGTTGATCCGTTTTACTGTATTGTTTATTTTACGACACACAATGTGTGTGTTTGCCTGCGATTCATTGAAAAGAGACAGGGAGTCACGGCACAGTATTGCGATCTTCCCAGAGTAATGGTTTTATCTTTACTGTGAAGGCTCTGCCAGCACTATTATTATTCTGTCCACCACCTGCAGGGGTCACTGGATCTCCTCCAGCAGCACAATCTGTTCACAGTTCTTTGTTCTCTCTGTGCTAACAAAGCTGAGTGATAAAGGCTCTCTTGCATACTGTTCTACATTCAGTTGACTTGACGGTGCAAACTGAGACTGTGTACACATCTTTTAGACTTGAGGTACAGTGCTGTAAGGAGCAGTGTTTTGAAAGGCTTACCGGGTGAATTGGGACGTGACATTTGTAAGGCTGAGATGTTTGTTAGTAGTAATTCATTTTATTAGTATAGCATACTTTAAAATACAACAAAATCTAAAGGCCACCAAACTGCTGACTAGACAGACACAATAACTCGCCTATAGAAAGTTATTGCATTGTCAATGTAGGTAGGTATGGTGTGTTTTGGGTGGTATGCTGTGTGTGGTTTTCACCAAGTATAGCGCTTGGAGATCAGCCCAAAAAGTTCAATTTTGGTTTCATCTGACCATATAATCTTTTGCCGCATGGCATCAGAATCTCCAATATGTTGTTTGTTTTTTTTTACAACACTCAGCGTGACATTTTTTCAGGCTTCTTTCTTGCCACCCTGCCATACATGTATAACTTGTGTTCACATGCACAGATCTACCAACCTCTGCCATTAAGACTTGTAACTCCTTCAATGTCACCAGGGGCCTCTCGGTAGCTTCCTTGATTAATCTTTTCTTGGCTCGGTAACACAATTCGGGGGGCGGCCCAATCTAGGCAAGGTCTGGGTGGTGCCATATGCCTTCCACTTCTGGACAATACTCTGAACGGTACTCAGCGGGAAAGTTAAAGCCTTTGAAATCCCTTTATATCCTTCTCCTAACTTGTGCCTATCCACAACTTTATCCCGTAGCTCTTTTGAAAGCACCTTTCCGACCATAGTGAATTTTTTGTGTTACCATGAACTACTAGGAGTGAAATCCTCAAGGAACAGCTGATTAATGATGAAGTAATCAATCCACCACAATTGACGTCAGGTGGAGGCCAATTAACTTGGTGTGTAGTCTGGAAGGTGATTGGTTATACCTGAGAATGTTTATAATGGTAGGTTCACTTGAATGTTGTAAGGCAAAATGTGTAAAAAGTAATGCTGGAAAATATATATTTTTTATGCATTATCATTTCTGGCTGCAAAACAAAAAAGTGACTGTTTCAAAAGGGTATTAAAACTTTCTTTAGGCACTCTATACTGGGGTGTGGTTTAGCTCATTCCCACAAGCAAATGGGGGTGGGGGTCTAATTTTTATACTAAGTACTTTAATACTAAAATATCAAGCTTACCATTTTGACTTGCCAATCATTTCAAATTGATGTACTGTATATCAATTTACTTAGTAATGGCAAACATTTAATTTTCTAATTTAAACTTATAGAGACAATGTTGATTAAAAGTATGTAATAACCACTCTTTTTCTTTATAATCATAGCATAGCTATGTTTGATGTTTGATATCCCGCAGTGTCTAGTAATTCCATGTAGGAATGCCAAATGTCTGACAGAAAGTCACAATCTAATTTAGTCAGCCATTATTGTAGTAGTCATTCTGACTTTGAGTGCACCGCCAATTCAGCATTGTTCCTTTAACACTACATGTGTGCAAGTTGAGGGCAGCTTCAGTAAATACTAAAAGTTAACCAAAAAGTAAGTGATTTGTGAGCGATCATCTTTTACTCCATGCATTCTTCCTTGTCAAAACCCAGCGTCTACATAACCCACAATGCAACTTTTCTGTCAACAGTTCAGGTGGAGATTAGAGTGTGATATACTACTAGTGACTAAAGGAGCTGCGATCACTTCTTAACTCACCATAAACCTGGCAACTTTCCAATCATAGGAGAGTGACAAATCAGAAAATGGCACTTTAGACTCTTGAAGTCACTTTATTTCTGTGGTTGACCAGACAATAAGATATAGCTGCCTCAGTAAATGAAGGAATATTAAAAAATAAAAATAAAACCTTTACATTGGTCACAGATGTCCAGCTCGACTGGATGAATCAACGCAGACTTTACAGATGAGAAAACAGACCGCATCAAGTTCACATCAAAGCTTCTGTCTGAACACAAAGCAATAACTGCAGCCTCAGTCAGGTCAGTGTCTACAGGCTATGTACAAAATAAAAAACAAATTTATCCCCATACTTCAATAACAATAATGTGACGATTTGGGGTATGATTATTGGTGCTCTCATACAGTATGCTGTAATAACATTATAGAACATTAATGCTGGGTCAGTAATCAGGCAATCTCATGATGTCAAAACAACTATTTTTTTGTCAATCTGCTCTAGTGTTGAACTAATCTCCCAAAGGTGCTTTTGTTTTGTTTGATATGTAACAGTTGCATAAACCAAATCAACACACACTGAAGCATTAATTAAATAAAACCATTTGCAGCATTTAGTCAGGAAATTAAAGCTTTTTTGTAAAATTTAGCTTTTGTAAATAACTGCTAAATAAAACAGACGTTAGTACAAGTAAGATATTAAAATAATAATTAAAAAAAGGTGTGAAAAAATATAATCATTTGCATCTTTTTTTAAAAAAAAAGCTTTTCTTTATCTTAAAGTGCTATGTGGCTCTGGGGGGAACCTGAGCACCAAGATACCTCACAACAAACTAAATCACGATCAACTCTCAAAACAAAAAAAAGCCACTCTTGACTTCAACCACACTCACAAATACACACAACTGCCTTATTATCCTTAACTTCCAACTTGTAAAACAAAATCATTTGTGGTGGATATAAAAGAAATGGCATTAATAACGATAAAAAATAATGAGTAATGAACTCAAATGGAACAGTAACGCTGAACCTAAGAAGCATTAAATGAGGCTCGACGATTCACCACAATTTGTCCTCAACGGCCCAGCTGTCGACACAGAAAACAGGTTCTGGCATTAGGAGAAACTCGGACACTGATGCGTACACACCTCCAGATTCACAGTTGGGTGTGGACAAGTGCATTAAAGAAACTAAAACCATCTTTTTTTAATCTGTTCCTTAATATTATGGCAGGTTAGTAACGTATGGTTTTAAATCAGTCACTTCAGAGTCCTCGGAAACTCACATTTGAGCTCCTAAAATGTGCTGAACTACAGTATACTGGACTTTGTAACATTCTCACTGTGAAATGGGAGGACTGCAAACTTGTGGACGGTGTGAATAAATGTCCAACTAGTTGACGGCGGGGTGCAGTGGTGGGCAGGGCGAGACGTTTTTCTGCTGGGCATCAAACATACCCGCAACGTCGTTTCCCTGCGCCCCCAGGGTCATCTCTTCGTTATACAAACACCTAAAACCGTCGTAATACTCGTCAGAGTCTCCTTGCTCTCCAACGCCGCGCCCCCTCCTGGCCGGCCTGAGGTGCTGCGTGGGGCTCCAGGCTCGCTCCTCGTCCCGGATCTGGGCGCTGTCGAAGATGTAGACGGCGTTGGTCGGCAGGGAGAACTCCAGGCTGTGAAGGTACTCGTCCACCATCTCTTTGCAGTGGATAAACTCGCCGCTATCAACCTGGGAGAGCAGAGACATCACAATGGGTGTGTTGCTACAGCGTCAAATGCTTCAAGCTGGGACTAGATTCACAGTTTTCCTTTCTAAAGAAATGATTAAAGAACCATTTCTGAGATCTTGAAAAGGGTGCAACTACTATTCTGACAAGGGCAGGTTTGTTCACTAGCATTTTATGTTGTACCCTTTTGTGTCAAAGTTAACTAGAATATCTTTTCCTTCCCTCAGTGTGTTATTCTGACCGTGTTGGACCTGTGGAAGCAGCCAATTAACCAAAGTTGGTTTTTGGCAGTATGGAGTATGACCTAAATGTGTGCCTTTTCTTCAAAAGCACCCACCAGTATGAAGGAAAACAATGCCAAGTCTGCACTGCAAAAGGTGCAATTTGGTTATTAAAGAATGGTGACAAAAATATGTAGTGTTCAAATAATGTAATATTTTCTAAATAACCTCACACTTAATTTCTGTGCTGCCATTTCTTGTTATTTATCAACCGACATATTTGCAGATTCCAATATATGTGTAACTAAACTGGCCAATCAAATATCAGCACAAGCCAAAATATGTTTTTGACCTCGGTGTCTTCAGGCAAGTGAAGATACGCAAATGTCACATTCTCTTCACTCAAACCAACAATAATCATGGAGAAACGACCTTTCTAGCAGGCCTGTTCCCTTCTCTTACCTGGGCTTTCTTCAGCAGGTCGGTGAACACGGAGAACCAGTCTGGCGTGACCGCCTCCAGCTCCAAAGTGATGATGGCCAAGGCCAACGTTGAGCCCTTGAACTGCCAAAGCTGGTGGCAGGCCATACAGTGCTGCACCTGCCTGGTCCACAACGCTGCCTGGAAGCCCACGGGCCTCTTCTGATGCCCCGGCTCAGCGGGGAGCGAACTGGGGTCACTTGTTGAGTCAGAGCCGGACCCGATGGACGGAATGAGGTGAGGGTGGCCAGAGATGAGCAGGGCGTGGAACTAGACCGGAGATGAACAGAGAAGTGAAGGGGAACGAGACCAAAACGTTAGCATAATGATGTCAATGTTGCCTCATTGTCCATGCATCTATCACCCACCCCTTACCTCTACTACTTCATAACTCATATCATCAGATATACCCGTGCGTTGAACATCTAACCGTGCACATCATTCGATCCTTTTTACCCAACCTTCATATTCATCCACCCAGGTCATTGCCCCTTTGCATTCTGGGATTCTCTACTCCTCAAGTTTCCATTGCTGCATTAAAAGCTACTGTAAACCAACCGGAAGCTCTGTGCAGGGGGACACTTTAAGCAACAGGTTGAGAATCCCCCCCCCCCTCAGATTTTACTGAGACCCTCTCGTTTGCCTGTGGAATCATTAATCGTGTTCGTATCGCATCGTACGTGCAGTGCTTTCCCGTGTTCCCATCTGTAGGCAGGAACTGTAAATCACAACATGAGTGGGGGATTTCTTCATACTGGTCTCACACCGCGATAAAATGAGTGAAGAAAATCCCAGACTACATTTTGAACAACGCATTCTTCTAATGTTTCTTATTTACATTCAAATGTCTTTCTTTCATTTGTTCGTTCATACATTCATTAATTCATGTTGTGTTTAGCGCATTTGCTGTAGCAAAATAAATAAGCCATGGGGTTTTAAAGAAAGTGGAATTTACTGGGAGGTAGATTCAGAGATGTGGTGCAAAAGTCCAAAAGTAATCCCTGAAACAGTTGCTCCTGAATTCTTTCTTAACTCCCTTCCTCCTCCTCAAGTTTTCCTTCTTCCCTCCATTATGGAACACGGGGAATTCAGGAGGACGTAGCAAACAAGGAAAACTGTGCATTAAGATTCGACGGTCCTGATACGGTCCCGGGCGGTGAAGGATTTGAGCATCACATAGCTGATTCTGCCTTTCAAAGAGTTCAACTGGGATGTTGAAGCATATTGAGAGGTAATGACAAAGCGTCGCTGTAAATCGTCCTATTTATTCATGTCAAAGTGTCATGGTGGAGAGTCTGTGACAAATTGTCGATAGATTTTATTGATTGCTGTTTTATAGACAATGGAGAAGAACACTATTTGGGAAAGGGAATGCAGAGGCATTTCTTCAGGGTCGGGGGAATGTAATTGTGAGATACAGTATAGTTAAAAAGTATTTATTTGAATAGTATAAAAAGAGAAAATGTCTTTATTTTATTATAGTTTTTATTAATACATTATGTCTGTTTATTTTAAAAATGTCTCGGATTTTTTGTATTACCTAGAATTGAAATGCTAGGACAATAATAGATTCACAACAATAACTCCACACGCTGTAAACCTTTGACACCAATATCAGTCAGATCCACAAGCCGTGATATTTCTGGAAAAGTGTTATTTTGTTTTGCAGAAGACACTAAATCAGCCCAAATGTGCCAAACCGCTTGTTGCTGACAGTTTATGGTTTGTTGCTTTAAGAAAACGAATCAATCCTCCACCAATTTCTATAGTCACAGACAAATCTAACTGCTGTTATTTATTTGGTGAGGGAACGTAGGTTGTCCTTTGGTCCTGGGAGGAGAGTATCGACTCGATGGAGGGGTTTTTCTAGGGCAAGTAAATCTAAAAATTACTATCAGTTTTATGTGATAGAAGACTTCGATCAGGAATTATGGCGGCCCTAAAACCGAGTAAGTCATCTCAGTGGAAATCAATGAAAAGTGTGGATCAGTACAATGTGTGTGAAACTATTTCTGTCAAGAAAATGACGGGCTGTATTCACAAAGCATCCTACTGCTGTCCCGAAAGCAGTTTGTTTTGCTTTAAAGCACTTTCATTGTGATCCATAAAGCTGTGCTGCTCGTGTGGCTAAAAACTAACAAGTACTTAGGAAGGGTCTCTTTTACATGTGTAAAGAGTTTACAGTTTAACCTATTAAATTGATGTTAAATGCAATAAACGGATTTTACATACATCTGCTGTATTATGAAATATGAACATATGAGAGCTGCAACAATGAAACAAAAACAGAAAAATAATTGGCAACTATTTTTATGACTAAATAATCATATTTTTTTAAATGCAAAAATGGCAGAAAATGTCGTTTTCAGCATCTAAAATATGAAGATTTCTCTGTTCTATCATATTAAAATAAATACCTTAAGGGTGTCGACTGACAGAATAAGACATTTAAAGATATGACCTTGGACTTTGAGGATCTAGGATGGACATTTTTCACCATTTATCTGACATTTAATAGACCAAGCGATTAATAACCTAGATAATTATCGTTGGTTGCAGCCCTAGAAGATATTGAATGTCACTCAGCATTATGTGAAGCCCACCAGTACCTGCTCAAACTGTTGCCTTGGCGATATGTTTAATCATTACGTCCTGGATGACCTCTTGTTGAAAAGCGTTATGAATACAGCCCTGGGGCCAGCAGCACGTAGGGGAGGAAATTATGTGTGGGTTTGTTGACAGTTCAGTCAGCGCCTACAGTCAGTTAATGATTTGTGATGGTTTAACAACCAATCTATTGTTAACACGCTGTGAGACAATAGTGTGCAAAAACTCAGTAACACAGCATGTTGGTTTTTGAAATGACAAACCTGCTTCAACGTTAGTAACGGTAAACAGTTGACAGCATGTTACAGATTCACTAATAACCTAACTCCTCTACGTTTCTGTTAAGTCTTGTGAGGTTTGATAACCTAAAAGGATCTTGTATCTGCACACACACACTCTCTGGTGAAAGCAGGGTTTGGGTATCCACTGTAAGGCTGCGGGTAAGACTAAGTCATAAGTGCCTTGGCCTGATGTGCAAGACGTCTGTTATTTTGCAAACTCAGTCTTACGTGGAATATACAGCTCTATTCAGACCTTGGGCTGAAATGTGTCTTTGTTGCTTTTTGTCCACATACACAGATTAATTGGCCTGGGTCATAGTGTAACTTTTGCACTGACAGTGATCTATTCTTTAAACAACAGAGTGGAATAGATGTTTACTCAGCATTTAAACGATGATGTGACACTACAGCAGTGATTTGCAGGGTTAGCAATTATTTCAATTAGATCTTTAAAAACAACCGAACAAGTGTAAAAAGACAAAGAAATGTCTGTTTTGTTAAGGCTGAGATCAGGCAACATTAGATTATTAAATGTCATATTATGGAATATCTAACTGTATATCTGTCCACTTTATTCTGATGTATTAAACAAAAATTTAAATTATTTGCATCAGAGAAAGGCATGACTTTATTTCTCCTTTTGGCTACAGTGATGATTAAAAAGAGGGAGGACATGTTCCAACCAGGACTGAACGGAGTTTAGAATAATGGGCACAATGAGTCAAATAAATGCACAATCTCTATTAGGACCAATTCTTTCCTGAGGGGGCAGGTGGGTGTGAGGGTTTGTAAAATACCATCTTGAAAAAAACATCACACAAGCATGATGGTTTAATGTGTGCTTTTGTACTGCAGTGTTTTTAGGTAAAGGCCAGGACCTGATCTGACAAAAGCATTTTAATGGTATGCGAGATGCTCTCCACAGATCAGGTCCAGTTCAAATACATTCACGTTTGACTGTCTTATCTGCTAACTTACTATGTGAATGAAGTCGACTGGTGTCGCCGTGTACAAGTCCCAGTGCAGCTTGTCTAGAATGATCCTCTCCATGCGAAGAATCTCCGCTGTTGAAAAGTTGCATCCGCTCTGCACAACCAGGTCTTGAACAGAACCGATTACCTGTTTAAAACAAACACCAACAAAAGGGAAGCAAATAAACGTATTGTTTTGAAATAGCATTGACGTGGGTGTATGGTTTTTTTTATGTGTATGTTATTTTGGTTTTTGATTAAGATCTTACCTCATCTTCCTCATTGATTTTGGCAGCCAGGACCAATGAGGTAAAACCAATGCATCTCAGGTATTTTGGTTGGGCCTGAAAACAAACAACAAAAATCAACAGATTACAGATCAGTAAGTAAATCTGGGATCATATTTAGGCTGGTATCTTTCAATTGTAGTTGTGTTTTTTAAAAAAAGGGTTTAATAGGACAACTACACTTGTGTTTTTTTAGGTCACACTGAATGGACCGATTTGTATCACTATCATCTCTTTCTCCATGCAGCAAAGGACAAACTAGTAGCTCAGTTTATACCTATCAGCGCTTAAACAAAACCAGAAAGAAGTATGAATATTAGGAACTGTGAAGAAATGTAAGCTGCATTGTTGGCCATAAAAGATCAGGGAGCTAATGATGAAAAGCAAAGAGGTGCTTTGAGAGGCTTTAATTTTAGAGTGTGGCAGCTTAAACACACATTATAAAAGATAAAATTGCACCTAAATGAACTAAATTGCAAATATGATTATTCGCTATGTACTGTGCAGCCCTATTCAGAGTACAATATGAGCTCAAATGCAGATTAAATGTATTGCTTTCACTAAATACAGACCATTAGCTTGGAGATCAATGGACCACAGAAGTAGGAAAAAAAGATGTTACTGTAATATGCAGCCAACTGTGCAGGATGTCAGTAATGAGGGAAATTCTCTTATTTCCATTTATTGGACAAAAGGTTGGAAATCATTATCATATGTTGTAGCCGTCTACCTTGACGGTGGACAGCAGTCGGTTGAGCACACACACTCCCAGTGCAAAGGTCTCTGGACAGAACTGGAACAGCCGGTTCATCTCTCCGAGCCAAAAGATAATTTCTTGGTGTTGGGATGAAGAGATGTCTGTGCCCTGGGTGGTCAAAGGAGACAATTATTGTATTGGCAAATAAATTTAAGACTAGACACAGGGAATTTCTTTAAAAGCAAATACTCAACTGTGTTTTGAATGAATCAAAATGGGCTTTTCCCACAACGCACGCTGTTAAAAAGGCAACAGCAGGACAAACGTAACATTTACATGGTATGACTTTTATATTTCAGCTTTACTAAATTTAAAAAAGGAAGGCCCCACTTGTTTACTACCGTTTATTACAGTTAATCCTGTTCCCTTAGTTTGTGTTCTTACTTCAAATATGGGTTTCTGTATCACAGGGAGTGACCTTTAAAGATGTAAAAGAGAGCTGGATATACTTTCCATACACAAATGAGATCAGCCTGCGTCTTTATTACACCAGTGAATTTGTTTGTGTTAAAACGAAGACATTTCCCATAAATCTTGCTTCCCGTAACCAAAGAATCGTTGACTTCTCATTTCCCTGAGAGGACCCAGATTGATTTTTCTGTTGGCCTCAATCCCTTTTTGTCATCATAGAAAAGCTCAGAAAGCTTTTAGCCCAGTCAGTTTCATCTGTACTATTTAGTTAGTATACCTACATCTTGAAATGACTGTGTTGAGGTTTGAGTTACATTAAAAGAAATTCTACACAAGCTGGAATTGCACAATCCACTTGTCTCACCTGGATGCATCCGTTCTTGAAGACTGGTACCTTCCAGAGGCGAGCCTCCCTGACCAGAGCGGCCTCCAGCAGGCCCACCAACCGGCGGCTCTCCTCAGCTCCTGGGTTCTTCATCGCCACTACAGCACGGGCAAGGCTGCACCCAGGGCACACACACCTGATGAAGAGGGAGGAGGCAACATATTAGAAATCATCATTTAACTTGATTTGCTTTACAGGTCCCATATTGCAAAAGTCAGATTTGCATTTTTTGAATTAATAAAGTATCAAAACACTGAGAAATGCACACTGCCTGTAACCATAAAGCCGTCAGGACCTCTGTACGGTTGTGATGTCACAACTATACTACAGTTAGAAAGTGCCACTTCAGTCTTTCCCTGGCTGCAATGAAGGTGCAGAGATGCTGAGATCAGATGCAGAGGAGATAAAGTGTTTTTTGAACATTAAAGCACGGAAACATGTTCTAGTAGAAAACCCAAAATACAATTGTGAAGTTAAAAATGAGCATTATAGGGGACCTTTAATCATCTTAGATGTAAGATAAGGGCACAGAGCTGTAAATTAATATATCAATAACAATCTATTTCATTTCTTATTTAATGCACGTTTCATGTTCAGTTTCATTTGAAAGATTTGATGAGGATGCAGAACTGCATAACACCGGGGGCTCGGTCTCCTTTTTTTGGAGAGGAACATAAAAATCTTGAGAACACCAGAAAAGTTCAGGACTCATCAAATTTCGCCCAAACAAGAAGAGCAACTTGAACAGCTCCAGCCTGTACTCTGGTAAACAGTTGCCCGGACACACTGCTCTCTGCACACACGGAGCCAAGAATGAAGCAGGATATCGCCGTTTGCTGAACAACAAACGCCATTTTTCAGACTTTACAGGATGCCAGCGCAGGGTTTGAGAAACTAGACTTAGTGCCAAACGTTTCACTAACTGCGGTGGGACTTTGTTGTAATCCTGTGCGGGTGAAACGCTGCGCGCACAGGACGAATCCAGGCGGGATAATGGGCTGCAGCTGCTGCAGCCTCCTGCACAAAAACAACTGGCTTCCTCTTTTTCTGTTTGTTTGTTTTGCTTTTGCTGAAGCGGTCTTACCTCTTGGATTTCAAACTCAGGGTGCTCCCTCGACGATAGGTGCATTTATACGGTTTTTCAATTAGTCCAAATCCACCGAAAGCGACAGACGCGCAAACAACAGTAGGGTGATGTTAGAGAATGCAATCCCGAGGAGGAGAAAGAAAAGGTGTTTCGGGCTGAAAATACGGAAAGCAGCCGCATTATATGACAAAGAGCGACTAAAACAAAAGGCGACAAAGCGCGAAGTACTTCAAATAAGTGGAGCAGTGTCGAAAATAAGCGCAAAAAAAGGCAGGAAGCAAAAAAAAAAAATCAGGGAGGATTGAGAGCAAGCTGTGTTTTGAACGCTTCTGACTCCGCCCCGCGTGACGTCAATCCGCCTATTAAACAAGAAATGTGTTAGTGGGTCAGACATACGGGACCCCTCACACAAAATGGTCGAGCTTTCGCTGGAAATGGAAGGTTTCTCTACTGCGTGAACCCAAGGATGTGTGTGTGTGTGTGTGTGTGTGTGTGTGTGTTCAGGTGCTGAAATATAAGTCTATGTAAATGAATCCTGCTGAGAGCTGGAGACTGCAGGTCCAGCAGCTGCTCTGTGCCTGCTGCATCACAATCATCATCATCTCTCTCTCTCTCTCTCTTGTGCAGGCTGATCCTTGTTATAGATGGTAACTTCTGAAGGGAATTTGAAGCAGACCTATTCCTTGAGATTAGTAGGATAAAAAATAAGTATTGTCTTTGAACAGGAAGTTGTTTTTTTTTGGAAAGAAATTAGGTTGGGGGGGGGGGGGTGATGTGTGCTAAAGTTCCCTCATGGGGGCCAAAGTGCGCCTTAAAGTGCCCTCTTTGAAGCCAAAATGCTTGCTTAAGTTCCCTCTTGGGAGCCAAAACGCGTGCTTAAGTTCCCTCTTCAGTGGCGAGGATGCGCTATACATGCCCTTTTTTTCCTTTTTGCCCCTGCCCTTCAAAAAGTCTGTGCACGCCACTGGTTGAGACATTGGGTTTAGTTTAGTCACCGGTGTGTAAGCTTATTTCCATCAGCTTAATTAGCAGGATCATTAGCGTCACAATGAGACAAATCCTCAAGCTCAGACCTGTCTCTGACAATTGCATTCAGCTGTTCGAACCGGGCTGGTTTTGACCACGACACATCCCATTAGACCTCATAGCGCTTTTTCCACCGATAGGGAACGGGTTCTTGAACTAGTTCCGTTCAGAATGATTTGAACCTTGGTTGAACCATCTGACGAAACCAGCCTTGCGTTTCCACCAGTTTTGCACAGATCCATTGTAATCAAGGATGCGTCAGCAACAGAGGGCGTTGCACAATGCACACCGCTGATGTCGTCATGGTTAAGCCAGTTATTTTCCAAAAACAGCTATTTTCCAGTTCCAGTTTGGAACCATATTTTCCCGTACCAAACCAAGTTATACTTAGTTGAAATGCTCCGGTTCAAAATCTGGTGCAGGAACTCGAATGGAACCTGTTCCCTGTCAATCAAAAAGTGCTATCTGTGGGCGGACCTGTCAGCCCTCAGAGTTAGGTCGCCAGTAAGAGTCACAAGTTTGAGGCCATGCATGATGATGTCTTCAAATATCTTGTTTTGTTCGTCCAACAGTCCAAACCCCCAAAGATATTCAGTTCATATCATAGTGAAATACTCACACAATTAATCTATAATTAAAAACTGTTGGTGATTAATTTTCTGCCGATCGACTAAACGATTAATCAGCTAATCGTTTCAGCTCTACCCTAAAAGGAGAACAATCAACTGGCCAACCAACAGTGCAGAACCAGACGCTCTTGAAGCAACCACGGGTATGTCTAATGCTAATGGTGTAAAAACAGTTAACGACAAATTTAATATATTAATGAATAATTCTTTCTGTCAACACACTTGTCATGGGTGGTGATAATCTCTAGGCAAGATTAGGGTAGCTGAAGCGGCCTGGTTTCCGTTCGTTGTCCGAGTAGCATTTAGCAGTCACATCTGAGCAGGCTTTGGTTGCATGCAGGTAAGCAGTCCATGTGGAGGGCAATGCAATCATGCAATCACAGAACCCATCCACTATTGTCTGTTGAAGATAAAGCTTTTAATTAGCTTTTTGTTACAATTTATCTGCATTCATATGCAGATATGGGTTTATAAAGACGCTGTCTCTTAACTCCAACTCCATTTATTGCGTCTGAAGTTGCTAATTGAACAATGGCTGCTATCAGGAAGAGGGAGTCTTTGCCCCGATATCCGCAGGCTACACCAGAAAGCCCAATATATTAGCTGTTGTCTCCAGAGGCAGATTTGTGAAACAGACAGATATTCTAGAAATGACTCTTTCAGCCTCTGATTCCTGCATGTTGTGCTGTTTTGTCGTGATGTAATCTGTCCCTGTTTTTGCTTGTATATGAAACTTTTCATTTTGCTGCCCATCTTGGACTCCCTGTCAGAGAGGTTCAGGGCCCCACACTCCTGACTTTCACTGTAGTATGATGACCTGCTGCACCCATTTCTTCTGAATATGGGTGTCAAGATGCCGCACACTCAAATAAAATTCAATACCATGTCAACTGACAATGAAACAAAACCTCAAATGTGCTCCACTGTTAAACTAACAACGCAAATGGCAGAGATTGCACCAATGGAGAATGTTGCAATCTTGCAAATGTTGCATGTCTTTATTGCGCAATGGCATTTTCTTAATACAGTAGCTTGTTTTCCTTTTTGCTCCTAAGAATCTGTTGTAGGACCTGGTTATAGGACACACTTGTGATTGAGACCTTTTTCAAAATTGTCCATTTTACCCAGTTAATCCAGTTTTATCCAGTTTTTACATAATAGCTTACTCATTGTCATTGAAATATAAATGGTATATCCTTTACAGGTCATTAAGCTGTGCCAGAGACATGTCAGTGTTGTCCTAGTTTCTCTTTCCCCAGTGGGGTCAACGCTAAAGCAGGTAATGGGTTGCCTCATGCTGCTTTATACTGACAAACCTTGAGAGATTGGACAACTTGGTGTACAAACTGCAGACTGTGCAACAGTACAGCTATTTTATTACAAAGATGTTTCTGCTTCTGTGCTGCCAGGAAACCTCAGGACCAACTCCCAGAAGTGCCAGAGCTTCTCTGTCCATAAGTCACCAAACTTTACCTTACGCCAGTCAGCGTCACACATCAGCTGCAGGCAGAAAGTGTTTGCTTTCCACTCTCAGTCACCTCACACAGATGACTGATAAAATACAAACTTGACCAGTGTTTCTGAGCCGAGGTCACGACTGGACTGATATCTGCATGTTGACAGAGTGTAACAAGCAGTGAACACAGCGGTTGTGCCCTGTATCAGGTCAGGCTGTGTTTGACTTCTTGTTTGTTCTGTGGGATCCGAGTACTTGAGATTAGAATAGTACGTTTTTATGTGTGCGTGTTTACATTCCATCACTCTCAGTCGCACCAGTGGGAATATGACTGAGCAGAAAACTGTTTATATTCATGGTTTTGAGTGTTTAGCCACTCCCTGTTGGTACACAGTTGCAACATAAGCATCTGTATCACTCTGGTCAGGTTGTTTTTTAGGTTGGTTCTGTGTGACTCTGAGACTGAAGCCACAGGTGTCAGGCTAAAAATGAACACAGTGATGGCATTATACAGTGCTTAGTGGGGAAAACTAACACACTTACTGCCAATTAAAGGATAAGGCAGGCAATATACTATATTTTTCTTGCTGTCAACAAATTCCATAAAAACAAAACAACAACAACAGTCTGTCTCTCATTACTTTCCGACTTCCCTATCCTGCTGGCTCAAGCCCATTCGTTCCCACTAAATATGTCAATCTTTAATCACTTTTTATGGGATTCGTTGATGATAAGAAAAATGTAGAATAACCAGACTTATTATATAATTTAAGTCAGAGGTTCTCTTTATGTCCTGCCAAGTAGCCCTTACAAACTTTATTTTTTTTAAACAGTGAAGGCCAAGATATATAGAGAACAAGATAGAGAACACACCAGGAACTCCCTCATCTTTGTCCCTCGGAATAATAGTCTTAGTCAAGTGAAAGAACAACACAAGAGGAATGTATTTGAAATATATAAGACATGTATTAAACTAATTTACAGATTCTAAAAGGTGTACATATAATAACCAAGTCTATATTGCACTGTGTTTGATAGAATAAATCTATGATATATTTCAATATTCAAATATTGACTCTTTGAGCTATGAAGCGTTATGTAAAAAGCAACAACATTTCTTTTACGATATGATAATTCAAATAAATTAATCTAAAAACTTATCGCGGCTTCCAACCTATCGTGCCACTTTAAGTGACCTACACTCAGCTACACTCTTCATCTTGGGACTGTGTTGGATTGTTGTATTTTATAGATCCATGAATAAATCAAATCCGAATCACAATGGATCAGGTGACAGATTAACTTATCCTTTTGTATAATTCCCAATAATAGCATATGATTAAATTTTTGATATAATACATTAGACAATTCTTACTCTATTTGCTGGGGAAGACTTTGAGATGACAGACCTTGAGTTCAGCTTTGGTTCGGTTATAGGTTTTTAATTCATTTTGATTTGCATTTATCAAGTACAAATACCTAAACTTGAAATTCTCTCTTTATTATTATCATTGTAAAATTAATAATTTGGGGGCTTTTCTTGGCTCCTTGGCAGACAAAGTAAGGTATTTTCAGGCATAATTTTGGCGTCTGCGAATATGTGACGCAAACTTCTTGCTTCTTTTATTTTTTGACTTTTAACATACTGAATGGTTGATTTACTAAATGTTCAGAATTACTTAGATTGGTAAAATATGTATCACATTGTGTACATATGTGTTGGCGTCACACGAAAAAGCACCTATTTTCCAAAGAGATAACATGCTGCATAAATATTGCCTCAAGCCCACATTGTCTTAATGAAATGGTAATGATAAAGCCAGTCAGAAAATTCACACATGCAAAATGTAAAATACGAAATGATGAATTGCCCAGAAGGAATATATACAGTAAATGTATAATCATATACAGTGCAACAGTATATTCACGAGGGAGCCAAGTTGGACTACTTGAACAAGAGATGAAAAAAACTCACAGAGCCTCGGGGTAACACCGGCTTCAACTTCTTGGATCCTAAGTATGAAAGGAGTCTTTACATGTTTACCTTGATATCTCAGTGATGGTTTGAGCACAGTCTGCTCTGATCAGTTTAACAAGAATTTACAATGTGTATGCACACCCCCTGTGTCTCCTCTCTACCCCCTTTGCCAAAGAATGCTCAGCACCACACCGTAAATCAATGTCAACCCTGGACCAACTTTGTCCTGTCAGGAAGGTTTTGTGCACTTGGCTGAGCACATTATGTTCCCAAAGTCACATCTGATCTCTGACTTTGATCACTGCCTGTTGGTCCAAACTGAAATGTTTTTTTTTTCTTTTTATCTTCTGAGGCCCCTCTCGAGCATAGTCGCCCCTGCATCGGCTTAGCTAAACTTACGTACAGATTTTTCAGGAATTCACTGTTTGAACATAATGTACAGATCCCTATAGATAACTGCAAAGAAGAACAAACTTTCACACCATGCTTATAGATCACATCCGGCCCTTTAAAATACTCTATGTATCTGACCTTAGAACATGGTGCAGTATTTTAAATGTTTTAAGTGTACTTATTTCCATACATTTTTTTCTTTTTAAATCAATTTGGTATTTTTAGTCATGCTAGCAGGGTGATCAAGGGATGGCAATGTTGGTCTGTCAGTCGGTCCACCACTTTGGTTCAAACTGAAATCTCCATCTCTAGACTGAAACTAATTTTGGCCACTTTCTGCAATCTCATTCTTTCAGTCACTACCCGAAGCTCATGAGGTGAGGGTCAGAATGTAGATGCAGTGCAAAATTGAGAGCTTCGCCTTCCGGCTCAACTCCCTCTTCCCCACAACGGCCCGTTACAATGCCTGCATCACTGCCGATGCTGCACCAAACCGCCTGTCCATCTCACGCTCCATTTTCCTCTGACCCTGAGATACTCGAACTCCTTCACATGGAACAGTTGCCTTTCAGTGAAATGTCTTGACAAATATTGAATGGGTTGCCAGGAAATTTGGTACACAATGTCATGTTCCCCTGGATGAACTTAGTACACTCTGGGATCCCTTTAAGTTTCATAGTGCTGACTTTGTTTTGACTAAAGAAAACTGCAAAACTCAAGACATTCCCATCAGCCCTAGCTGTAGTTTGTGTTGTAATTGCTAAACTATAATTCATAATTATACCTGATAAACATCAGCATGTTGCCGTTGTCATTATGAGCATTTAGCTCAAAGCACTGTTGTATCTATAAGTAAAGCTTCTAGCATGGCTGTAACCTCTTGTTTCAGGCATGCAGGCAGATTGTTAGCCATTTTTATTTTCCTGTCTCCAGTGCTGTCACCATACTCTGTGATTGTAGCAATGGACATAAAGAGCAGCTTGAAGTTTTACAACACGTTTGCAGCTCTTAAAAATAATTGTTTGTGTCTCGCTCCATGACTCCTGCACCTGCAAGAAGCTTATGAAGATCTTGGGGCTGAAAGATCATTTTCATATATATATGTTAGCCTCTTAAATCCATACACAGACACATATCCCTATTATATTTCTGCCCTTACTACAAGACTCAGAAGTTGGAAGTTCCCGATTTCCGATTAAGTGAACGCAGCATAACCAGCAGACCTGGCACTACACTACCGATGGGACTAAACTCCATCCTTTACACTCAACTCTTCTGTCCCTCCTTTGCAGCTTCTCTTCTGGCAGTCAACCGCTGTCAGCAGCCTCACTAATATTGCAGCTTATTTACATCAAGGGAGGGCAATGTCGCCACCGACACTCAGATTGTAATACTCGACAAAGAGACAAGTAGAAGTGCTTTCATCAGTGGGTCATATTTTCAATCAACATTGTTTCAACTCACTCTTTGATAGATAATAATTTAACACACAATTATCTAGATGAAATCTTATGGATCACAACTTTAACATGTTAATCTGATGATTATTCTTTTAATCACATTTATTTTTATATTAATCATTTCATAGGTGCAGAAAAACATCCATCACAAGTTATCAAGTTACTCATTTTGTCATTTTAGTCCAAAATGTCAAGATATACAGTTAACAATGACATAATAGGCATAAAAAAAAGACTCAGATGTCACCTTAAAAACATCAAACGAGTGAGCAGCATATTGAGCAGTTTTCACACGTATCTGTTATCAATACAACAATACAACAACAAAAGTGTGTCAAATGACATCTTGTCAAATCTTTAAAGCATAAAGTGAGACGTGAGCCTGTGGTATTTTTAACCACAATGTTTAATTTGTGTCTATATGGATGGAGTAATATTTTAAATGTTTAGCCTTCATGCATAGCTATTAAGCATCTGCTATACAAATGAAACCATTTAAGCAGATGATTCCTGGCCAAGAGACCTGACTATGTATTCTGCACACATCCATCTTCCCTCCAAAGTGCAGATACAGGAAGAGTGACTGGAAGTCTGGCATCAAATTGCTACTTGAATCATAGAGGCAGATCGTTTCACTTCCTGCCAGCTGACAGCATCATTAACAATAATATCGTGAAAATGTTTTTGGATCTACCCTCTTACCACTGGAGGGAGACAGAGGCCAGATCATAGACGTTAGGCCAGGTGCTGACCATTCAACAGCTCCCCTTAACCCCTGCCATGTTTTATTCTTCATTTTCTTCATCATCCCTGTGATATGAAGATGAAATGGTGAACTGTGCACCCATTCGCTGCTCTTTTTCTCTCCTTTTTTAAAAAAAATCCCATCTTTCTTCTCCTCCTCTGAAGCACCCCACTGTGGTCGGCTCTCAGATCTCACCCCAGTCTGTCTTGAAAAGCTTTATTGGAGAATTTCCACAGGGGCACACTTCAAGTCGTTAGAGTTAGAGAAAAAAGAAAGGGATGAAGAGGTGCGAGCAGGGAGAGCAGCCTGTGGCTTGACCATCATCACATAGTCGGCCTGAATAATACAAAAACACAGTGTTCCTTTCCCCTTGCCTTCATGTCATTATTAAAGGTTGTACGCTGAAGGTGGAAAACATTGAGATAATAACATCGAGGCCGGCTCAATCAATTTCATGGTCTGTTTAATGGAAAAGTGGCAGGTTGTCCTATTACTTTGCACAGTCAGTGTATCTGATGTGGCATAATGGATGGAGATAAAACAGTGAAAGGTTACATCAGCTATCCACATGTCTTATTAAATCCTGCAACAAGGACTTAGAACAAATTAGAATCTAAGCATAAAATAAGCAAGTCCTCGTGGGAAATTTCTGCTCTTTCTTTGGTGATTATTAATTTGATTTCAGCTTAAATGAAAAGAGTTTTTTTTTTTAAATGTCATTTTTCAATAAAAAAATCATTTGGATCTCAGCATAAAATAGGCAAGTCCTCGTAGGGGATTTCTGCTCTTTCTTTGGTGATTATTAATTTGATTTCAGCTTAAAGGAAGATAAATTATAAAATGTAATTTGTTAATTAAAAGCTGAAGATTGTCACAAATCCAAAGTGTCTTGGAGAGTTATTCCATACCACTTTCTTAAATCACCAATACCTAACCACACCAACTTTAATAAGTGGACTGCAGTTTCATAGACTATAGCGCAAGAGCTCTGCATGACCTTGCATACATTTTCAGATCTTATTCCCTGTAATGAGCACTCACCTTCTGCTTTTTCACAGAGTGGAGCAAAGGTCACTCTTTTTTTTCTGGAGGCAAATTTTGGATAGGAGACACAGAAGACAAGAGCGGCTTGTCCCCCTTATCTTTAGGTAACAGGCAGACAAGCACCTTGCCTCTGTGGTTGTCTTCTTTTTATCAATAGGGGGCAGTGTGGTTGCACAGGAACTGTGCTGCTTTCAATATCCTCTGCACAAAAGCTCTTGAGTACAAAGAGAGAGAAATATTATATAATAAAATCATCTTGGAAGCAGAGCAGCGGTCGCTTAGGAATTTCTGGAAACTCAATATTTTTCTGAGTTGGAGTTTCTATCTTGGATTCTTGTGTCGTCTTTTGCCTTTCAAACCCATATTAAAACTGTCTCCATACTGCAGAACCTTTTCATTTTAGTGTTCATTTTAGTGTGGATATTGAGTTTAGTTTGTGCTGGCTGTCTTTCTCTCTTGGTACTTGATTCTGTAATTGGAATATAGACCTTGGCTGTTTACCTCTAGATGTTGTTTGTAACCTTGCCCCGATACTCCCCAAGTGCAGCAAGCACACTTCTTCCTTGGGGTTAGATTGAAGAGCAAAGAGTCAATAAATTATTCTGTAAAAGTTCATTTTGGTTCAGTTTATTTCTTATCAAATATCCACCATCACATGTACTAATTTTTCTTAATAAATCTAGTGAAAAACCCAACAAATATTTGGTTTCAGTTCCTTTTCTAATTGACTGAGCCACACTTGGATACATCTTAACTTTAAAATTAAATTCATCACCAGTCTTATGCAAGTGCTTAAAATGGAATAAGCTAATTTCCATTTAAATCACTTCTCTGTTGTATAGCACCTTAGGTGACGAATTAAATTTAGGCCTAATCAGTATTGAGTGTGGGTTACTTCAGGCATTAAACACATTAAGATTTATGGCATCAGATTACTTGGCTGAAAACACTCAGAGTATAATAATCATTATTGCACATCTGATTGTTCACCATTGTATAAACCACTATGGTAGTAATACCTGCGAGGGCATTCTTTACTTTTATCCTGAGTTCTCTGGAGATTAGAGAGGAAATTCTGCTCATTATGAGAATTATTAGCATTTTTACAATCCGCACTGAACAATGAAATCGTGTGGTCAAAATGACCTGTTGATGTATGAAATCGACATTGTGGGGATGCTGCATAATGTACTTTTCCTCTGTGAAATCGGCAGAATTACAACGTTGAAATATCAAAGTAACCTCTGATCTATTTTCATGAGTTGCAGCTGCTGATTTTTCATGCCGCACCACAACCTTCTCCAGCTGTTTCTCATCTACTCGCTTTGCCTCGCTGTCGACTGCACTCGTTCACGGCCCTGGAAATATGAGACACAGTTTCTTGATTGGTTTCAGAGTTTTGGTGGCTGTTTCTGGAAGTAGAATCTTGTGACTTTCAACCTTGGCAATGTCTGTCTGTCAATCCACAACTTTGATCTTGACTGAAATATCTCATCAACTATTGTATAGATCGCCATGACATTTGGTGTAGCTATCCATGGTGCCCAGAGGCCAAATCCTAATTGCTTAGGTGATCCCCTGACTTTTCCTATAACACCAACATGAGGTTCACATTTGTGGTGAAATGCCTCGACAGCTATTGGATGGATTGCCGTGAAATTCGGTGCACACATTCATGTTCCCCTCAGAATGAATTCTGATAACTTTGTTGATCCCTTACCTTTTCATTAGAACCATCATCAGGTCAATCAGTTGTCGTACACTGGCTCATGACCAAATAGCTGCACAACTGATGCCATTCGCATCAGCCTCAGCTGTACTACCGAACTCGCAGTTTGATTCCCTCTGCACAACGCACAGATCGCATAATTTTCTGGTGATATAAATCAGTTTATGTTGATTTCTAGTATACATCATAAAGATTAGTATATATATATTCACAGGTAGAGTGTCGTACAGTATTGGAATACAGCTTTAGTCATTTTTTTAAATTACAAACTGCATGTTAATTTTTACTAAAGTGGGTTCTACTAAGTGGGTAACTCTTTTGGCTTGTAACCGGAGCGTGAGAGTGGGGCGTGAATGGTGAGAGTGAGGATTTTGGATGTAGCACAGAGCGGATTCTTTCATACGTTGGAGGACCAATTTCATTCTGGTACTTCCCGCACCATGAGTTCCTGCCGGATGATGGCCAACATTTTGCCATCGGCAACAAGGAAAGGGGCGCAGTTCGTCTGATACAATGCAGGGTTCTTTTTGTGGTGAGCAATTTAAGTAGAGTTAGGTGAAATCTCGGCTAGGCGCGGAGTGATATTGAGCGGAGCCGCCAGGAGTGGCTTTGAATGGGGGAGTGAAGGGAATAAACAGCTCCATGAGTGAGGAGTCTTACGTGTTTTTTTGCGATCAGTTGAACCAATTTTTTTCCCCTCAGATTGTTGTATTTGAAGGATTTATAGAGGCCTGAAGATATGAAAGTATCCTGTACTTCTCAAAAAAAGAGCAACACATTTGAGAAATGCCCTTTAATTGTGTTGTGACTGCTCCAATTAATCTTTGGCCCTCTTGGGGCGCCCCGAACTCCGGAATGAGGAACTGAGGAACTGAGGAATTTCTTCCTGGGGCCACATATACAAACAATGAACAACCAGTGCATTGGAAAATGCTTCCACCAAAAATATGCGGCATGCTCTCCTGAGAATGTTAAATTTTTTTTTACTCTTGGTGGGTGTCTGAAGGAATATTCAGTTCTCAAACTACGCAAATGCACAAGCATCCTCCCATCCTCCGCATGTTAAACAACAGATCAAACAGCATCTCAAGGTCTTGTTGCTACAGTTTAATAACCATGACAACCTTTTGGTCATGTGATGTCATTACTTCTTGGACAAAAGTCACCTGGGGGTGGTTGCATCGAAGAGAGCAGCCATTGTGTAGGTGTAGGAAGAGGAAGTGCAGAAGGAGGAGGAGGAGGAGGAGGATGCACAAAATAAACCAACCGTCACATTTCTGTGGAAGCAAAATTCAGGTTTTTCTCCTCAGAGGCATTAAGCAGCAAGAGACATATGAACGGCTGGTTTATTATGCTCACTTTATAATTAGGCTTCGGGCTGCCACCATCATTTCTCATCTCTGTGGAAAAGAAGAGCACCAGTCCTCATCAGAGCAACCTGCCTGGAAGGTGCTCATTAATGAAGTGACGGACACACACACACACACACACACACACACACACACACACACACACACACACACACACACACGCAGAAACTACACTCATGAGCCCTTTCCACTTTATTTACTCCAACAGCTCAAATAATTGTTTTTCATCCCATTTTTAAAAAAATGAGAACAGATTTTTAACAGCTGTGCGATAATGCCTGCCCCAATAATCTGAGCATTACGAAACACGCACACACGCACACACGCGCACACACACACGCACACACGCGCACACACACACACACACACACACACACACACACGCACACACGCACACACGCACACACACACACACACACACACACACACACACACACACACACGCTGTCAAGATGCAAGCTCAACATCTTAATTATCATGTTGAAGTCAGTTTTAAGGAGGCTATCATCTATTTCGTTCTCTTCATCATCTTCAAATTCTCTGAAAAAGAGAGCATGGTTAGTGTAAAGGATGGTATACAAACACCAATCATATTATTATCACTATTACTTATTATTATTATTATTTCATATTATTTTCAGGTATAGAAACACAGCATTGTTTATTCCCTGAATGGAGTTGTTTCCAGGCGGGTTGGTTCTGGTTTACAAGGCTAGCGTCCTCCGTCTCACTTTGGCGCTCCTCTCTCCACCTCTAACCAGCCAGCGACCTGTTTGTAAAACATTCTTAATGCAGAGTTAAACATCACCACTCTGGGATCTGCAGGGGTGGATAGATTTTATATCAGCTATTTTGCTTTATTTTGGTTTATTGTTTTTCTTTGAGTATAGACTGAGATAGTTAGCTTCTAGATTGGTTTGATTTAGTTCTAAAATGCCCCCAAAAGTTTGGAGTAATAAATACTGAAATGGCTGAAATATGCTGTTGCTGCTGTAAACACTTAAATACAAATTACAATATAGCATGAAGCTATTACAGAGTGATAACAATTGGAACGTTTAGAAATGACAATATTATGGTTCATGAAACCAAGTTGTTGATAAGACTATTGACTATTTTTTTCTGGTAATAAGCAATCCAAAATGGCTTTTATTTCTTTCTAGTTATATAACAATTAAAATAGTCAGCAGATGGCAGAAAAAGAAGCAGTTGTTCAACTCCATTGTTTTGTAAGATTTAAAATCAACACATTTAGCGTTGGAGGGGATATTTATTTATTTTATTGTTTGCTTATTACTAACAACATTTCCTCATGCCTGTCAGTATAACTTCCAATATAACACTGTACCTCATCAATGCTACATGATAACGTACTGCAATCAAGTAAAATTTAGAGTATTTAAAATATTCAACTCCACTATAGTTCAGAGGAAAATGATGTACTTTGAACTAACAAACTCCGGATGGTCAACTAATCAAATATAATGCATTTGTATAGACTGAACTGCCCAACAGCATATAAAGTATTTAATATAGTCCCACCCTGAACACCTACAACATTAAATGCCTATTACAATAATTACAACATCTCAGTAATATAATGTATATTAAAGTAAAACGCTGTGAAAAAAGCCTTCTGCATGATTAGAACTTTTCTTTTGATACTTTATGTATATTTTGCTGATTTTGCCTTTACTTTTTGAATACAGGACTTCAGAAAATATTTATATTGGTGTATACTACTTTTACCTTCATAAAGGGTCCAAGTACTTCTTCCACTGCTGGTGATGCACTGTAATCTTGTTTGGTAATTCCCTTCTGTGGTGCAGATTGTTTATGGTTAATAAGATGTTATTTCACATGCCCAAATGATCACACCATATCACACGAGCTTAAATTGACATGTCATTTTATGAAAATTCAAGCACATTAATGTCATTGATTTTTCTGAATTTATGTCATCATTTTATTGCCCCATCAGATGAGGTCCAGTATCCAATTACGGAACAGATTTTTCAGCTGATGCCTCTGAACTGAGTCATAAAACATACATGGTCCAGCGGTGGGATTTTTCATTCTAATATTGATCACCTAAAACATACACCTTCATTATAAACATTTCTATCTTTTATAAAAGGGCTTTCAATTGTGAAATTTGGAAATTAGAGAGTTTATACGGCAGTTTTCACATTTTGCCCCATGCACTTTCAAAAATAACAGCAAAGCACTTTGGGAAGTCTCTAAAGTTTGAGAACAAACAACATGTCCAGCCTTTAATGAGATATCCTGACATTTTTGTTTCTAATATGTGACAGTAGGTTCTATAAACTTCCCATAATACAGTATCAGCAGCGACGTTAGATCTTTCCTGTCTTTCAAACTACACCTCCACAGTTTATTTAGGTACATTTGTGGCTCATTTTAAGCCAATTCATGATCTTTTCCGAGCTTAAACACTTGTGTATCTAGGTAGGCTGTTCTTATGCATTTTTCCTATTAAACAACAAAAAGTAATGCGCAGTAATTTGTGCATTTTCCACTATTTATGTTGTGTATTCCATGTAATGACGTAGTATAAGACTTTCACCTGGGCAAGCAGGTTGCGTTTCCAGGGCTGTTGCAGTTCATGTCCCTGGTAATCTTAACCAAGTGGTTTTCATGCTTAGCCCTAACTGTCCTCTTTTGAAGGCTAAAATCAGTCACGTAAAGGTAATTTTAGTGCCTTGCTGTTGCAGTCCACTTCCGGTCCGTCACCTTCCGGTCGAATTTCATTTCATTTCATCAAATTTATGTGCAGAGCTTCATTGTGTACATGCTGACTTTTACCAAGTGAAACTTCACTGCAGCATCCCGTGAAAGGCATTCATTCATTCTTGTACTCTCATCTCTCACTTATATTTTATCAACTCCAATGTCTTTATAGATGGTGGACCTCAGTCAATGTGTGTGTCATGTGATGGAGTAGAGACAGTGATGATAAAATAGAGGAGAACACAGAGAGAGTTGTGGGACTGAGTGTGAGAAGGGCTAATATGGAGCTAATGGGACATGTGTTCGATGTGGTCACATGGGTTGGGAAATTACCTGTGGTAATTGGGGAACAGGGAAAGCAGCAGACAGACTGTATTACCTTAAGGATTTTAACACATACTAGTGTAGATACACACAGTCAGCCACACACACATAAGACAAGTCAGACCGATAGTGGCAGCTCGGGCAGCTTTGTCTGTGTGTTTGTAAACCTAGTTCAGATTAAAAATCCTAAAAATGGATTGTATGTGTCTTCATGATTTGTTAAGGCCTCAGAGTCCTTCACTGTCTGTATGCATGCATGTGAGGAGGCTCTGAGGAGGTTAAGATAAAGTAGACCTTGATGCTGAGGCCTGTTGAGTTATTACTTTATTCATTAAAGTGAAGATTGAGCTGGTACAGATGAGGTTTTGTGGTCCAGGTCTTGTAGTGCTTGGTGGCTGCAGGGAGTTGTTTGACATCTTCTCTGATTCACCGTCTTTACTCCAAACACTTTTACTTTCTGCCTAAAACTGTTGAGTTAAATCCTGGTAAACACAACCATCCCTCACTTATTTTATGTAACTACAAAGCAGGAGATGGAGGAAAAGGTCGACGGCTATAATGAAAAAGAAGGACTTCTTTGGGACAATGTATATGTATAGCACCTTTCAAGAAGAACGCAATTCAAAGCTTCACAGGAGACAACAACAACAACAACAACAACAACAACAGAGAAATCAATAAAATATAGGAAACAAGGCCACCATTGGGCAGAGTAGAGTATAGTATACAGGTCATCATCACACAGCCTGCATAGAGGCTGTGCCATAATGTGTACATTAGAATTAAAAGACTCCGGCATTACTGTTTAATGGCGCTGAACCAAATTAAACATTTAAAAGGCTTCGCCATCAAAGTGATGTAAAGGGAAATAAATATTAATGAATGAACCAGCACTTGGTTCAAAGGGTTGGAAGCTTGGAAAATTAAAAGGGAGCAAGGGTCTGCATAGAGAAGGATTCTCAGCGGGGAGACCGCATAACTGAAGGGGTTTGATTCCCCCGAGACCACACACTACCAAATGCATGAATTCATGTTACCGTGAGGCATGTTGGTTTAAAGCACAGCTGTTACAATGCACCAAACTGCATAAACTGTATATGTTCACAATCTGTTGCGATCACGTGAGGCATTAAGTCATTAATACATAACAGTCTTTTTTTCCCTCATGTTTCTTTCAACACAGCCTTTCTGTTGCATACATTATTTACATTAGCAAGCCACACTTTCATATATACAGGCTTTAATCCATACTTTAGTCCATAATGTTATCTTTTATTATATCCCGTGTTAGCATTTTTATGGCTTGCCAATCCTTCTGCATTTAACGTAGCCTGAGATGTTATGTTAATAAATGAATACAGTATATTTCAAAGTCATTGCTATGTAACATAACACATGAACAGTCATAATAATTTCCTCCCACAAATCAGGTAAAACTCAGAACAAGAGATAGCGTTAAAATCTTTTTATAAATGTTTGACTAGATTGTATTCAATGCCATGTTTTATTTTGCGATATACCACCTTTTCACATTCGGAATAACAAGACATTTACAGGATGTATAATAGGTTATCAGTGTGTTTTATTTCTGCCCCAGGGTGAAGTATAGGCCACTAAACGAGGTAAAAATAGCAAGGTCAAGAACAACAGGCCACAGCAGCATTACTTGTCTACCTGAATCCAACATTTGCAGCAGCTTTAAGGATGCCTTAGGCAAAGTCGACAACTCATTACGATAAATGACAGGTGCGGGGGCATGAACTCGACCAAATGAGGGGAAGAGGTGATGACTAATGATTCATTTTCCTGACACCAGCTGAAAAGTTACATTTTTATGCGTTCAAGAGCCTTCGATGGTTCATGCAGGAGAAAATAGCGCTAAGTTTTCAGTTACAGGGTGTCAAAAAAGAGTCGCTTTGACGTTAATATTGTTGTCATTATTTTAAACTGTCTGGGTTAGGTAATCTAAACCCTCGTTAATCCCTGTCTATTGTTTCAATCAGCTCGACTCAGTGCAACAGTAGTGAAGAAAAGTGGATTCAACTAAATGCATGCATGAACAGCTTTGATGCATTTGATTCTGCTCATTTATCAGGAACTTGACATTGCTTTATTATATCTGCAAACCAGATCTATGATTCAACACTGCACTCAGAGCACACCCAATTACACACTTGAATGACACATATCATCACCGTTGAAGCGTTAACACAGGTCAACTAACAAAATTCCCCACAAAGATCCTCACAATTTGACACGGATACTGGCAGACACATTTTAACATGTTTGTCAGTGCATAACAGATGCCTGTGATAATAATGCTTGTCGGTCTGTTGGTGGTTGTCCACTTGCATCAGAATTAAAGGACTGGTGTAAAGCGAGCATTAAAATAGCAAGTGTTTCGAGTAGAGCACATCATGATGCATCAGGACAAATTAAGACAAATTATTTAACAGCTTGTGAGATGTCAGTGGACATTCAGCGGTGCTCCACATCAAACCAGCCTCCCGTACACCTCTTAAGTATTTAACTGATTTAAATTTGCAAATCCGTTTTGGTAAAAGTTTAATTCATCTACTGCTTCAAAGTTTCAGGCCCACAAGAGTTAAATATATGCAAATGAACTCACAGTGACTTCCCTGCACATTAACTCACAACGCCCTCCTGCTGGATTTGTCCTCACGCTAACCCCATGTGAGATGAGTGGGAAAATAATCGGGTTGTATTCTCCGGTGACCCGCTATCTGCCTTCTGTCTTAGCTTGAACGGAAAAAGACCTTTCTTGTAGACGTTAAAAATTTCTGTCTCTTTACATGTAGATACGACATCTATAAAACAATTGATGCATTTTGGGGTTAATTATGTGAGAACATTAAGGATTTGTGTTGTAGGGAGTTAAGATTCCTTCCGTGCACTCTGGTATACAGGTTTGACATAATATGACTGGGAAGCTCAAAAGGGGTTGAGCTTTTGCTTAGTGACTAGATGCTCCCAATAATTTGATTTATTAGGAATAGTGTTTTGACATTTGTAATATGTCATAATTTCACTTAATACATCGTTTTTTAAGAACAAATGTATTTAAATAAAATAAGTACCATTTTCACAGACTGTTCATTCCAGGTTAGGCAATCAGACCTGAGATGGTAAATTTTCTGAGGAAAATGTATGACTTATGCTACCATGCCTCCTAAACATTACATTTGCAGACTACAAATTTGTTTTCCCTAAATACATTTTGGTGGCAATATAATAGCTGCTAAATTCCCACTGTACACTACCTGCCCAGCACCTAACAGCAGACAGTTAGCGCCTGGTTGGGGAACTTATAGAGGAGCATTTAGCAGCTAAAGATCCAGATAACTCCCTCAGGAGCAAATGGAGACCAAATGATTATTAGCAGGTGCGACAGCTACACTGGTATTGTTTTCACCTTGAGTCTGTGTTTCTGTGTGTACTTTTTTACTCTGTCTGTGGCCAGAGAGACAGACAGGCATACAGGCTGAATGTGAAGATGGGTGTAGACCGAGCAAATGCGTTGTCACGGTGAAGCAGAGAGCGAGGACCCAAATCGGAAAGGAACCAGAAAACTGGATATTAAAATAAGGATCGGTTTATTCTAAAAAAACAAAACAAACAAAAAACAACTTACACAGGTACAATAAAACAGACAAAACTTCAACCTAACTGACAACAGACCAGGGTATATAAAGACAAGACAATTACAGATAAGACACCGCTGGCAAGGGCAACACAGGTGGAACAAATTAGGACAGGAAGACAGGGAACAAGAGGAGAGAACTTCAAAATAAACCAGCAAACTGAAAAAAAAAAACTAGAAACATGGCATACATAACACAGAACCTGACAGGTGGTCGAAGCGGGGTGGTAGGAAGTAGAGAAGGGGCTATGGACTTCCCCACTCTACGCCCCTGGCCTAATTTGGCATTGTGGGTGGTGTAGTCCCATCGCAAGATTGTCTTTCAGTGGACTTACATTTGTCTATGGACAGAGGACGACTCCAAGTTCGCCAAATCAACTTAGAAGATAATATGAGAATGTTGTTGCCTTCAAGAAATCTCAGACATGAAATAAATGAATCATGCTTTACTTGCTATAAGCTGACACTGTATAGAAAGATGAAACACATTGTCAATTAACATTTTGCTAATAATTTCATTATGAATATTTTGCACTTCGCAGATTTCATTAAAGTCAACACATCGTTAAAGGCTCTGAAAACCCACACAGGTGTTTTCAGTTAATCTGGCTGATTAGACCTCTTCTCAGGACTGCATGGGTGTGTATGCTGTGATTGAGTGACATCTTCCTGATTCTCCTGTTAGCTTTGTCGCACCTTTATGGCGGGACCGATTACACCTATATTATTCTTATTGGTAGATGGAGATTTGTGACCTTGTAAATTCCCATGAAAACTCTGCCCACCTTTAACACAATCAGAGGTCTAATCAGCCGGAATAACTGAAACACCAATGTGGGTGTTCAAAGGCTATAATGAGTAATTTGTGTGACATTATGTTTCTTTTGAAATGCATTGGCTATTTCAAATTAGTATCACAGTTTAAACATAATGTCTACACTGGAATTATGCAGCAATATGGTATTGCTGAAATTGTGGCACGTGGGATGCATTTGTAGGAAAACATGCAAGGTTAAAGTTCAAACTGCAATAGTAACATTAAAAGCAAGAAATGGGACATTGCAGGAGCCTAATGTAGTGTAACCTCCAGAGGAAAAAAAAACAACATGACCAGTGAACATAATTTGAGCTTCATGTGGCAGAATACATTATTCAACAAAGCTGGCTAAACTTCATTTAATGTCAGTGGAAACCTCCTCTGTCCTATGTACGCTTGTTTGATGATTTATTCACATGGCGCTGGGCCTGTTAGCTGTCGACAAATCTGCAATCGTCCATGCGTGGCAATCGGCCCGTGTGGAGATCGTGGGGGGGAAAACGAGAGGTGGAGAATGTGTGGGTGTCTTCATGACCTTGTGAACAGGCATTTGCTCTTGCTATTAGAGCCACAAGTGTTAAGTGGTTAAAAATCGTTTCATCTGCCAAGTCTAAATATTTAATGACCTCAGGAGCGTGATTAAAGCTTTGGTTGTTTCTTTGCTGATGATGGTTAATCATCTAAGATGTCTTTCTTTTGCAGTGTATTTGAGAACTTGGACAATAAGAAGAATTGTAATACAGGGCTTTTAGACAAATTATTACAGTGAAGATTACTCATATTACATTTGGCGCGATAAAATAAATTAGGTTTTCTTAATTATGGGCACATTCCCCATGTTTGGCTGGTTGGTATTATCATCCTCAAGATCAGTGCTCTCTCTCCATCTCATTTTTACTCTGTCTTCCTCCCTGAGCTTACTGTCAGTGTTTAGGATTTTGGAAAAATATCTGCCAACTATCCAGCAAGCGAGCTCCAGCCAGCTCTGGATGTGCTGTGTTTTAAATAGTCCATGATTTAGACTACTCCCTTGCTCTTTCTCTGTGGCCGAGACGTAGCTGTAGAGATGCTGTGTTATTCTAAAAATGCGACCGGGGAGTATTTGGGTTGAAGAAATTCTTCACTGCCATTTAATGAGGCTTTATATCATGACAGAGTTTCCAAAACAAACACGCTCATCCTAATTTGAAAATAAAATTCAAGCACAGGTTGTATAGAACGCTTTCAGTTGATGCATTCATGTTTTAATATTGTTGTAATTAGAATTTAATACACTTTCAGTCAGTATTTGAATGGCATGTTTCTATTTGCTGTTGGGGAAGCGTTTGTTATTGTATTCATGCCATCACTACAATTTTTCCAATTATCTGACAGAGCAATTGAAAAAGGGAAAAAACAAAGAAATTATTTACCCGGGATGAATGATCAATGAGGGGGGAAAAAAGCAATCGTTTTATTGTTTGTCTGCAGTCATTACCTGCCACCACCAGCACATCATTAAAGTCAATGTAAGAGGAGACTAAAGAGTACAGGAAGGTCTCCCACCATATTAACGAAAAGATGGGCACATTTGAATGAATAATGTGAAAAGAAGAAACGTGTGAAGCAGACTGAACAGAACAGACTGTTCATGTGGATGGTATGTCTTGTGTTTGAAGCTGTCACTGCTCTGACAGTGGATGGGACGGCGCAGAAGGCAGAATGAAACTGTTGCTCCGCTTTGGTGCAATGCAAGTGTTTTCTGGTTTGAATCCCTGCTCCTTGTGAGGAAGTGAACGCTCTACCCACTCTGATTACTATTAAGTTGAGCGAGACAAAGATAAAAAGTTGCTCCATGGCTGATCGTTCAAAATTAATGAGGCTTGAGGAAAAAAATGTCCTTGAAACATTATGAATGTCTGTTAACTTAAAGGGGAGAAAATGTTCCACATGAGGGCAGCCTTTGCTACTGTACCGTGACTTATAGAAGTCGTAAGCTGCTAGTCAAGCAGTGCAGCCACTGCCATGATCTCGTCTCATTAAAATGCTGAATGTTCCCAGAAAAATACAAGGCAGACAACAATCCAACATAGGATAGCATAGCTATGCATGGGTCAGTGTAAGCCTATACAGCCTATACATGGGAGGTGCAAATGACAAATGATGGTGCAATGCTTGAATACTCAAAAAGCAATAAAAAAGGACAGAAAGATGCTTCAGTGTTACTTTGTTACAGCTGCCTGAATGCCTGTGTTGTTTGACATGTCCCGCACTCCCTCACCCTATTCTTTCTCTCCTCTCACATAGCCTCTGGTATACTGCTGATTTACCCCCCCGGGAGTCTCCCAAGTCCAGAAGCCACGGTACATGCTTCCTGAAGCCTTCTCCAAATCACAGCCGTCATCCTTCTCCAACCATTCCCATCCACTTCTCACTTCTCTGAATCAATAAACAATCATAAGTGTGTCCTGGTAGCTCAACTGGGAGAGCTACATGTTGTTCCCTCTCCCTTCTCTTTCCGATCTTTATCTGTCCTGTCAAATAAAGGCCCGGAAAAAAAACAAATATTTAAAAAGAAAAAGATATATATTCACACCTCAGTTGATGGTGTTGTCCTTGTTCCTCAATGTCACAGCAGTAATAGGAGTGAACAGCTCTGGATTGAGTTGGAGGTACATGACAGTCCATGATAATAATCCCTGTCGGCGTCCAGCAGTGTGAAAGGTGTTGTTTAGACTGATGGTCACTGAGAGGTAGGATCTCCTGTGGTGCTGAAGGTCTGGTGCTAAAGGCACTCCTGTGTTTATCCAGAAGGGCTTAAAGAGGGCGAGAGGAAGTCAAGGTGGATTCCCAAGTATTTGTAGTCTTCAACCACCTCTATGTCTATGGAGGTACGGGACAGTGTTCCCTCTTTCCCCATCAATCCTGCTGTATACCAACCCATTCATTATCACTTTTTACCAGATTGTCTAATGCTATTACTTTTCTTCCCCAACCATAGAGCTTGCTAAATCCGATATGAACATTAATTCAGTCTAGATATTCTCCTTAGATAAATATCTTATAGTTTCTGTCTCTTTTTTTCATATTTATGCCCTCATGTTTTAAAGTAAACACTTAAATTAGATGAGATATTGCTTCACTGACGACAGTTAAGGCTTCATCACTGTTCACGTTTCGGTTGCATCACAACTGTGTCAGCCCCCTTGGAGCTTTGTAGATTGTAAAATTGCACTTTCCCCTAAATCAATGCAACATAGTCCCGTACGTGAAATAAATGTGGAGTTTGATGTTATTGCCTGAGGAACACAGTTACTTCACAAATGAAAAATATGCTAATTAGCCTACTACAAACACTGCATGAATGCCATTTCTTTCTAAATGAAAATAACTGACAGTCACAAGCATGTGCAAACCCAAGCACTAGGAAATATCCATGTGCACACATATGCAGTAAACAAGTTAAAAGAAGAAGCACCTTCCTATCTGTCAATCACAACAATACTGTGTTATATTAGCGTGTATAAGTAGTGCCTAGCAGGAAGTTCTGCTCTGCGTCCGTGTCCTTTGGAAAACTAATTTGAAGCTTTATCAGCAGCACTTTGAGTTTAAATGTTGGAAGTTTTCCAGTATCTCATATCTACAATTCATATTATCCATTCAACAGCAGGCCTTGGATCCAACTTTATTACAGCAGCAATCATGTTGCTGATGTACTTTTGGGAATTAATTATTGGCTGTGTACAAATGAATCCTTACCAGCTGCAGGGGGCAGCATTTTCTGACAAGACCTTCCTGCTATGGAAGCGACAGATAACAGGGAAAAGTGGCTCAGTGAAAAGGCGTTCCTTACTAATTCAAAGGGAAAAAGGGACCTTGCTGGGGGTGCAATAAAGACCGCAGTGGTGGTACTGGTGGTGTTTTTTTTACGTCATTTAAAGTTGATTTGACAGGGACCATGTGCAATAAACATAAATTTCAATAAATAAAATCTTATGCATTGTATAGAGGTAAATCTAAAAGCCATAGCCTCATTTCAGCCTATTTTTCCCCCCTGTTGGTAAATTTTATTCAATATGAGTCTCATAAAGCCGGTATGATCACTCATCATACCGTTTCTGGGTAATGTAATAAAGTGTATTTAATAAATGACACCCAACTGACACAATTGATCTTTTACGACTTTCAAGTGTACCGGTGAAATCCGTTTCACAAACTGCAAGAATACCTTTGAAATCCAAATTAAAAAACACCTTTATACAATAAAGTGTATGATCTTCTTTAGACCAGGTTGAGGTGATGCCCAGCTAAATAAGCCTATTTGAGGATGAGGATGATTGAGTCATTCATTTATGTAGACCTAATCAATTGTGTGAGTAGGATTCAACATCAAAATCGTGTTTTCCACAAATAATTGACAATAACAATAACTTGAATATATTTTTTAAATTTTGATTTTGTCTTCTTCTTTCTCCTTATCATTTTTTTTGGTTATGTGTGTTATTCTTCACATGTTGTTCTATTTTTGTTGAAATAATGTAGTTTGAAAATGTTTTTAAAAAGTATTGATATTTTAAAAAAAAAATGTATGAATGTGTTTATTTGGACCTGACATAATGCTAAGAATTCAATAAAAATGGCAGTTTTGAATGACCGGAAGAGAAAAACATAGTTATTGTTGTATAACTTTGAAAAAGCACTGCTGACCGGGTGGAAAAGATAAATAAATGGAGCAGGCAGACAACTCAAATGCACATCGTGGGATACTCTTCAGGGCCTGTCACGTAAATGTAACGCACCTCAACAGCACCGCACACTATTTGACCTGTCAATGCTTGGTTTGTTATCAGCTGTCAACCCCAAACACACGCTTCACGTCGCATGTTTTTGTTTCTGTTTAATTTTTTTCTCCCTAACACGCATTTATTCCTCACCGAAAGGACATAGCAACAGCTAACCACATCACTTCCAAGGCAAGTAATTGTTAGCTGCTTGTGTGTGTGACAACAGGTGTGTGAGACTTGGCTCCCAGTTGTTCAGATGTGTGCTTGTGTGCTTGGTAGTAATATCAGAAAGAGCTGCTGCTAAGCTCATTAATTGTTTGTTATCGACCTGTCTGGCTTTTATTTGTGCTCTTCTGGGTTGGCCATTCACCCATGTGCTCTTTTTTACAATCTACCAATTCATAAGCACACCTAAAACTAATTACGCTTACTGTGTCATGTTTGAGTGCACAAGCTAAATGGAGTGCAGCTGACATGAAAAAAGGCCTAATCATTTCAAATAGTTACTCATCTATCTTTGCCTTTGCTAACTTTATTTTGGTGTCTGTTTGGCATGTGTATTATGATTTCATACTTCTCAGTGGTGAAATATGAATGTCTCAGTGTTTTGAGTGTGAATGGGCTGGTTTGGAATAACCTTGGTTGTTGCAATTGTTTTTATTGGTTACTGCTGCCTCTCCAAGCCAGTAGCCAAGGGTGAAGTTTTATGTTGGTATTAGAGATGTAAACCTTACATGTATGTACACAAACCATGATCATAATATTGGCATCACAGCATGGCTTCATACACACTTAATATTTAGCTATGCAACTCACAAGTGACTGTGTATACCGTGTATACCCATTGAGCTCCCTCTCTTTTCTGGTTTACCCTCAGCTGCACTCATTGCTAACCTTGAATTTCTTATTGATGGTCATCGGCTGCTTATCAATGTTGCATAACATTTCATAATTTGAAACCGTCTGCGCCAAGTCATGAATTATGACTTCCTTAGTGATTTAATATGCTTAAGTTGATGATTATCTGCTGCATAACTGATGTGTCTTAAGCTTGGCAGACAATGTGCGTTTTTATTAATCTTGTACATTGAGTTATCAGACACTACGCACTTTAATGAGCCTTCTGCACGGCCTGAAGCTGCAACATTTATGCTCACACTGTATGACACATTTCACTTCACAGGCATTTCCCACAATGACTGGAGATGCTTTGATTGAAAACAGCAACATGGCAGTTTGTGTCTGAACCACATTGTGGATTCTCCATAATAACTGGCACTGAGGAGTGTACCCTGTGCTGTCTGGGGGAGGGGGGCATTTATCATTGTCGCTGTGTCTCTGTGCTGATCTTAGCTGATACCATGTGGCGAGTGATGACATCAGAGACTTGATGCCAGGTACATTATATCAACTCACATGTTCAGCTAATCCCAGTGAGTTGTCTCACTTTGGAATAAGACAGTAATGAAAAATTGTTATAACGTTGCATATCTTAATCATTTACCATTTTGGTGGTCACATCGATTAAAAAAAAAAAAAAAAAAATTAAACAACAAAAAGGTAAATGGTCACGCTGTAATTTGTTCAGCTGTACCAAATCTTCCACAGAATCCAACAAACTCTCTGTTTTCTACACAATTAAACAAAAAAGGTTTCACTCCCCAAGTTCAGAGCTCATTTAACCAAATTAGAGAACACATTACATAAGTAATGAAAAGTAATTGAGCATCCTGTAATTAAAACAAAGACAAACGGGCTTGTCGGCTCCGCTTTTATTCAGCATTTGGTCATATTTGAGTTTTTAATTCCTCCATTTGTCAAATCAAACTCAGTTGATTAAATGCATGTCTTGATGGGTGAATTAAGGATGACTGGCATGTTGACTTGCTACCTAACTCTTGTTTTGTGGCACTTTGTGGCTGTCTTGTTCACGTATTAGAGACCTGCTGGCTCGGCACTTCACTGACCTGGTTTCTGTCTGGCCTCACAGCAGTTTATCTGTGTAAATGACTAACTGACTGCCTCTGGTGCTGATTGGCATTAATCAGTTTAAGTGTCTGCGTGACAGATGTGGCTGGTAGTGTTGGGAAAAATACGGCTAAGTTTTGGTAGCCACGCTCCTACATGCTAATTCGTCCCTCTATGACCTGCGTATCATGAAGCAATTCAGGAACAATTGCTTATGATACTCTAACAGCTTAAATCTGATTGATTACCAGCTTGTGGGAGGGTGGCAGTTAGATATTTATGATTGTGTGAGTTGAACAGCCTGTCAATTTACCAGTGTATCTCTCTCTCTCTGTGGAGCTATGTAGTTGAGGTGTATGTGTGTGTGTTTGTTTTGCCTCTCGAAGAGTGTGAGGAAAATCCAAATGGCATCAACAGCTTCCTTCCCTTAAGATTGTGATGAATTCCCTGCACACTGATTAGGCTGAGCTCGTGTGATTGGCCATTGCTCTGCTCTCACACAACAAGGAACCCTAATAGGCTTGGCTAAATGGCCAGAACCCAGTCTGTCTGTCATAAAATAAACAAGAGTGGTAGAGAGAGCAAGAGAGCGAATGAGTCAATGATAGAGTAAGGTACAGGAGAGATGGAGAGAGCGAGGGAGAGAGTTGTTTCCTGCACTAAATGGCTGTAAATGGTTGTGGAAAATGGTTAACGAGCCTGACCGGCGGCCTGCGCGTGAGCGTGTGCAGGTGCGTGTGCATGTGTGTGTGCATGTGTGTGTGTGTGTGCGCGCGCGCGTGTGTGTGTGTTTGCGCACGCCTGTTTATTTGTTTGACTCCAGTACCCAGCAGTCACAATAATAAAAGGGTTCACCTGTCGATTAAGTCTCCAAACAGGAGCTCCACTGTGCCAGTCACAACTGGACCATAACAACCTCAATGATTACTCCAGGCAACCCTGCGGATTGTAAACTGCCTTCAGATCTGTGCGTGTGTATATATATATATATATATATATATATATATATATGAGAAGGACATACTTACATTTGAATATTAATTTTGATGCTGATTTAGTGTGACAGGCATATACGCCCACAAACACACACACTACCTTCAAGTACGCAGTATTACAAAACCAGTTGTGTCTGCCCCGGATTGCAATTAACCTTCAGAACATGCAGTACAGAGATAATTGTACACTTTACTCGCTACCCTCCATTCTGATTTTTCATCACATTTTGTCTTGTTCTTCTGGGGAGATTTGGGCTGCCTGATTAAATAAATATCACTATACAGTATTTATATTGCAGTTTAATCTGGTAGCACCATAAACCTTTTCATTTCCTTTTGAAAGTGTAACACCAAAAGGCTACTAACTCACCCTGGGGAATCAAACAATTTCTATAATTTATAGCTGGAATAAACATTTTCACACATGCGAGGTCGTTAGCTTTTAGTGATTTTGATTATTAAGCATGTTTTACCTCTTATAGCCTTGTCCTCAGGCTTAATAGCACATATAGGACCATTTTAATTCCTGTAATATACAGGCTTTTCGTTTCTGCATATTGGAGCGTTTAATAACATGTCTCAAGGCAATCCAGTGACACAAAGGTGGTTGATTAAAAGATGAGTTCTGCTAGGATGGAGATGCTGCAGGAAATGACGCATCTCTGTGTTGACAAAAAAACAAAACATCACCTAATGTTGAGCATTAATTACCTTAAGTGTTGCGATTTAATATCATTATTTATTGCAATTTTTGACTTTAAAACAAGACTAGACCATGGACTCGCACTTGGAGAGACATGTACTTTGTTAAATCTCCAAATTTTCAGCATGTTTGTAGTCATAAATGTCATTAAGTCAGCAACTAGGCTATAAAAGTATTCAGGAATGTAGCTGTTTCAAGGTACAAATATGAGACACTTCCTTTTTTTCAGTATTTTTTTTACACAGTTACCAGGAATTCAAATGGTGTAATATCTTGAACAGCCATTTATACGGGAACAGTTTGCATCTGGTATTATTTTGTTTTTTGCCAAAAGAGTAAAGTCCTTTACAGAGATACCTAAGGTATCTAAAGAGGATTCTTCTATGCAGGTTAATGGAAGAATAATAAGGAGGTCATGTTTTGGGCTTTTTCACTTTTGTTAACATTGCCAGAATGGGCATTTGTGCTACATTCATGTATTGTTGGAATAATCGCAAAAATGGGTTCCCAACTGGGAGAATACACACTGCATCAACATTGTGTGATAAGGCATGGCTTTGCAGAGGTCTGCGCTCTCTGAGTGCCCTTCTGGATAACACTGTAGTTGGTGGTTGTAAGTCCAATTCATACTACTTATGTGAGTGGACTGGACCCCACAGGTTTCTCTCTCTCTCTCTCTCTCTCTCTCTCTCTCTCTCTCTCTCTCTCTCTCTCTCTCTCTCTCTCTCTCTCTCTCTCTCTCTCTCTCTCTCTCTCTCTCTCTCTCTCTCTCTCTCTCTCTCTCTCTCTCTCTGTGTGTGTGTGCCCGTGTCCATTTGACTGAACGACGTTTACTGATTGTTTATTCATGCGAAAAACCCAGCTGAGAGAGAATGCATTTTCTGTGTGTGTTTGTCACTGTGTATATATTCACAAGAGGTGGGTAAACATATGCAGGCCTATTTTATTTATGATTTGACATTAATTGTGATGCTGATTTGGTTTGACAGCGGTAGACGCACACACAAACATGTACACATACATGCAGACACCCATAAACAGCTGCATGAACATACTACTTACAAGCCATTTGTGTCCGCCCTAGAAAGCAATTAACCTTGAGCAGAACGAATGGAATTTGGAAGCGGAGTACTGAACGACGCATGCAGAGTAGGGAGTTCCTGCTGTTGCTCATTACTGACGTGCAAGACATGATGCACAGATATGGAACTGTGCCACGTTTGCATAAACATGAAGGCTTTTACTGTCACATTCTGATGGATGCCCCCCGTCAGAGTGTTTTGTTACAGATGGATCTATAAAGTACAAGGGCAATACCTGTGTTTTGTTATTTGCATTTTAAAACGAAATAGATCAATTTTCTGACACATGTGTCTGGTCCCGTGTCAATCTTCAAATGATTCAACAGATTACTGAATAATTTTAACTGGAGAGCGTGGTGTGAAACCATTATCAAGTTAATGAAAGTTGGATGGGCTGGACCGAGGATGAATGGATTGGCTGCTCAGGGAGATGAGACAGAGGGCGGGGCGGTTGTCTGATTTTCGCAATCTTTGAGCTTCAAGTCCCCTTGGGGTACCTGAAGAAAAGTAAAGGGAGGCAGAAGGACAAAGGGGAGACAGGGGAGAAATGTGGCGATTGGGGGATTAAGGGGAGCATGGGCTGCATGACTGACACGGACAAGGAAAGCAGAGTTGAGCTGGTCTAAACAGGGTGGTCTGAACATTGGGTATCAAATGCATGATCTTTTCTCTTAAGCCTGTTGAAATGATTGTAAATGCATAAAGGTTGCTCTGAATGTTCACCTTGCCTGTCAGAAGAGAAGATCAAAATAACAGCCACAGAAATCGTTCTTATGACCTTGGTAGATCTTCTACTTTGGTGCTGACAAGCAAACAAGACAGCCAAAAATGTCTGATGTGAGAAAGGCCTATCATCATACTGGACAATTTGTGCGTGCTTTCCCATTTATTTATTTGTAAAGACAACACATATCAATCAACATTTCAGTAAACGTGCTTGTGTTGCCACTGTTAAGGTGCATCCCAAGGTGTCAAATACGAGCGCTCTGACAGGAACCCTTGACCTCACTTTTCCACGAACTGGGTAGTCTTCTGTCATTACCATTTGAACGTACCAAGTAACGCACCCTACCTACGGGCTCCTGCTCTGGGCGTTAAATATTGCTACTTGTGTGTCGGTATCAAATACAGAGGGCCTTGACAAAACTGTAATATTTAACACCCCAGGAATGAGAACGGGCCGCTATCATTACTATTCTTCATACACTCTCCTCTTTAATAATTGTAACAATTACATTAATTAATAGTGTACAACTAGAGCTAGCATGTAGACTTGGGTGAGAAATTTCCATCCATCATCAAAACTAAATAGCTGACCTCAAGTGCTTTAGACTGGGCCTTCATAGGAGGAAGAACATGACTCTAATTTTTGACTCTCAACCTGTTTCTTCGACAGATGCAATTGTCCACAGGTATGAATGAGGTTCCTAATTGTGTTGACCGAGCAGTTGACCAGCAACATATGCATGGTGGGACCCTGCCTTTCTTCCTGTTCATGCAATGGTATGTCTGCCTTCAAACCTGGAAAAGATTGAGTGACTACAACTTAAAAATATAGGTTGGGCAATGAGTAACACTTTAATCTTTAGATCTACTGTTTAAATGAAGTGAAGCAAGTGCATTCAGAAGAGGATACACTGGCAATTACAGCAGTACTTTGGAACTGAGCATTCATTTAAATGAATATAATTAAATAAATATATTTTTCAGAGGGAGTTAAAGCAATGTTTTCCCAGCCCTCCCTATCAGGCTTAGTCACTTTTAAAGAGCATATAAAAAGCTGCATGCAGTTGACCTACCCTGGTTCTTTTTCTGTTAACACGTGGATCAGACATTGGTGAATGTGTAGGTGATGTTAAGCACCTGAATCAGATAAACAGCTACAGTCGTGACTTGGTTTCTCTAAGATCATTACTATTTGCTTTCTGTTCAGAGTTTTTTCTTAATGCAAAGAAAAATGACGTGCCTCACAATGGTCAAGGACAGCAGAACATACAATTATCTCATACAATATATCTCAATATTATAGACATTAACATCATATTAAATTACTAGAAGTGCTAAATTATTGATAGTTGTTTGTAATGGATTTCCCTTTGTTGGTTGGCTAAAGTCAATCATGGGAGCAAATGTAAAGCAAAACCCTGACACTGGAAATAACATAAATTGATTGCTTTCAGCTTCAGTAATGCAGTGATTACATATTATGGTAAATGATTATGTTTCTCAGAAAGGCATGTGCTGTCTTGCAAAGACGTTCTGTTTCTTACAGGAGTCCAGTACATGGCCACCCACATTCTTTAAAGCATCTAACTGGCTCTGAAGCAGCTGTTTTATTTAGATGGTTTATTATTATGATTGTTTTTATGGTATGCTATCAGTGGGAGGAGGTTTACAGATTATGTGTGTGTTAGCTAAGTAACGCTCGGAGAGAACTAAATCATTACCCCTGTCTTCATATTTACAGTGTGTGGACTACTTGATCATCTTAAGCCTCTACAGTAAAGAGCAGACTGCTGTTTTGAACATTTCAACTTTTTTACTGCCCAGTCAGTCCCTCGTGTGCTGTGTCAACCATGTAACAAGACTTAGGTTTAAACTGAACTTACTGTTACCACGGTTACCCCAGGCTTTACCAAGTCAACCGGGACAAGAATCTTAAATATTATAACGCCAATATCTCTCAAACTAATGTCTGTGTGCCGACGTGTAAATACACCAATACGGGTGAAGTGTTGTCTGGTTTTGATTGTAGCAGTAATATTTAAGTATCACAAATGCAACAAATAGGGATGCAAATGATCAATTAATTAATTAATCGATAGTGTTTTCGATCGATGATCGATTAATTGATCAGTGGTAATTCTTTTGAGAAGCTGAATTATCCTAGGTTTACTGTATAGACCTTTTTTAAATTGAATTCCGTTACTAGGCAACAGCCTCGGTCCTTCCTTGGTTAACTTCCTGTCAGCTGATGTCGCTCACATTCACTGCAACAGAAATCAAACTTGGACACGTTTAGAAAGTTTATGTTTACAACTTTTAAAAGGTCTATACGTAACATACATAAAATGCTATCTTCCTTATGATATAAAGAAAAAATGCAAATCATATTCCTTAATCACTCACTTGAGGGCAGGGAATAACAGCATGGTTGCATATCAAACATATTCTGAATAGAAAATGTCAAAATATTACACAGGCTACTTAACATGAACATAAATTGGGCATTCTTTCATCTGCGACATTGGAAACATTAATAACAGCAGCATAAAAAAAAAATAATTCCTGTGGAGTTGTACTTTAAAATACTTCCGCATATTGTGCATTTGCTGTCTTTGTCGTCATCAACCAACTTCTCTTTTGTTTAGTTGTTGTCGTCAGAGCCCTGCTTCGTTTGTGTTCCTGCGTGTGAGTCAAGTACGTCTGAAGTCAAGTGCGTCCCCGCGTGGACTGGCGGGTAACTACAGGTTCAAACCGCAATCAATTGCAATTAATTTATTTTAATCTAGTCATTGCTTATTGACAATTAATCGATCATAGATTAATTGTTTGCATCCCTAGCAACAAATATTAAAATTGTATTTATTTTAGGGTGCTCATTTTGCTGCTTGCTGTCCCTATTTTGAGTGCTAAAAACTGAAGAATGGTAAAGAATTGGATGCTGATTTCTCAAAATGGTTGCCAATGGCAACTGTTACTGGCAAGCCCTGCTTTTATGACTGCTGGACTGTCGAGTGTCTCTTATCTAAACTAAAAGTCAGTTGAACAGGTGAAGTGATGAAAATGTTGCAGGTAGTTGTTGAGCTAGACCTGAGAATATTACGTTCAAATAGATCAGTTATGTTTTGCCCTGTGCTGTTTTCAAAACACAAGTGCCTGGTGTGTGTACTGTGGAGTGAGCACTGCTCCAGACACTGTAAGCCAGGCACTAAATGAGTGAAAGGTAATGCGTCATCCGAACACTACTATGACAGGGTAGGACAGCACATTGCTTTCCAGAATGAGTGACTAACTTTGTTCGCCCTTTCAGTTACCAGTGTAGAATTTATGATCAACCATAAATTGTTTTTATTTGTTATTATGCATTTGCGTTTGTGTTTTTATTTATTTAAAATTTTTAATGGTTTTTATGCCTGTGAATTGTCTTCATTTGTTTGTATGCATTTAATACACTGCTTTTAATTGTTTTTAATGCACCTTTTCTGGCTTGATAGTGGTTGCTAGCTTCAATCCAGAAGTGTGTGTTTGTGAATCCCATTGGGGCATGTAATGCGATTTTGGGCTCTATAAATAAACTTGACTTGACATTACAAATCGATACATTGTAATATTATATTTTGTGATACTGTATCGATTCTCAAAAACACTATTGCTTTTTAATTAACCCTCTGAGACCTGCAGGGGGTGCCGGCACTGCCGTGGTTAAGAGGCTGCTCTATTTTATGATATAATACATTTCATCAGATTAATTTAAGTCAATTTTTATAGATAAGATTAAGAAATGGCAATACAATGCATGTTTTGGTTATATACTTGACAAATGAGGGTACTTCATCACAATAATGCAATAATCCTGTAAATCCAATTCTGCCATGTAGCACACCTGCTCATTGATTGTCTCAGGCTTTGAGGTACACATTCCCTCCTTCCTGCAACGGCCTAAAACAACTTGAGGCATCGTCATAATGCTTAATATGCACAGTTAGAATAAGCATTCTCTCATCTGAGGCAGGCCATTTCAAAGTGTGAAACATGGACCCAGGGAGAAGCAAAAGTGTCTCTTGCTGTATGCCAAACCCAACCAGCCAGCATAGACACACATATCCCAGGCGTTATACTGCCCTTGTGCAACAGCTTTCCGCTCCTCGACCTGTTCACACAACAATGCTGCAGAAAATGACAGATTAAGTGTCTAGATTGTCATTGAGTGAACTGTGTTAATGATGTTGCGTTAATGGACGGAGGATGTGATGTATTGCTCTGGACAAACTGCTGTTTTACTGTAACCATCATTCAACATTTTCATAATTGACTTCCATCCATCTGGCATTCTAACATCCACATCACGCCTGCTCCATGCACATCTGCGACTTTAGTGAGGATGATAAAGTCTTGGCCTTAGTAAAAGAAGTGAATTAAAAAGAGTGCTCGATTGTGTTTGTGTGCGGTATATTTAGAACGGTTAATCACAATGTCAGTCTGCACTGCCTTTTTTGATTTTTGCTCTGAGTTTAAGTTTTCAACTCGAGCCATTTAGGGAGCTCCTGCTAAAAATGCAACACACAAAAGCAGAAAAACTCAAGTAGCTCTGTAACAAAATTTTTTACTATCATTAAAAACAATTACAGCAAGCCCAATCTAGTAAAACATGGTCTATCTGATCTGGGGCCGTATTCACAAAACATCTGATGACAAAGAGTAGGTCCTAACTTAAAAATAACTCTGATTTTAGGACTCCTAACTTTTTAAGATGAGTGTAATTCACAAAGCGTTTTAGTGGTAAAGTACCTCCTTATTCTATAAAAACGTAGGGATCCTTGAGAGGACTCCTAAGTCACTAAGAGTAAATCAGGAACAAACCTAAAATGGCTGCTACAGTCCACATTTTTCAGAGATTAAGAGAAAGTCATTAATGCCTTCATGAAGATGGCATTATGAACGTGGTAGAGTTGGTCAGGATGGCCATCATATCACCACCGAATAAAAAACACCCAATATCCGAGAGATTGAAGTTGTTACAGCTCTCTGCTGTTTGGCCCTGGTAAAATGCAGCTGTGCAAAGCAAACGATCTTGGCGTCTCTCAACTGTCGGTCAGTAGGATTTTGCAGCAGACCCCATAGAAGTGTTCTATCATACATTCACATTCATTCCCTCATGCCATCCATAGCATCAAGGTCAACCCCACCCTGTAGTCTTAGTTTAGGAATCCCCCAAACCTAAATTCAATGCCTAAATGTCCATAGGACCCCTCCAGGAGCACAGTCCTGTATCAATTTGTATGCTCAACATGTTCCAGGAACAGGAACAAATGCACTGCTTTTGCTTGTGGTCAGCTGTTGATATCCTGCTTTTTATATTCTCATCTCCCATTTTTAGTCTTTCAGTCTCAGTTTTTGAACAGCTCTGCTGCTGAGAACTGGAGAGTGAAAAACGGACAGCATGCTATTTGTAAGTGGCCAGTAAAACATCAGTGGCATGCTAATAACTTCTCTCCTGCCGTTGCAAGTTTGGCAGCTTTACATGCTTATCTCACTTCTGATGTACTATACCCGACATTATGTTACATCTCTGCAGCTACTTCTTTTCGTTTCGCATTGTATCATGGGAGTGAGCCCTGCACATACGATCATCTTTCTCTTCCCGCCACTCTCCACTGCATCAGAGGCGAGTCGTGCTCCCTGCTATGTGTCGTGCCTGTGCGATGTCTCGTCAGTCACCTGGACCTAGGACACCTCCTGACAAGGTCACAGAGGTCTGCCACTCTGAGATTAAAACAGCTCCATCCATCCAGAGAGTTCCCCCTCCAGGCAGCCATTATCATAGCAGATCACCATGCCAAAAAGCTCAAATGGATATGTAGTGCACAGACTGTGACCTTCTAACAGACTGCTGTCATTTTCAGGTCTGTCTGTCTTGTGAAATGGCATTGGATGGCAGTTATAGTGCCGTTTTCCTTTGAGGTGGACTGATGTTGTCCCACATGGTTTTCAGTTTAACACAAACACAGCTGTTAAAACTGGCACAGCTCCCTCATTAGTGCCTACCAGTGTGCACATGTTTGCTTGCGTGAGTTTTGATCGACTCATAACACCGTGGGAGTAAGAGGGCGGTCTGGCTCAGGGACCTCAGAGCACTCTCATCCATCCATCCATTATTTCTGTCTTGAGGTTAAAAATGTCTGTTTGGCATCAAATATTTTGTAGACAAGAAAGAGAAAAATTTCCCATATACTACAGTGCCACTTCACTGTAATTCATCATCTCCTCTCCATAAGAAATGGACAGTGATCTTGCTGCTGCTTATCACCACTTTCTCTGCTGCTTTCACTTTGTGTGTTTATTGTAGATGACAGAGAAGGATTAGAAGTAATAGCAGCTCTTGATGATGGCACGTATGCAGACGATCAGAGTAGAGACTTCCTTGTTAGATTCTTGGACGATGTGCTATAAAGTTGTATATTACCTTTTTAGCAATAAATCCTGTAAATTCTGACCCGGTGTCATCCACTGTAAAAAGCAGCGTCAAGGCCTACTGAGTCATACAAACAAACAAACAGAAGCCATCTGTTTGTTTGTAGTAAGCACACTAATTACTGTGATTACACTAATGTCGCTTAATGGGGTTATGATTTATTGATATTTAAATGTGACATCAAGCACCTTTTTGAAGGGATACACCATTTATTTGGATAAATTAATTATTTGATTAGCTTATGATTGTGTGGTGAGAAAGCTTCGAGTACTTAACCTCTGTTTACAGTTTTTGCTACTGCAAAATAGACTTTTATTATGGCAGACATATTGGCTTGTCATGTAGTGGTAGGGGAAAATAGGTTCCCATAAGACTTGTGATTCTTATCTTTTGCAATTCTGATCTATTTGAAAAAATAATTACTGTACTGTTTTTATTACTGTAATATTATGGATTATCATCACAAGGGCACAATGATCAATGAGTTCATCTTTAATAGAGAATTGCACGTTTTGGATTTATTCACTTTTTGGAAATAAATTGCAAACAAAGTGATCAAATAATTAAGTCATATTGTTGGAGTGTCTTTTTCTGCAGACGTTTAAAGGCAACCAACTGGAGAATTAGCACTATACTAGCAGCTAATTATGTTGATGCGCTCAACTCTTAAATAAGTTATAATCCAATAAAATGTTTATCTTGTTAATTGTCTGTTAAGTTAATATCAAACAGTGAGTTAAAACAATGGTGATTGATCATATGAACCACTAATGAAAGCACTTGTTCTTGCCTTTTTGCAGAGAAATACCATCCGAGGTCCTGTGCGACACTCCCTCGCTAAATGCAAATGCCATGTCAGTAACGGTTGGTCTTTCAAAGTAGAGCTGGTCACTGCTGATTATGCTGCATTCGATTCTACTCGGAAATCGGGAAATTCCAACTTGTGAAGAGTAAAAACTCATCAAACGGAATGTGTTTGACTCAGTTGGAATTCTGAGTCAGGCTCACTCTTAAGCCCAGTTCAGACCAAAGATTCGAGTTGAAAGTTGCAACTACTTGCAACATGCAGGTTTGCAGCTTTCTGAAACCTCTCAGTTCACACCAGTGAGATGAGGCGAGACGATGTATCATCTCCATACTTCAGTGTTTCCCCTACCATTATATTAGGGGAGCACCCCCAGGTACTTACAGTATACTCCTCTACAGGGACTCCAAGTGACAAAGTTGCCCACAACAGTCCTGTATTCATCTTCATCCCCCTTTCCGTGTGAATGGAAACGAAATCAAAGACTTGCCTCTGTTTCTGCAGAAGAACCTAGCCATTGAGACTGTCATATGTTTCCAAGTCATTGCAGTAAAAAAAGCCATGCTCTTCCTTTTTTTGTTAAAGGTGGACCTTCGTCTAGACCAGTTCGCTTAACTGCCAGTTGTGATTCATATTAAAGTAGTGGAGTGAACCGTTTGGCAACCAGTGCATGAGATAAGAGCCTGCAGAGGGCTCTCAGCAATTTACTGACCACAAATTTGAAACTAATTTTGTCCCCACTCAAAGGTGAGTCAAACAAAGTTCTTGTTATAACAGCAGGTGGAACACCACTACAACCATATCCTGCTATTTCAGGAAATGGTCTTAGACATTCTTGAGTGTTTCTGAGTACAGTTCAAAAGTGAATACTGAGATCAGGCAAAATTGCATGTTCCAATAACAAGCAGCTTATGAGCGAAAACAAAACATCAATTTTAACCCGTCGTATCCAATCAACCAGAATAGGAGTGATTTTTGACACCATGGGGATACTCATATTGTATCTGCTGTGTTTCATCACATGTAAACTGATGACATGACATATCAATCTTTTACCACTTTCTTTTCATTAACTTTGCAGCCTCCCTGCCAACCAGCCCTTCTCCCTCTCTTCTTCACCGAGGCTTGTTCCATATTTAGTCAGCATTAGCTCTGAATTGATGAGAGAGTTGGTGAGTGTTTGTCTGCCCTAGAGCAACTCAGGGCCTAGTGGGGGCAGGGACTGGGGTATGGGGAGATTAGGGGATCTAATGTAAGTGTGAGGATAGTGTGTTTGTGTATGTCAGGAGGGTTGCCAAGACTCAGGCAGTAGCGCGCCTGGGGGGGTAAGGAGGATTGGGATGTTTTTTTTGTGCATACACATACTGTGCATACACATACTGTGCACGCACATACACACACACACACACACACACACACACACACACACACACACACACACACACACACACACACACACACACACACACACACACACACACACACACACACACACACACACACACACACTCACAGAGTTCATCTAATTGGCAGAAGACAGCTGCTGCCAACCAGAAAACCCATGTGAAAGTACTCATCGTGCTCTGGCCCACAGGCAGCCACGCCACACTTAACAATTTACCCTCATCGTAATGAGAGCAAATGTGCAGCAAATTCATTTTCCCGTCTAAAGCGTTTTATTTACAAGCCATATAGCAACACAAGAGCTAACAACCTTTGATTGTCATAATCTTCTCATCATAGTTATGGAATATTTTCTGTTATATCAAAGACCAGTTAGACATCGATGTGACATACTTGGTTCTTTAGCAGAGCAAGAGAGATTATAGAGTACTGCTATGGGTCATTTATTTCTATTACATTGTCAAGTTTCTTCTCAAGTTTGAATGCTTTAACACTTGGTCTGCATTGGCAAGGCTCTCTCCCTGTGTGCTCTAAGAGGACCTTGATAGCCAGAAAATATGTTATTTGAAAATCTCAATCATTAAGAAGATCGTAAGTAGACTTAACAAAGATGCAGGATGTGTTTAGGTGTGCAAATTCATGGTGTAATGAATAATTCCAACAGGAAATTTTCTTGCAATGTAACTGTTTGTCTCAAGGTCAGATTGCTCCCGTTGTTGCAGAGAAGTGCCAGTAATGTAGTAAAGACGACTAAAGCTACTTAAAATTCAAACACAAAAACTCAATGCTTCAACACACTTTGATCTTGTGTTATTTATCAGGCTTTCAGTCAGTGACCTTGAGGAAGGTTAGTCAGCTTGAGTGACCCTTTTACCGTGTATACATGACTAATCCTTCCTGTATTCTTGCGCAGATACTGCAACAACAGCCTGAAAACAACCACATATTGTACCCTCCTCCTTTCCAGGGAGATTATATAATTCTAAAATACGTGTCTGGTCATAGAACAGCTATGGTAATTGTGCGGTGTGCTGCTGCAGGGTTTTAATGTGTGCTCTTAAATAAGTAGAAACCATAGTATTGGGGGAAAAAACCCTGAATTCAATTACAAAAATCCATTTTAATGTGTGAATCGAATCAGAATTTTAGTAGATAAGAATCCCTCTTCGTAATCGTTCAATTTTGACCAATGCCATCTTTACAAACCTTTAGTCCCGACATTTTAATGCATTGGACCTTTACACCATTGTTCTTGCATGCACAGACAATGCTTGAAATATCGTTGAGACAACCTTCAGTCTTGCATTTGGAGAGCTGTGTTGGGTTTGTGTGGAAGGATCCCAGAGCAGAGAGAAGTGTGAGTGAAAGATGATGAGGGGACAGATGGCTTGGTTGTTTATGGAGCTCAGCAATGTGTCATAAGTTATGCACTCACTACAATGATTCTTTCACTGATCTGAAATAAACTCTCACTGATGCAGGACACATATGCTGTCTTAGACACTGCTGCCCCCCCTACCCCTGATGTCTCCTAATTTCTTCTCTGCCCAGTAGATGGAAGCAAAGTCACACAGACATAAAAAAACAAGTTGGGTGTGAATTTCTCTAAATGGTGAGTGGCACGCAGGAGTTCCTCTGCCCAGGTCCTTTCAACTCTCTTCAGTTGAATTTCCATAAAGGCAGAAAGAGACCTAGTGCTTCTTACAGCGGGGGCTTTGCGAGAGCTTCATTCTAAAGTGACAGATACACAGTTTCAGATCCAAGCCACCAGCACCCCGACAGGGAGAGCAGGAGTTGAGAGAAAAATAGTAATGGAGAGAGGAAAGTAAGCAAGTCATTGGCATCAAGAAAGTACAGTTTTGATTTTCAAATGCAGTTTACAGAAGACCCTAAGGGCCAGAACTTAACAAATTAAATTAAAGCATATTTTCGACTCTAGGTACATCTCTTTCTCTCAACTGCCCCTTGATCAAACTTTGAACCTGCAGTTTTTAAGCCTCTGATGTATGTAATACTGCCTCTTTCGTGCTCTGCCTCCTGCTACATCTCCCTCTCTAATTAATGCTCAGCTATGTGAACCCAGGATTAGATCGGGCCAGGGAAATCAATGGCTGACAGTACAGAAAAAAGTGGAAGAGAGCAATAAGCATGCTGTCACATTCTAATCAGACTAGGCGAGGATCGTAAGTAATAGCAACAGCAGTAACAGTAACCCTTTTGAGGTCGGTGTCGGTCACATGCATGCATGGGCAGTATATGTAATGTGTGTTCATCCCCATGTGTAAGCAAGTGTCAAGGGTAGCTTATAAAAGAAGCCTGTGTGATGTCTGTGGGAGAGGTTGTACCCTGAAGTTCCCACAGAAGGACCAACTGATCCTTGGCAGTCTTGGAGGCATGCACAGCTATGCAAGACTGCAACCTCAGCGGCAGCAGTCGTGGGAATGGGAGCTACCCCGCAGCGTGTTTTTCACTAACAGGCCTCAAATTGAAAACGTCACACTCTACTCCCTTACATGATTTCACCAGGGTGTTGAATCCTGCAAATGTGTGAAAAGATTATTCAGGAAGGCGGTGGAAAGATTCTTTTTTAAAGAAATCTTGCCCTTACCAAAAACCGTACTCTTGAACCGTAATGACAAAAACATTGAGGCAGCTCCCAATACATATTAGCGTTCATCTCTGGGGCACAAGGTAGCGTTCCAGTGATCTTGCATTGATGGCTCTTGTATACAGCAGAACTGAGCTGTGTTTAAGCTCTCTGGCTGTGCCTCAACAATAGATGTAATATACTGAACAGTGGGAAAGTGAATTGAGTTAAATTAGATTGTTTTATATTATTTGGAGCTGGTGATGTTTGGTAAATTTTCAGTAAGCACACCATCTCCCCAGATGTTTATGCATATACCCTCTTTGTCAAAACACTAAATGCTCAGGCAGTATAAATGTTTTCACTGGATAATTAATAGGTAAAGACATTCAGCACAAGTCACAAAGTGTTTGAACACTCAAACCTACACTGTGTTTCCACTTTATTAGGTACATTGAGCTATGCAATACAACAGCCTAATTCTCCAAGCTTTTCAGATTGGAGACTTGAGAAGGTAGACTTTGCCTACAGATGATCTATCTATGTTATAAACTGACTCACTGCATATCACATTGTCCTATTCATGAACCAACCACTGCAGTTGCTACTTGAATTTCAGCCAACAAATGCTACAAAGTACAACACATGGGTTTTTCCAATTATTTTTTTTAGTTGTATTTGTTCCTGTGTCTGGCTGAACGTCCTCTGTTTCTCTTGACTGTGCATTCATTGCTGCCAACTCAGTTCCTACGGAGAGGCTCCTGAGAGGAGCCACTGCTATTACAATTAGCTTTCTAGGCGGTGTCCTTCTATTTATCGTTTGGTTTAATGCAAACCAATACACATAGTAAGGCTCCTCAGGACACAAGGCCCCAAGGCAGAACATTCTGCTGGAAAGATACCAGTGCACTTTTACATCCACAATTTACATTGATTTTGGAAAGGTTTACAAAGCAAATGCTGTATTTTAAATCCAAGGAAGTTGTTTAGAGAGATGGAAAGTTTAGGTCAGGTAGCTAAAAGCAAAAGGAAATGCCCTCCGTCATGGTGTTTACTGGAATAGCACGAGCCTTGGGAGCTTATTTAGTTTATGAAAGCACAAAAGAGCTGAATGTACTGATTAGAACACAAAAAAACCTTACATCTCTCACATTAACAGCTGGCAGACCATTGCTTATGTCTTCTGATTTTGGAACAGGCAACGCAATTTGTCTCAGGTTAATGCATTTCTACTAAATGAGAAAGGCAGTATACATGAGTAATGCCTGTGATTAAGACAGTGGCAATGTTCATGACTACAGTGACTCAATTCAGCAGACATACTGTTACACTAAAGCATGATGCAACAGCAAGCTTGTATTTACGGACTCCTCTAGCTGCGAGCTCCAGTACTACTGCAGATAATTTGTCCACTGAGTGATGACACATTCGTGTGTAGTTGTTTTCTGCAGACAAACTGCCCAAGTTGTCTTAAGCCCTATTCGGACAGGATTAGTTTAATGTGGGGAAGTCCTTTTTAACAGAGGTTTTAGTCCTGCCGAATTCGCCATCTCCGTAATTATTCTGGAGAATGTCAGTAAAAAACATGGTGGTTTTTACCTTCTGTAAAACAGTCTGGATAATTCAGGTAAAACTAATCCCATCCAGATACGGCCCTCTGTAAAACATACCTGTACGTTGATATTCCGTCATATCCCGTCAATACGTAGTTTCCACATTTCTTCTGAGCATGGAGGCGCTTGAAGAAGCACTCATCATTTTTTTAGATAATCCATTCTGTCCTTTAGTTTTGTGATATCAGGAAGCTACTAGCCCACACATGGCTACAGGGAGGTGACGGCAGTGCGCAAATCAAGTAACCCCTCTCACCTCTGGTAGAACACAGGGGTTTCTTAATTTATATTACGGATGTCCTGAGTTAGAACTATTTTACTCCACGTCCCTACATTGAACTAATCACGTCCGAATAGGGCTTAACACTGTTTGCAATGGATGCTGTGAGTATGGGAGTATGAGAGAGAATGCATGTTCCAGTTTTTAAGAGTGGATGAGTTGCTGTGTGAACTGTCCGTCCACTGCAGGTGCTGCTGTGCCGTCCACAGCTCAAAAGGAAGGTAGGAGAAAAACAATAGTAAAAAATGTGAAAGGTAAAAAAAACAAACCCCAAACATACTGAAAGAAGTAGATGGAATAACTAAATAATTCATCAGTGCTCTTGGGTATTATTTTCTTCTGTGCATGTAAAATACAGAACTAAGCAAGAATAGCACACAACAGTACATTTGTTATAAAGAATTACCATACGGGCAAGACTGAACTATGTGTTTCTTAGAGCCATGATTCTACAGGCTTTCATTCAAATAAACAACGCAACAGTTGATTTTGATATGTGGCATAACTTCAACCAGAGACAAGTAACTAATTAGTAAAATCTAACTCTGGACCTTATGTGAGCCCCCACCATCGACCCTCAAGTTCAGCCGTCTCTAGACTAGAGAGATGTTGGACGGATAATAACAATAAAAGCAGAGGAAGACAAATTGAGAATTGAGCTAGTGTGGGAATATAGGAAACTAGATGCATGGAGACATGAAACAAAAATTGAGGGAGAAAATGGAATTGCACACAGCTGACACGCAGACACAGTTAAAACGCAACTTGCTAGTTCTTAAGCTCTCCAGTAAGCTTCTCCAATAAAAGGCATGTGTGGCTGCACGTGTCACCCTCAGGAGTCTTATCTCCTTTTTAATTATTCTTTTGAAATCTGTTTTTTAATGGTTTAAATTATTGCGTATATATTAATGATGAGTATTAAGTGGTCATTGATTTGCATTATCTGTTAACGGTTAAAAAGTTGATTATTAATTACCTGACTGGAATACCACATAGAGATTATTTTATATGAAATAACATAGCGTTTAACATCCCATGACCTATTATTACATTTGTATGTCAGTTTGTGATTTGTGAGGACTAATAGGCAGTGCAACATCAGATGAAGCACAAACCAGGTGCACCGGACAGGAAATAGTGTTTACAGGGGTGGTTCTGATGGTGGTTCTGGCCGACGGTGAGATCAACATCTCTCCATATTCTAGACACAAAAAAAGAAAAAAAGAAAATAGGAACACATTAGGGCAATTGCGAGGAAGAGCAAAAATAAATGCATTTAAATAATCTGATTTGAATAAATATAGCTACAGGAGGTGTTTATACAGGCACATAGGAAGAAGTTTTAAGTAGGGGGGGCTGCCAACTGATGAATGAATGAGTGACCCTGTATTTTTTTCTGCTGCTGTACCCTAGCACATCACACACTACTAGGCTGCTTACCGGTTGCCAAATGCTACATGTAAATAACACATAAATATGTTGTGGCTGCATAGGATTGTTTCCAATTCGTGTTATTCAAACATATCATACGCATAAAAGATTATTGAAAAAAGACCGATGTAATCATTCCCAACATGCACAACACATTTTCTTCCACAAAATATTCAGATTCAATCCACATTTGTTGGCGTTCAGCCTTTCAAAAAAAGCCATTAACAACACTTAACACACAAAGGGAGGCATGCATGCATGCACCTAACAAGGAGGTCTAGCAGCAGCACCATGAATCAAATTTATATAGTGGATCTCCATTGCTCATTAGTACCAATATGGCACTGCTCTCAAGCCTGGTGTAGCCAGTGTTGCAGCAGCCGCTCTGCGAGCAGTTGGCATTGTACGTGTTCAATGTAACCTCTCAACAAACATGTTCACGGGAAGTGAAGATGATGTCATCAGTACTGGTTACAAACGGGATTGAATAAAGTGGTTTCAGTAGATCGTCCTAAGTGTTATAATCTGACAACCTGACAGACCATCCTTAGATCTTCCCGTCATTGTGAAAAATATTACCAGATTTACGGTACAGCCATGTCAGCATATTTAAAGACAAAACCAGGACTGTCCCTGATTAAATAATGTGTTTGTTGACATACACTTATACAATTTTGTCACCTAAACAATTAGTTGATTAGTTGACAGATCAGTAAAACAGAGTTGCTCCACAAATACATTTCCTAGACGTTACACCTGGAGGCCACTACCCCCCTTCACGAGCTACTGTGTTTATAAGATGTTTTTCATGCCAAACAGAAATTGAATTTTTTTTTTTTAATTATCAGCTCTTAATAAAGTCAGACTAAAATGGAAAATAAAATACTACAATGTTAGGGTGAAAAACGATGCTTGAATATAGAAGTTAATAAAAGTGAAGGAAGAAGTAAGGAAGTTAAAACACAGAGAGGAAATGAAACAAATAATAGAGAAGAGATTCATGGAAGGACATTAAAGAGGAGTGAGAAGCCGAATATTGGAAAGGTGCACCATAGAAACATGAGGTGAAGAGTCGGAACTTGATTGAGGTTCTGAGATTGAGCATTGCACAATGTAGAGGATGAAGCTGGGTTAGATAAGCAGTGCACGCCTTAAAAATAATATGAATAAATCATATGTTATTTTTGCAGTGGCAGATTCACTCTTTAGGAAGTTCTTCGTAATTCAATTAAGCATTGCATTAGTGCAATGGAGGTAACTAACAGTGTGTCTATTTCCTTGAAATATTTATTTGAGTTGTATTGTAATCAGTGAAGCCCCTTGTGAGTATGTGAAGATTGATGCATTCAAATGAAATCAATGACCCCTAAAGATCCTGTCTATATTCCATTCTGTATTGGATCTCTGCCAATTCTGCCTCCTGAATAAAGCTCAATTTTCTCTCTCCAGCTCCTCTCTCTCTTTACCTCTTACCCTTGCCTTCACACTCTTGCTCCTCAATCTCAGACTCTGTTCGGAGGCTGCCTTTTCTCTCTGCTAACTTACTTCACACTCACTTTAATTGTACACTCATCAGATAGATTGTCAAGGAAGCAATGGGCAGATAAAAAGACTTGAGCTCCACTCTCTGTGGGAAACGGAGTCCCCAGCAGCTTTCAATCTCTTTCTCAAGACAGACCAATAAACTTCACACCCAGGAATCAAATTTGACCAAGCCAAGAAAGAAAAACAATTCAAGATAGGTGGGCTGAGGAATCTCAACGTTTTAATTTTGTGATTTTTGACAACACACATCTATCCTTTTGATGAAAGATGCAATAGTGAGTATTGTAATAGTGACTAATGCAAAATTCATATATGTATCCAACCAATTTGGGTACTCACTTGAATTAATTAATTTAGACTTTATAGCAAAGTAGATTTTCACTGCTCAGCTTATGCAAACACGCTGACAGGGTCAAAGTCATTCCGGCGTGAGTTTTATTACAGCCAGTGAGTGAGGTTACTAATTTCACAGTAGTATTATGGGCCATATACTGTAGCCTCTGGGCTTCGCAAAACTGGTGCAATGATTACATATTCAACCAGCCACAGCAGTACTGTATTCTAGAGGAAAAAAACAGACAGTTCTTAAGGTCAATTTGCTGTGGCTACATATGAAGTAAGTTGCTGTTTTTGGCTTGCAGTGCTACTGAACAAAACCCTCCAAAATCCACCTAATGTAGTGCAATTCACTGCGTCTATTACTTTTATGGTCTATGAAACTAAACTAATAAAATGCTCATTTGGAGTATTAGAAATGAGTCACCTTACCCTTGTGATTTCCTGCTGAATCAGCTCTCCCTTCATCAACTGAAGACACACCTCTTTACATCTCTTGCCAACCTGCAATCAATCCTCTGGTCAACTAGAAGACAACTGAGCCTGGATTACATCCACCCCAGCACAGGCATATTTGAAAAACCTGATTATATTAGAATTTTGAAATTAATGAAGGGATGAATTAAGATATATAACAATCAACAAAACACACAACTACAATATATAGCCTAACTAAATTAATCGATAAAAACCAACTAGCCATCAATAACAGAAAGAAAAAAAAATAATTGTATATATATATTACCACAGCAAAATAACCAACCAAATAAAACTAGCCAGCTTCACGCAAAAACCCAAACAACTAATCGAACCAAGAAAACAAATAACCAACCAACCAAACAAATAAATAAATAACCAGCCAAACAACCAAATACTAAAATAACCAAGCAACTATCCAACTAAGCACAAAATAATCAATGTCCAGTCAACAATTCAAATAACCAAATCAACAATGAAATGACCAATGGCAACCAACAACCAATGTTACACATTTTCTTTTCAAGGAAAGACACCAGTCAAATCTTTCATGAAATTTCATGCTGTAGGTTGTGAATAGACCTGATAAATGTTGTGGGGTATCTGGGGAGACATCCAGAAGAAGTGTGACATCTGACTGGGCTGGACCAGTCCCAACCTGGTCAGTTGCGTACACGAACTAATGAAGCCTCTTGGATGAGAGGTGAAACGTCTTCCTAGACAAATAACCAAGTCCAGTTGCCTTTGACCGAAATTGCTTTGGGTATAACGATGACTTGGACAAATGAGAATATTCACAGGCGTGGGGAGACATGTGATTTTTTCTTTATTTTCGTGGAGGAATTCTACTTTTGCCTCCTTTTCATGGTCAGGAGCTACTGAAGGTCTTCAGGGTCTTGCCCAAGGGCACTTCACTCACTGGACAGTGACTATCATGTTGGACAGATTGCTAGCATATACTGAAAATAATGTCAATACAGACATTTATTAAAGATTGTGGTGGAGTGGAGCCAGGAGCCAAAGAGGGACTGGCGGATTAAATGTTTATGGCGTAAACAAGCATGAGGTGATTAGTTACATTTGCTAGAGACTGGTGCCAATTATCTTGGTGAAAGCGAAAGTCCCTGTGATTACGGCCAAGAAAAAGTCACCTCACGCTCCTTCTGAGTCAGCATTACTGCCACTGAGATGTCCTCACACCTTGGCCAACTACCAATCAATGCATACTTCCATCATTGTTTGACCAGCGTGACAGTTTAATCACCGAGCTCTGGTTTCAATAAAGATCCTCCTTTTAATGGTGCATCGATCAGCTCTTTTGGACTGATTCAGTGAAAGAGACATTGTCAACCAAGTGAGATACTGTGCTATTCCTATTCCTTGATGCAAATCAGTATTCTCAAGTTTATCTCTTAATATGAAGAGGAAATATTCCTCCTACAATAATCCTGAATGAATATATATATATATATATATATATATATATATATATATATATATATATATATACATGATGTGTTTCTCAAGAAATTGAGCAAATGTGCTGTTGTTCTTAAAATTGTGACTTGTAATGGATTTTGTAGTCACTGACAAACTGCTGATGTCCTGGCGTTAGTGGCGTTAAATCAGAAAAACGGTGACATGTATGTGTTGTTCTAGAGGGCAGTGATAAACTCGTGTGTTGTGGTTTAATTTGGTTCCAAACCCCTGAATGACAGCACACATCTCTGATGTTCAGCGATGTACAAGGAAACAAAATGGCAGTTCAATCTGATTATCAGGCTTCTATGAAGTGACTTCAACAATAGTCTTACCTTTATTGTTATTTTTTAGTATCCATTCCAAAATGTTTCAACATTCTCAGACATTTGGTGTCATGATTATCTGTGCGGCATGGCTTGTTGATTTTTATTTTATTCATTTTGCATTATCAAATTTAATTAGGTGTGGATTAGGTGTGTTTACCTAATCCTACATTATTAATTGTCCTTATGACTCGTTTTTTGTAATATGCATAATGAATGTAGGGTGCTTTTTAAAGGTTAACCCATACCTTCCCACAGTAAGTCAGATATGGTAATACAAGTGAACTCTATATTTGAGAATGTGCCTTCTTCATTCACACAGTCTAAAGTGCCTCACACCCAAAGTTGTGTGATGGGCTTCCTAATTAATTGGACCCATAAACACTATAATTGGTGAGATGTCACTGCCATGTGAGGCTAGCAGACCCTAACAATTTTCCCCGTAGTGACAATGAAATCTCCATTAAGGGTACATCAGTATTGCTCACTCTACAACCCTCAGTTACTGCTGAGTCTAATGACCATTAGACTCCAGTGCAGGACAGACTAGGATAGCTGCCCCAGCCGATGATAGTTTAATCAAATACTGCTTGTTTTTTTTTTGCTTTTCTCTGCATGTACACACATTAATGTCATGATAGGGTGATGTGTTCTTGTATCCCTTGTCCTTTGTTAGTTATGGTTAGTAGATTAAGGGTGAAGCATGATAACGACATGGCCAAATTAACCTCGGGCCCACGACGTTCTGGGATTCCAACCATGGAACTAGATCGGCGATCATACTGTATAGTGCTACAACTATGGGTGGATACTGTAGTTACTTATCTGTCTTGTCTCTTCATTTTATTGCCTCTGTGCCAGTCTGGCTTACTGGATGTACAGTTCGGATATAAAGCCTGACATCTAGCACTGATTAGGCATTCTCTTCCCCTTCCACTATTTACTTTGCAAGTGTTGTGGCTACCTGATCGCTACCAGAAACCCAAACCACTCTACACATAGATGATAAATCCATAAATACTGTGTATAGATGGTTAAGGTTAGGCTTTGAATGGTTAGGGTTAGGGTACCCCATTGGTCAGGGGATAAGTTAAAAATGGACCAGGTTTCATGTATGGATCAGATAGTGACAAAGGCACCGACGCTGCATCTAGGGCTAAACCTTGACCAAGACGATTATGATTGGTTTAAAGAAATATAAGTAACCCAGAGATTTTTGTCCTCCCATCCAAGAAGCTTAACTTGTCAGACAAAGTGTTTTGCATTTACCTCGACGCTAAAAACGACTGTGAAGTGTGCCAAGTTTTTCCTTTCTGTGTAGGTTATGGAGGACGTGTGTGTGTGTGTGTGTGTGTGTGTGTGTGTGTGTGTGTGTGTGTGTGTGTGTGTGTGTGTGTGTGTGTGTGTGTGTGTGTGTGTGTGTGTGTGTGTGTGTGTGTGTGTGTGTGTGTGTGTGTGTGTGTGTGTGTGTGTGTGTGTGTGTGTGTGTGTGTGTGTGTGTGTGTGTGTGTGTGTGTGTGTGTGTGCGTGTGCACGCGGTTGGTGTGTATTTGTGTGCATTGCTTTAAGAATCACAAATTATCATTCACCAGGAGCACTGACATGTTGTGATATGGTTGATTTATCGGCCGTAGCTGTGATAAATGCTTAAAGGCACAAAGTCGTTAAGATGGTGCAAGTGTGATAGGAAGAAAGGATGGAAAACAATGACAAAGTTATTAGAGATGGATAGCCTGTTTCCAACCTTCCTGTGACTTCCGATGACTTACGTGGAGTTCTCACAGCTTGGGACCCCTGGCGACATGAATCTGAATTAAAATGAAGCAGAAAGACTCACATTAGTGCATACCACAGCGGTTTTAAAATGCTACCGCCTCTTCAAAATAATGCCTCCATATTGAATAAAGTGTCTCTTGTCAATGTTTTTTTTATTTTACATGGTGATATCAAAATCATTATTATTTTGGCAAAGCATCACAGAGACTGAGGAGAGCTCCAGCTTTAATCTGACTGTGTCGTTCCGATGCATCTGACGTGGACATGGGTAGGAGTGAAAGTCGAAGTAAAATAATGACTTGCCTGTATAACCACTTTCTCAGTGAAAAATAAGTGTTATTATTTGTATACACCTGACTACAGGTGCCTTGACCTAGATCTTGCCATTGTTACTGGTGGTTGCTTGTAATGTTAATGATGCAGAAGTTAGCCTTTCTCGGGAGCGTGTCAGCTGCTGTTAGAAGTTTATGTAAACAAGTTAAGTGTCTCACCAGTGTGTTCTATTAAAGTGATATATTCTACAATTACATTGTTACCGTGAGATGAAATCCCCCATACTTATCTTGCAAGTTTAAGACCATAGACAACTGACCACTCCCTTTTCTCTTTATCATGAACTAGCTATTTCCTACTCCCTCTCACGGATGTTAAGCTACCTATCAAATTAGAGTTAATGTACTTGACAATATTAAATCTATCCATCATAATCCAACAGTCCATTCCTGGGAATAATGTAGACTTTTTCTCACTGGAGTATACAGTCTAATCATAAAGAACATAGTGATAGGGATTCTTCAGAGAGGCAGAGAATTCGAATTGGGCTGATGCCATCTTTCATCTCACCCTCTCATTTCTTGTCTCAGCCTCCCCATGCCCCCGCTCCCTCCTGCTCCTACACTCTCATCTCTGACCCCCTCCCCTATACACCCCCTCCCCTGTTCCTGCTTACCCTTGCCCTCTCCCCGGGGGTAATGAGTTTAATTAAAACACTCAAACTCCGCAGAGGGGAGAACAAGAGTCGGGTGAGATGGAAAAAAGTGCCCAGGCAAAATTGCTTGCTTCTCTCTCATGCCTTTTATTTCACACACGATTGTATTTTTCTGTTGGGTTAAACTACTCAGAATCCTCTGTGACTCATAACCACGAGGTTAATCACAGCAGCACAGCATCCAACCTCTATGTCCGTCAGTCTGTCGGCAAGTCACTGAACCCCCAGGACCTCTGCAATCAGCTGATGTTCCTGATTCTCCTTTTGTCCCCTCCGGTGTATATTTTAACGTATTCAAGTTTATAATTTCTAAAATACTGAAAACCTTTAACATAGTCCTTCTGTCTTAACGTTGTCGTGGTGGTACTTTTGAATTTTGTCATAGTTTGTCAAAGGAGTGTTGGTTTTACTTAACTTGTTTGGTTTTGCCCTTTTTACTGTCATTGACCTTTTCCGTTGTCCTCGTTTTGCTTTTTTAAAAAAAGAAAAAAATCTGCCACCTCTATACAAATATGCCACACCACTGTTTTTATCTGATGTGTGGGTTCAAGTTGCAAAATTGCAAAGTAATCTATGACCTCTATCTTCAGTATGTTTTTTTTTATATTGTGGGGTGATGTAAAGAACTTTGCATCATTGTTAATAAGTTAATTTCAAGTTTTTAAGCTAGTTTCATGTGTAATTACAGTGAAGCCAAGGTTTTATGTTTATTAATTGATGTATATTTAAACAGATATATTATTTATTTCAGTAGGCCTCCTTTTAGATTCTAAAAAACAAATTTTCCAAGCTCCTTTCATGGATCATGGCCAGATGCGACAGGTTTTAGATTCTCTGGGAAAATATAGTATTTATGATTGCTTCTATCAAAATCTATATATGCATATTTATTTGCTTTTGATTCTTTTACAATAACTTTTTAAGTTTAGACTTGGGTTTGCTGAAGACAGTTCAGCATAAGACATGTAACTAACATGTTTTGGAAAAGTTTGGTCATGTGACCCCCTGTGCCTGTGGCTAATGAAGCAGATTTTTAAGTTCTCTCTTGCAAAGGTCTTGGATGACCTGCCACCTCCATGTCTATCTGACATTTTCGAGCCATACTGTACTGTACACCAAACTGGACTGTTTCTTGATGTGCGCTATCTGGGTGTCCCAATTTATGGGAGATATTTGAGGAACAGCACTTTCCACCAACATCATTTAAGGACTAAATGAGGGACAGCCTTTTGGAAGAATGGTGCATCCAGAGTTCCAGAAAGTTGGAGAATCTATGTCAAGGAGCATTAAAGTTACTCAATCGTCTCTACTGTATGTGCGTATACACTGTAGTATGCTTACGCCAATGTTATATATGGAGAGTTAATAAACTAAGGGTGCTTTCACACTTGGCCCAGATGATCAGAGCCAGGTTTTTGCGTGGTTGTCCCCCTCCCACCTCCCCCACGGCCCAGGCCCGGCCTGCACTCACATTACTTGAAAAGATCCGAGCCTGCGCTGGATTGCTTCTTGCTTATGTCATCACCCCTCTGAGTTTTTGTTTTGACCAACTGTTTTTGAATATTTTCAACTGACAAAATCTTAACACTCTCATCAAACCACCGCAAACCCTTCGGCGGCATCTTTTTTAAATGTTCGTTGCGGGGAACAGTTGTATATAAATAGTCTCAGGAACGCTGTCAATGCAATTGTGCTTAACTAAAGCCCACCTCTCTCAACCAATCTGTGTCCGGGATGTGTACCACGCGTATGCATGGCCAGTTGTAGTCACACTGGTCAAACAAACTAGACTTTAGCCGTGAAACATGCTTGGCCATGGGCACGGTACGAATGGTAAGTGTGAGTAGACTCTCAATCAAAATAGAACATAGCAGTTTGTACCAAAAGTTTCTCATTCACCCCACGCCTTCAGATTTTATCATCCTGGTACAGGTTTAAAGTGGCAACTACAAACCTTTTGACTACTATCACTCAAGACACTGGAGTGTCTACACTACACTGTCGAATTGGACACGGAAGGAGGATGTCCCAAACTGCTGATTTTCATATTTTTCTATGTATTCTTCTCTGCCTTGAGGCTCTCTACTGGAATACATCCTTTTGACAAGATCCCCGCTCTGTTTCTCTCTGCTGTAAGCTCCATGTCTAACAGCGTAAAGCTGTTCCTTCTTAACGATACACAACACGTGTCAAAATACAAATACAAGCACACATGCGCCCTACGTTTGTACATTAAGTGTTAAAAGCCCAAACAGACACGTGCTAATGTGACTACATGACTTGTTTCTAAGCAGGTACCTATATTGTATCTGTAATGCATATTCACACAAACACGCACTCACTGTCACGTGAATCAGCATGTGAGTTCGGAGACACAGGGGAAGAGAAATGCAAATGCTGCTCTCTTCAAGTCAGTGACATAGCATCCATGGGGAGATGAATGTGTGGTCGTGAGAGAAAGAGGGAGATAGTGAAAGGTGGCGCTGATTCACTATGTATTCCCTGTGTCTCCCCTGCCCAAACTCGCATCACTGTGAAAGAACATTCTTGTCAGGCAGCAAAAATAGATGACAGTCTCAGGAGGATGTGGCGTCTCCAACAAGCCCTTCTCTGTTTACTTGTGTTTCTCATTTCTCTTCCCCTCTATCTCTCTTTTCCTGTGTTACGTGCCTGCATCTCAGCCGTCCTCGAAGACGGACGTCTATGCCGCATATTTCCCTTTTTCTGAATTCCCCCTTTAGCCTCCTTGTCTCTCTAAGTCCCATGCTGCTTTTCTTGCATAGTCAGGTTGCAAGTCGTGTGAGAGCAGGATTTGTGGCAGCACATGCGCGCTGGCGAGACACTGTTACTGACCTGATTGCTGAGAGGGAGAGAGGCAGAAAGAGATGGAGATAAAGCTAACACGATGTGAGAATACTTTTTCAGAAATTTCGAGTTGCGTTTGGTTTCCTATAGTGTTTTGATCCAGATAAATTATATTTATACAAAAAATACTACGCACTATTTATGTCACTGTCATTGTTGATTTGATATCATAAGGAGGAAAACATTAAATCGCAATGATGTTTAGGGTAACACAATAAAGTCCAGGACTTACTTCCATCATGGTTGTTGATGCAAGGATAGAGAAGATGCAGCAGTACGCGGAGCGTCAAACTGTGTAAAGATTCATGACTTCAAGAAAAGCACATGCACATTTTTTTTGTCTGATTTAAAAAGCCACTCATATACCAGATTCTGCTTTATAAATCTTACTCATTAGACATAAATAGACATAGAAACGGCCTTAAGTATCCATTTTCATACTGATAATTGTGCTTGCTCCACTACTTATTGGACCTGTCAAGGAGCAGAACTGCATATAAGAAATTCAATATCACTCAACCCTAGTGACTGAATCTTTTAGACTACTGCCTTAAAGAAGCTTGATTTCCTTTGCCTCCTCTTTTACACAATCAAGAAAGCCTCTCTTTTGTCTCCAGAGGAGGTGTAATGACAGAAACGGGGTAGGGAATTGATAGATATTCTTAACTTGTACACATCAGGTATTAAAGTACTGTAGCAGTTGTTTCTTGAAAATACTGGCCAATTCAGCTTCTGGGAATATGTATTGTCGACTCCTTAATGCATCTATAAAAGATATTGCAGCCCAAACATTTAGCCAGCAAGTTAAGTTTTAATATAGCGGCTATATCAGCTGTACTCCAGAAGTAACTTTAATTGTTTTCATTCCTCACAACACCACCACGGCTTCTTCTCTCTTCATTTCGTTGCTCCTCTATTTGACCAATTTCCAGTCTCTCATTCAATCCCACATCCATAATTTAGTACTAATAATTTGAGTGGCTTCCACTACTCCATTTTGTCCCTGAGCTAGCCTTTATCTTTTCTTATTGCAAAAAAAGAAAGACAAGTCCAATCCTTGATATTTCCTTTTTCTTTTTGTATGGAGCCTGCAGCAAAAAAATCAGACGAAGGTGGTGGGATTCAGGCCAAACTCATTTGGGATATATGTGATACCAGAGGCAGTGGCATTAAATATCGTACTGTCTCAAGGCACTTACCTTCTATTACCCTGCCATCTTCTCTCTAAATCTGTCACTTTTTCTGTCCACATTGTCTCCTTGCTCTCTCTCTTTAACTCCCCCTACCTTTTTTTCTCTACCATTTAGTTTTCTTGGTTTCTCCTCTTCCTGTCTCTTCCTGGCATTGACATAAGAAGATATGTGAGTCTGTTTGAAAAACTGCAGTTCCTTGAATGGCCACTCGAGGCTTGCACCAAAAGTGAGCCAATCTTCAAATACACAATGCTAAAATACTCAACTTTACAGCAGATACAAACATGTTTACTGTGTGGTACAAGAAAAACGTTTTTTCTACAGCTATTTTCCCTGTTTATGACAACTGATCATCACAGGTCACATATTACTCAACATGCTTCAGCACACCATTAAGTGTTTGTATGTGCTCTATGTGCTGTGTATGTGCTTGCGTGCAACAAAGGCGTGCTTTTCCACTTTATGATGCAGGTATGTGAGTGTTCATGTGTGTATTGCTCCACAGAGCAGGGGTTTGTTAGTTTAGTCAGCCTACCTGCTCACCTGTGGTGCCATATATCTCAGCTTCTTAATCTGATTTGACTGCATTCCTCCACCCTCTGACTCTGCCAACAGCCCTCAGTGTGATTTTGTTGTCTGCCACAAAGTAATGAAAACACATAAAGCTCTCATTACCTGCCAGTGGCTGTGTAGACCTGTACGCTCAAAGACACAGACACGAACACACACAAACACACACACACACACACACACACACACACACACACACACACACACACACACACACACACACACACACACACACACACACACACACACACACACACACACACACACACACACACACACACACACACACACACACACACACACACACACACACACACAGGAGAGAAGACACAGATGAGGAACATGCTCTCACACACTGTCTGTGGTGCAGTTTCGCATACATATAGATTATAGCTTCTGTATATACTTACAATGATATGTCATTGTCAGTGCATCTATGTTTCAAGAGCAGATATTGGTGTCATTGATTTTAAAGACACATACACATCACATATTAATGCAGCGTGTTTTTATCCTATGTTGTACTGCCACAAACGATCGTTGTTTCAATATAGAAATGTTACATGACTTTTTAATGGAATAGGTTAATGTTAATCTCATCAATGCTTGGGACCATTTTTTCGTAATTTTTTCTTTTAGCAGTTATGTTTCTTATTGATTATCTACTGTAATTTTGTTGACCAATCATTTAATCTATCAAGTGTCAGAAAATTGCCAGACACAAGTTCCCAGCGCCAAAGATGACTCCTTTTTTGAGTACTTATTTTGTCCAAGCAATTTGAAAATGACAGGTAAGTTTATGAAAAAAAAGAAAGTTTTTTTCACTTTAGTGAGTCTTGAACGATTTTTTCCATTTCATTATTTTAAGTTTGAACAAACAACCAGTTTCATTGTGCAAAGTGGAACGTTTCCAGTGCAGAGTTCTTTTATCATGGATTTGAACTATCTACGTTCCTTTTACATGCATGCTTTTTGTCGAGCTGTCTGGCTTTTAGCCATAAGATTATACTTTTGGAAACGCAAAATGTGACAATATTAGTGCAGATTTCTAGCCTTCACAAGGAAATTATATAACACACAGACAACCATCGAGGCAGAGTGAAGCCCCATTCTTTATTACCTCTGAACCTTTTCTACTTACGTCATCCCAATATGGCCTTGCTCAATAATGTCACTAATATGATTCTGTAAAGGGCCCACTGGAGCAGAGAGGGTGTGGTTAAACTTAAATCACTCAGAAAAGAAGGCAGAGGAGCTCAGGGAGAGAAATTTGATTTATTGGAGAGATAAAAAGTAACAAGAGTGGGAGAGTCGATAGAAAAGGAGAGACAATAAAAGTAGTGTTGTGGTTGTGTTTTTTTTAGCCATGCAGGTGGCATGGCTCGAGGGATGGCATTTTCATTCTCTTCAGCTGTTACGTTTTCACACGGTTCACCCCTTTAAACTGAACAACTAGGAAATGGATTGCCATGAATTTATACAGGCATTCATGGTCACCCGAGGATGAATCCTCCTGACTTTAGTGGAATATCTAATCAGCTATCAAGATTTGCATGCAATTTGATACACATATCCGTGGTGCCGAGAGGAGGATTTCTGACTTTTCCTCTCATACAACCTTGACATTTGTGGTGTTTAGTGAAGCTAATCAACAACAATTGGATGGACTGCCATTCAATTTTTTACACACATTTGTATCCCCCTCAGAATGAACTGAAAACACTTGGTGATCTCGTAACTTTTCATCTTGTGCCATCATCCCTACACATTTTTTCTGTCCATTACTTACTCATGCTCACAGGACAGCATTTCTTTCAAATCATTATTTTGCAAAAAATCTCTGACATTACACAGGAAGTTCGTCTCATTCTAATGGTGTTGAAGAAGGGGCACAAGGTAGAAGAGGGGATTTGAATTGCAATTTCCTATGACGATGTTCATTGAATTTATTTCTGTCTTTTATTTTTTTCATCTCAGACTTTCCTGACCATTCCTTCTAATCAGAAACCCCCCTTTGTGTCTACCATCATCAAATGCTCATTTAACTTACATCTGGCTGTATTCCAGCTGCCTTCAATCAACTACAATCACTCTACCAATGCCCCATGTGGTGTACATGCTCTTTCTCTCTGTCCAAAACATTTCCATGTCACCCTCTTTCATCTCCGTCCTTCTTGCCTTTTGAAGCATCCACCACCAGATGCTCCTCTCTACCTGTGCTGATCTGGAGATCTGCCAAAGGTTTGTGCTCTGAGTTACTGCTTTGTTTCACAGCGCACCATCTAAACTAGGCTTTACCATCTATGACGACATCACACAATATATCCTGCTACTACCATGGCTTTGACACTCTACTTTTTCTCTCCCCTGACACCAAGATTGAACTTGCGCTCTACTCTTCTTTAAATGTGCAGCTGGATATCTGCCCAGCATCGCAACCTCAATCTAGACAAGACAGCCGTTTCTTCATCCGGAAAAAGAAACCGCTCTGTGCAAGACCTTTCCATCACGAGTGACAAGACCCTTGCCCAATCTGCCAAAACACTAAGCACAACAACAGACTGTCAGTCGAAGGTCAAACAACAGTTACAGCCTGATCCTGTAGGTTCGAACTCTACAAGGTTTTCTTAACATCAACTCTGTCCAGCCATTTCTTTAGCCTTGAATTCCCCGCTGAGTTCACCCCCTGAAATAGTCCCTTGCTTTTTCAAAATGTGGGTTTGTAGTATATTGAGTGAAGAGGTTGTTTGGTAAATGGAAAGTGACAGGGTTCATAGTGAAGATGGAAACTACATCGCAGTTAAGGCTCCAATTATTTTGATTATTTACTAATCTATTGATATTTTCCTATTCATAAGAATAAGGAATAGGAATATGTTCCCAAAGGCCGAGTTCAGCTTTGGTGAACTATCACATGCAATGCCATCGACAAACAGAAAGCTGTCTTGACAGTGCTGACCTTTCAGGGAAAGTCAACAATAGAGGAAGCTGTCTACCTGTATTACATCACTGACTTGTATTTAACCACCTCTGTCCAGTAATAACAGATCCACATCCACAACGGAGCAATGGTTTGCAGGCAGTTATGACAAATTAGTTGATATAGACAAAAGTGTATTTTTGTCACTGTGAGGGCCTGATCCATTCTGGACACCCAATGGTTGAGCTAAGGCATTGACTTTGAATAGTGATAAGACCTGAACAATTTTGGTTTCCGATATCGAATGGGTAGTGACAGTCTGACTAACAATCGAGTTTTGCTATTGAGCGAAAGAGTTTGCCAACTGACCGCTTTCTTTTTTAACCTCTTTAATAACTTTTTATAGAATGAAATGGTTAAAAAAAATGGCAGGAGGAAGTGAACAAAACAGAAGCATATGGAGCTATTGTGACTTACCAGCGCTAGCCAGACCAGGCCGGCTAGGGAGTATATGGGTAGTTCGCCCTACTTGCCAACTAGCCCTGCAAGTTGTCGGTAATCCACACTTTTGAGAACCTGCAACCAATGTTTTACCTGATGAATGACTTAAATGATTCATTGATTAACTGACTAATCATTTCAACATTAATCTAAAGTGGTAGCAAACTACATATTGCGGTACAGTTCATCATGTGAATTTTTGAAGTGGCATACAATTTCTGCATTTGTGTAGTTTTAACAGGTCAGGTGCAGCTGAGTCTCTATAGTGTAAATACTGTTATAAATATATAGTAGCTTGTTTGTTTGTGCCTCAAGTGCATGAGTAATTTGTATGCCCCTCTGAATATTTAGTGCATTTATTGGTAAACATGAATGAGCAACATCTAACAACTCTATATCAAACTGTCAGTGCAGAAAAACTCTCCCTCTCTCTCTGCTCTGTCTTTTTCCCTCCCTTATTCCCATATGGATGACACACATGGTCCAACAGCTGATGTTCTGTACAGCAATAGGTAGTTTGCTATTTACTGCGTTTATGGTTGTAGACTGAGGCAATGGATGTATTAAAGGGAAATGTACCATTTAAAAAAAAAAAACAGCAAAGAAAAGGCATTTATTGAGCAGAAAGTTAGCAGTTAGTAAGTCACTACTGCAATACCATGTTTAGCAGGTTTTGGATTTTATACGCAGTATACTTTTTTATGTAATAAAGAGAATTGATGACTAAATGTATACTTTAAGTTCATTATGGAATTTCAATGGTAACGGATAATATTTATCTACTGATTAACCATGAGGAATGTGCAGCTGATTGCACCCTTTCAGTTCATTATGTATTGTCAGTGGTATTTAGCCACTGATTAAACATGTGATATGTGCAGCTGGTTAGTTATTAAGAAGGAATTTAAGTTATTAGGAAGACAATTTACCATACTTCAATCATTTTGCAGGTTGACATGGAGTGTTAGATATTTACTGTATGTTGAAGCTCCCATTAAGTCTTCTGTAATGCCACAACATGTAACAATATTTGAGAAAAATAGTGTGCATTCCAGCTTAATGGAAGTCTGAGGAAGGCCCTTTCTTGTTTTCGGATGACGATTCCCATGTGCAAAAAGCGAGGTCCATAAATGAACTGTTTCCTGCATTTCTGCACTGTCCTGACCTCAACCTTATCCAAAAACTGGAATGCTGACTATGAACCAGGCCTTGTCACTCAAAATCCATGCGCAGCCTCACTAATGATCTAGTTGCTAAATGGGTGCAAATCCATGCAGCCGGGTTACAGTCTTCCCAGAAGCGTGAAAACTGTTATAACAGCATCTTAATGCCCATGGTTTGCTGAAATGACTGATGCCGTCCTATTTTCTTTGGGGGAAAGGCTCTGTAATTCACTTTCTGATGGAAAATTGATTGATTGAAGATGCAAACCTGTCCTACAATGCAAATAAACCATTATGAGGCTGCAGGTGGTTCATATATTTTTCATTAGTGGGCACAAACTTCTAAGTGAACTCTTTGTTACTTTAAAAACCCTTGGTAATTCATGTAGAACTTGTGAGAATTTAAATCCCCACCAACTGTCAGTGCTTTTCTCTGATCATCCTCTCTTCCTATGGGATGGCCCCTCAGGGTCCTTTTTTATCCTCCAGTGAAACTATGTATCGTTGCTTCCCTCTTTCCTTCATTCCTTCCCCCAGTCCGTCTGTTTTGTTCTGTCCTTCCGTGTTTCCCCCCACTCTTGTTTGTCTCTCTCTTTTGAACAGTGTGCCTCTGTGTCACTGGATCCTCAAGCAAAATGATCTAACCTTTTTGAATGCTTTTATATAGTTCACTTTTTCTTTCTTTTCTCCCTGTCTTTTCTTGAATCAGTTTATTTGCCTCTTTTACTCTTGCTCTCTCCCTTAGGGTGTCCTTTAAACCACTAGTTAAATTATTTGTCCTTGCTTTATCTCCTCATCTGTCTTTCTCTTCATTTCAGTGCTTTAGCCCCCTCCTATTTTTATTCTTCCTTTGGTCAATTTGCTTCTCTCACTCTTTTCAAATTTTCTTCTGCCCGCTGCATTTTCCTTTGGATCTCTTTTTATCCTCCAGCTAAAATATGTATTCCTCCTTCCAATTCATTTTATATCTGGTTGGCATCTTTTCTTCAGTTTCTCTCTTTTCTTCAAAGTAATTTCTATCCCTTTACTTTGGCAACATTTTTAGCCATCCTTCTTTTAACATGGTTTCTGTATACTACAGAGTGTGCGTGTGTGTGTGTGTACACATCTGGCATCTCAGACCACCAAGCCCCAGTTCCCCTGACAAGAAATCCATTATCTTCATGATGTTCTCGGACTTGGAGGAAATTGAGTTACACAAACCTATCGACTTTCTAGAAGGCTTTCTGGAATTCTTTTACCCTAAATGAACTTAAGTCTCTTGTTGTCTCTGTCTCTCTCTTTCATTTGGTGAGAAAATCTAACTAAATCAGAAAATGTTACGGAAAATAACTAATCGAGAATAAAAATCCAGCTTCGGCACTTTGCCAAGAGTGCCACATAAGTGATAGCAAAAAATCCAATCAGAATACACTTGAAACAACATATTACCTAGGTTCTTTTTAGTTTAAATGCTTTTTTTTTTTTTGATAATTTTTTGATAAATAGTTTTTTTCAGGATTATGAAAAACCTTTTTTATTGGAAAAGTGGTTGCACAGTTCAGTAAGGTTGGCTGGTAAAGCAACCCTCTTTGTTCCGCTTCAGCCAGAACACATCAGTTAACAGAACTTACTACAGGTATACGCCCCTAGCCATGTAACCTTTACAGTACCAAATTCAATGTCAAATAGACCAATTCTTAAATAAAGTGCAGGGAAGTATGCCAGCATCAGCTTTCATATAATTAAAACTCTTCCAAAAGTTAAGTGACTTTAAATTTCTCTAAATATGAAAATTAAGTCCAAACTTCTAATAAAGATATGGAAAAGGGTGAATATGAAGGAATTTATGCCTGCAGCCGGAAAGTGAGGTGACCTGTCTTTCTCTGTTTTTTTAAAACGGATGCATAAGGTGCACCCAAAATTGCAATGAAGTGACTGACTAAAGACCACATGAACAATTAGTCGACCAGAAGGGGTCAGCCCATATGAGTTCTCTTTGATACACTGAGACATTAGGCCTCATGCAAGATCATTTTCATATTCTTATCTTAACTTTTTCGTACTTTTTTGTATGGTTGGCTTGTGCGAGTGTCCATCGTCAAATTCAGAAGAACTTCACAAGCTTGGAGTTTGAAGTTCTGCTTTCAGAGATCCATATCCACAAGTTCACACTTTTCAACAGCATCAGGAGGAGTGCCGTGAATGCTGTCACCGGAGGGTCCTACTGTCACTTTAAAAAAAGAAATGGTTACATATGAAAACAGCTAAAAAAAACGTCTTGCTACAGCAAAGCGATCGATACATTGTCAGTTTTGTTCAGTTTAACGTTGGCTCATGCAATCGGTACTATCTGCTAGAGGCTAAGAGGAAAAATAATGTATCTTTCAGGTGGGTGAACTGACCCTTTAAGGGACGGACATAAGCAATCATATGACTTTGAGACTCATTAAGACTTAGGAAGCAAACATCACTGAATCTTTCCCTCCATGTTGCTCAACCGAAGAGATAACAACCAAAAGGTTAATGTTGTAAAATGAATCAAATCAGCCAATGTTTTCGTCACATAGTCAGGGCTAATTTACTGACAAATTAATCTGAAAAACAGTAATTACAGTCGCAATCAAACCTCACAGGGTGCATCCTAACACCGGTGCTGTCATCGCACAGGAACAGGATTTGCATAATACAGATCCTGACAAGTCATTCACAATGGATGACTTGTGAATGAACCACGATGACATAAGCAGTGATGATTAAAATTATGGACTATTGTTAAGCTTGGCTAGATGTAGTAATTAATTTCTTCTGCCACAACAAGTTGCACCCCACCCCCTGCTGATGTCGTCTAATTGATGATGTGCCGAGTCTGTTCTCACATCTGTTAACAAAGAGGGATTTGACAACTGGAAAACCTGAAACTAACAAATAGTTTGCATAAAGCTAACAAGATCCTGTCCGTGTTTTTCGCCTTCTCTTTGAGTGTTCAGACAGAGCTTGGATTTTGAATGGGGGTAAAAAAGATGTGATGCTAGACATCCACGTAGTTTAAAAAGATGGAAATGTTGATGCGTTATTCAGTCTGTTTCATCCCTGGACTTTTATCTTTCTATGATGAATTGGCACAGTGAAAATAGAATATCCTCACCACTGCTCCATAACGATAATATTTCCAAGTGTCAAACTGATGATGGTTTTTTTTTTTTTTATCAGTGGATGGTTTCCATCATTATGTCTGTTTATCTGTGGTAATGGACAAAAAAAGGATTTAAAGTAAGAAAAATGCATATGGTGTCCCTTCATTTTGACGTTTTTTCCTAGATTTATCCTTTTTTTTTTTTTTAACTGTCACCAGTTTGACATATCAGGATGTCTAGGGGCATCAAACATCCTTTTTTAACATTTCAAATATAAATAAGCACTTTCTGCGTGGTAAAAGACATCTTGGGAGGATATCTTGAATGAGCCCTTTTCTGTATGTAGTCATTTTCCGTTATCCAAAGCAGCATGTGGCCTCACTGGGCAATTTACTCAAATGCACATGTGAGATATACTGTAGCTAACAGGATACATTTCAGTTCGCAAAGGACACATTTTAATTGAATTCAATCTCCTCCGTATTTACCATGCATTAGCAAGCCCTTTGAAAAAATGTAGCCAAGCCTTCACATGTTAGTGAGATGTTCTGTTTAGAGATGTTATAGCCACAGGGTGTCTCTCCTCATATTAACCCCCCCAAACCATCTCATCAATAGCCCAATCATCACTGGCAAACAGATCTGTCAATATTAGCTGCCCATAGCACTTTAGCTATGATGGCTTTTAGACAGGGTTGTAGAGGTCACGCGAAAAACGGTCCCCCTTTTACACAGAAACTGAACGTCCTGCCATACCCATTACAGTAATTGTATTTTTAATAGAGTCTCTTTGCTACCCTGTCATGTTTTATCACAGCATTAAAAAAAAATAGCACGTCTGAGGTAAGCTTGAGGTGAAAGGCTAAGAGAGAAATGGGAGGCCTTCACATCTGTGCCAGATGCTCCCGAGGGTTTTAGTTGTCAATGCTGTATACAAGTCTTCACATCTTGACATCAGAAGGCGTATGTGTTAATATGTTATCACTCGATGGATTGATCCATGATTCCTTTCACATGCTTGATAAATACTGTAAATGCCTAAGGCTGTAATCACAAAGCAGCACAGGCATGTTTCTTTTTTGTGTCTTGAAATGAAAAAAAAAATATGTCAAGACAATTAATATTTTGTGTGAAGTATCTTCACACACAATTTCCAAAAGCTCAGGTCAATTAGTGGTGAGACCTTGAGGGCTCTCATTTAGCTTTTTTCTTGCTTTGGGAAACGTTTGAATCCTCCATCTTACTCATCTGCTTCCCCTCGCTTTTAAACACTAGCTTACTTTGGCAACTCTGATGAAAGAGTAATAAATGTGCTAATTTATTGGCTCTCCTCTGCTCCCTTTGGATATTATGAAGGAACCCATTTTATGATGAAACCACTCTGAAACTAAAGTAATGTTCTAGCAGGAGCATTCCCAATGAGAGTTTGTCAAAACAGATGAGGCAGCTTTTTCCCCCAAAAAAGTTTTTATTTAGATCTTGAGTAAGGTATCCTCAATCAAAGGGTGAATGGATTTTTATGGATGAAGGTATGGATGGACGGATACATACACAGAGAGATAAAGAGGAAAAGACAGAGAGAGGATTGAACTCTATATTACAAAAGTTATGTGACAGCAAGCATCATCTGACCTCAAGAGGGTGAAAGGAAATCTACCGTTTCAGGTTCAAAAAGCTAATGACTATAAATGAAAGGCATCGACAAAAATGAATCGGCTGTAGATTAAAGATTAGACCCATCTGTAATTGTGATTATGCATGCATTCACCCCATTGAACGGATGAAAGATATCAATCGATGGCAGGCATCAGCACTTTCTGCATTTAAAAGGCCAATAACCTGTCCTCTTCTCCTCTCTCTCCTTGCAGGCTGTCCACATTGTGTTTGTGCTTGTATATGAGTATCCTTGTGGAAAAATTCCAGTACTTTCTTATACATTTCTCAGTAAAAGAAAAAAAAGTATTTTACCATTTATTAGCATTTTCCATAATATAATATATACAATATAATCTTTTATGGTGACATCCTGTTTATAAAGAGGAAAACAGAAAAGTTTAAATAAACCGTATACCGTTAATTTAATTTATTAATTTTTTAACAATCCCATCCCTCTGTTATTTTAGAAGTAAACCGTCACTATTTATAAGGAAAAAATACTCTTCAAGTACTTTAATTATTGCTTTTATTGTTATAGGTTCAGCAGTTAGCAGTAACTATAGCCCTTGCTCTTCAATTGCCATGAATTTCTCGTTTAACAGATGGTGTAACAAGTGAAACACTGATGGAGCAAGACATTACTTTTAAATCTTTATCCTGCTATTTAATGTAAGAGAGAAAAAAATAAAGAAAAAGTAGCAAACAATCATTTACAGATTCATATCAAAAACTATTCAACAGATGTTTTAGTGTTAAAACAAGCTACACATACAGTAAATGTCTTGCTGAGTCCTGACTATGAGTCATACATGAACTTCAGCCTCTGTCAGTGTGCCAGCAGGCCCTTGGAAGGTGCTTATCAGCAGGACCAGTGATGGGTTAAATACCCCATGTCTTGATACTTTGATCTAACTGCTGACAGAGTTGGAGATGGTTGGGTGGATGGGGTGTGGGGGATGACAACTTGGGAGATGAAGGGGCAGGGGGAGGTAGATATGGAGTCTGATGAGAATGAAAGCGGTGAGAAGAGACACGGTGCTTGAGGTGGAGGGAGGGAGAAAGTGTTGCAATGCAGATAAAGAGATGAGAGGGAGAGACTGAGTGATTGACACATAGGAGCGACATTAATGCAGTAACAAACAAGTGTTTAATTTTCAATGTGGCTCAACTTTCACTGGTCTAAGCTAAATTGTCAGCATGTAAACAAAGAGGTGTCCTGTTTGGCACGAGGAAATTTTGACATGTGAGACAAAAATACAGGGGATCAGCTATCCATTCAGCACCAATATAATTGTAATTTCAAGAGCCAAGCCACTTGCTTACACTAGTCTTATCAGCTTATATCATGAAGTGGAGCAGCAGTAGGGAAGAGCGTCTGACAAAGTATATTACATGCATTTTCCCCAAATTAAATTCTGTCGTCTGGTTCGGTCCCTGACAGGAAATCATCTCCGTTCGGAGGAAGTGATCAATCAAAATCTGATGTTGAAATAAAAACTGTGTTCTATAAATGGTAATGCACAAGCACTCTGTCTAGAGAAAGCTGCCTTCACCAATGTTAGCTACTCAATCTCTGTCTCTTTGATATCCGTTGGCCAGGTTTGTAAACACAAGTATGCTGTGCATATTCCATACTTCCTGGCAACAGACATACATTTATGAAACCTCTTGCTGCCATTTTTAGTATCACCCAATGTTGCATGTACCATGTGACATAAACCAAATCTTTTTTCTTTTGACACACCTCTCCAGCATCTAGGGCTTATGAACCCCTTTTCAAATTGTCCATAGCATGCATCATTAGTTCCTGACACATTTTAGAATAGCATTTTTTGATTTACAAGGTTTTCATTTGACAGCTAACTTTATATAATCCCAGTCCTTTATATAGTGTTTTCAGGTTTCTATCCCCACTGCTTTATTCTATGACTTTCGCTTCTGGAAAAGTTTCCACAGAGGATTCATTAAAGATTCATCTCATCTTCATAGAGAAAAAGTCAGTCAGACAGAGAACAATAGACATGAGACGAAGGCACAGAGGAAAATAGGACAGGACAGAAAGGGGAAAGAAATGCACAGGCTGAGAAGCGGCCAGTTAGACAGACAGATAAAACACTGCGAAGACCGAGCCAAAAAACAGATACTTGCTCCCTCTTCTCCCTGTCCTTTCTGGCTCTATGCTCTCCAGCCCTCGTCTTCAAAGCCACAGCAGGAGTTGACACTCACAGCACTGCTGCCTGGCTTCTATATAAAACCTCCCCAGTCTATTTACCTTTAGCAGGAATCACACTCAACACTCATCCTTCACATGCATCTCGTTTGGGCAAGTCCCTCCTGTATCTTTCTGGCTCCATCACTGTGTTTGTGTGGATGGGACTGAGGGAGAGTGTGTCATCAGGAGAACAATTGTGTTTGTCTGTCTGTGTATAACTGTCATGGGGATTTCATTTCAACCTGTGATGCTACTTTCATCCAGGAGTGTCTTATTTGGCATGGAAAGCATTTTTTTTCTCTTAGTGATGGCATGCTCTGTGATTGTCTTGGCAAACACATCAAAAAGAACAAGAAAGGTAGACTGTGTTTGTTGTGGAGATTAGGGTCCAGGGTGCATCACAGGAAGACAGAAAGACAGATAACTTTTCTTTTATAAATCACTCAATTCGTCATAAGTTTATTCAGTTGGTTAAGATTAGACAAAACCGTTTGAGTTGTTTGGATAGTCTGTCTGCATCTAAGGTCAGAAAGAGAAAACAGATTATTCTTTGGTTTGAACATTAATCAAGCAATGCTGGTGGATGAATTGTGTGTAGCCATCACAGAAGTCTGACTTTCTACAGTGCATGCATTCTGTAGAGCAGCGTGACAGATGCACAGATATTTCCGATATGTACACCCTTAAGTAATGTACATTGCTACTTAACACCTTCCCTTATCTACCTTTACATGACAGATACATGGAGCTATTTGTAATTTTCCATATTAAACAAGGTTTCTGTTGAGTGAACATGTCTGCTTGGCTGAGAAGTAAACCGTTTTGTGGAAGCCAAAATGCCTGGCTTTGAAATACTGCTGTAAAAGTGTCTTTGCCTCAGGCAACTTGCAACCTTCAAGCATTTTGATAGAACATGGTTGATGGACCTTATTTCTACCATATTTGCTACAGTGTGGTAAGAATGCTTAAAAGTCAACATTTCTACCTGACTTGCCTTTGTACCGACCCTGGCAGCACTGGTATTGAAGACCAGCTGTAGTTTGTTGAATGCCAGTGGAGTATGGTGATGCCTGCACCCATGGCCATGCCATGATTTAACATGATTTAATCCAGCGTGGTGTGAAACTGAGTCTTATAAAATCTTGGCTCCTCCTTTTATTAGTAAGGCAGGACTTTTTCAATGTGATCAAAAAACCCACTGTGCAGACCATCAATGTTCATCTTTATTCTCATAGTCCTCCTTGTTGTACCAACCATCTGCTGAAGGGTACTTAAAGTGTGGTTTGGGCAGTAAAGCCAGTCTTCCTCGCTTCTTTAGTCTACAAAATCTGGGGCTCTTTGGCTGAAGCTTTTCAAAGCTGAATTAGTTGCCATGAGTTGCCAAAAGGGCTATTTTGAGCCTTAGTGTCCCTGTAGTGAGCTCAAGCATGAACTTCCTCTGGTGTTTCTGTCTTTTTCCTGTCCTCAAGGCATTCAAAATAATTCATAGACTTTTTCTGAGTGCAAGAGAGCTCTCTTGCAGGTTGACATTCAAGTGTGCAATAGGCATGATGGCCAGTCTGGGATTGCCTTTTAATACTCGAATCCTGAGAGGACACACAGAAGTGGTGTTAAAAAAAAGGTATTGATTCGCTGGGTTAACTTCCACTATCATTTTGTGTGTGCCAGCCAGAGTGAAAGGGAGATTGGTTTCCTGCAGGATATACACAGGGGACATACAGTAAGTCCAGTGTCTCCTTGGTCCCTCAGTGGCAATCCTGTTTAGTTCTTCTTTTCCACAGAGCCTTTCAACCTCTACTATCTATCTCTCAGATCTCTTTGACATCACTTCCAACGGACTGTTGCTGCATGCTTTGATTAATGGTAATAATGGTGATCTGCATGCCCTCAGAGTTCATCCTAATGGTATAATACTAAGAGGGTATCTGTGACAAATGCCACACCTAAAATCCATCCTGCATTACTGAGAACACTTGAAGGTCATGGAATTGCTTGATTGATCATGAAGCATTCTACCCTCATCCCTGTGAAGAGGTTGCATTTTTTTGCCCCATCTTTTGATATGGAACTCAATGCAGCTCTTTGCTATGGGGACTGTGTTGTTGGTCGATCTGTATTTAAGCTGGGACTTGCACATTGGCTTTGTGATGGCATCCGAGTGAGGACGCCAAGGCCGCATCACTGGTAATCATGTGTATTTAACAAGAAATGACATGGCATCAAGAGCTTTTTTTTCTAGGGCTGTCCAGAATACCTTTTTTTGAGAATCTTCAGTACTAATCAACAGGGGATATTCATATATCTGCTGCCATTGTCCACTGCTCAGAACACAATGCTGAATTTCAGCCTGCCTGCATGATTTTAAAACCAGACATAGTTGAAAGGGACCAGCCAATGTTGTTAGCAGAAAAACGAGTTAGCTGCTGAGTTGCTTGCATCTCCCTGCTGGACACCCAGCCCCAGCGAGAGGAGAGAAAGGAGAAGAGAAAAGCGACTGTAATTGACAGTGAGACGCTGAGCTGAAATGGCAACACTGTGCTGCAACTCATCTTTTAGTTTAATTAAAGGCATACGTTTGTTTACCTATGTTTCAGGGTAAGGTCCTTTTAAGGGCTTGATTTAAAAGGCAAATTCTTCAGAACAAAAGTGTGTAATAGTGTTTGATAAGGAGGTCCCATTATTTTCAAATGATTCGATCATGTTGGCAAAGTGGCAAATCTTAAATAGCAAAAGACTTGTCAACCTTGGGTCAGGATCCCAAATACGGTTGCTTATTATACAGATCTGATTGAGTGTCTTATAATTATTTATATTTATTTATATATTTTTTACAATAAAAAGGTTTTGATGCATTATCATTTCTTATACAATTCAGGGCGTCTATAATGCCATACTCAATTTCACAGTCAATTGCTGCAATCAGTAGAATTATGGGTACTAAAACTGGGGTCATGGTCCAGTAAAGGTTGATAAACACTGCTTTAGAGCCTTGTGAGAGGGCTCGTTCTTAGAATACCGATGTGCAGCTATTGACCTTAGCTTTGCACTGTTCAGCCCGATTGATTTTCCTATTCCACACATTTCTCTGTTTTCTCTGCAGGCCTAATATAATTTTGCCCGGTCTCACTCTGGTAACTATTGCGTTAACATAAAAAGTTCAGTTTGACATTGTAAGTGTGTGACTTCTTTGGGGGGCAGTTTCCTCTGTCGTATGTTCAGCATAATCTCAGCCAGTTGATCCAAAGCTGACAGAGAGGCTGCTAGTTTCATGCAAACAAACATTTATTTTGTTGTGTGTTCACATCTGCTTGCTTAAAAAACCTATCGCTGAACGCTGTCTCTGTGAAGAGAAATAGCAATCCATTCTGACAAAAGAGCATGAATGATTGCAACAAAAAAAGCTGCTATGTTATGTTTGTTGTAGGCGCAGAGTGTTCTACAATGAAAGCCCACACGTACCGTCCACTCCTTCCTCTGAGGTATTTGCAGCAGAACGCTTGCATCCAGAAATGTCTAAAATATTTTTCAAAGGATTTTGTATGTGTTGAAGTAGAAATATATATTTTCTTCGTATGATTTACTTCATGTTATTTCTATTTGATATATAAAGTGGTGAAAATGAAAAGTATGGGGGTTAGAGTATGGCAGTAAGAGATGACGTTGCATATCAATCTCTCACCACCAGCAATGTGTGTGCTTTTTTATATGTGTTTTTCTTGGTGTGCATGTCTATTTGTGTGCAAACTGGAAGGTGTCCAAGGATAAAGCGCTTTACTGTGGCCAAATGCACACTATTCTCTCACATTATTGTCTCTTAGTCAGGTGTAACAGGGGGAGAAACAGATAGAGAACGGGACAAAGCGAGAAGGCCTGAGTGCACAAAAAGACATATCCAACCTCATAATCTAATTTGATATTCAATTTGTTGAGGTGCCCACACCCCTCTCCTCCACCTCTTTCTCCTTCACCCTCCTTGATCCTTTCATCCGCACATCTCTCTCTGCTCTCGCCTTTTCCCTTCTTAAAAACCATGCTCTTGCCACCTTTTTACAAGTGTATAGCAGAGGCAATTTTAGCTTAAAGTACACTGCTTACCTTGCAGCTTGCATAATCGTGTGCATGTGTGTGTTGCAAACAGGATTACGAACACACTGTTAACTGTGAGAAAGAAAGAACTCAATTCATGGCTTCAGGATAATGTCTGCCATACTCTTTTAAAAGAAAGCACCACTAATTAAAATAGATGTTTTGTCAATAGGTGTTGCAATTTAAATATAGAATGTATTATATGCCAAGCTAGTACTGTATGAATAAATTTTCTCCTTTTTTACTAAAGCCCCATTCACACTGCCTTTTCGTTGCTTTTTACACCCTGCTGTCTGTGTGAAAGGCATGGAGATGGAATGGGGGGAACGGATGTTGCGTCTCTGAGTAGGCAGCGGAGGTGGTCACAGCCGAGCCAACTTCTGTGTGAACGTGAGAGCCAACAGGCTGTAACTACACGCAGTAGGGATCCGTAAGTCAAGTGTGTGCAATAGTCCACCGTCTCTTTTCTCTTTCTCTCCCTCTCACAAACACACAGGCACAGGCACGGGCACAGTGCTGCAGTTTGTCTCTCTCCTTCTCTTTGACAGTTGTGCTACTATAATTTAGAAAGTTGGCAGCTTTCGGGTCAGGTTGGCTTCAAGCAGTTAATTAACAATAAAGATCCGTTCACACATTATTAACATTTTATTTAATTTATTTGTTTTTTTTTCAGGCATGTCAGTTATATTAATCATCCTCACACATTATCTTAGTTTAAATCATACAATTCACATGTCCAGAAGGGAAAGCGGGAGAAGCAAAAGCTGATCTAGTCCCGCCGCCGTTACCCACAGAGTACATTATCTTCATCATACTATTTTTCCTATGACATTGACATAACATGTTTCAACAGCAGACAGTAATCAGAGCTGCAGTCCAACTTTAGCTTCTTAGTGTCTCGATTTACAGGACTCAGCTGAGATCTTCAGTAGGGACTTGTGATCTCTCACAATTATCCCAAGAAAAAAAAAAAGATTTTTTTCCCCCCAGCAAATAGTGTGATGTAAAATAGAAGCAAAATCTTCACATCGTATTCCCTGCTGGTCACACAAAAAAGTGGTACTGCACTATTAATCCACACATTTCTTGCAAAATCTTTTGGAAGCTTGGTGACGTAGGAACGATTCCCTGGGCTTTTTTGTGAACTACATGGGAGGCCAGCTGCGAACATGCTAGCCTGCTGTAAATATGCTAGCTCTAGTCGCAATCGCTCTCTGAGCTTCTTTCTTTAAGACACAGTATACAGAACTATCCAGCCAAGATTTCTAATATCTAATGCTTTTACTAGTCGTTTCAGAGCAACTGCACTGGATCAGCTGAGGGTTAAGTTGACTTAAAAATGGCACCTTGGGAATTGGTTTTGATGTTTACACTTCTTGTCACTAGCTTTATATAATATTGGTGAAATGGTGCCCTCTTTAAGACTTCTATGTTCCTTGCTTTCAAAATAATGGGAGTTATTTCCCACCAGATTTAGCCTTAGTTACTCCTCCCGTCAGAGTTTTACAGGGGTAGAGGGAAAATCCTGCATCAAAGTGTTTCTCAGCAGCTTTGTTGGCAAACCCAGAGTTCTGAAATTTGACTGAATCAGCAATACTCAATACTTAATTTGTTTAAGGGAGTTGTACTTGTGCTTCCAGCTTAGGCTCAGCTCCCTTCAGTTTGGTTTGTCTGTGTAATGCCTAGATTTCTTCCCTCTTGTCTGACCTCCTAGGGCAGCTCAGAGTAGTCACAGTCAGAGGAAGACGAGGAGAGCCACAAGGCCAAATGTCCACGTGGTGACTTGGCAGAAAATAGAGATTTGGGGTATTTTCAAGGGCAGTGCTATTATTGTTTTAGTAACTAGATCCAATGTCATGCTTTTACCTTGTTTTGAGTTTATAATTCATATCTCGACTCACATCTCTTTTGTCATTACTGAGAAAATTTGTAAGCATTTTTTATGCAATCCATCACTGCCACAGCAGGATTTGATCTTCTGCTGCCTGGGGAATAACTGTGAGAGCGATATGAACTGGGGGTGATAATGTGCAGGGGAATACAGATGGGAAACATTACCAGCAACTTTGCTGTGGATACTTTTTGCACACATTAACGTTGCCCTCATCTCTCACTGCCTTAGGTGACTTGCCTGGTTGTCATGTCACCTATATATGCTAATTCATCGTAAGACTGTAGAGCAAGACATGATTCACTGTGCACAGGGAGTAAAGTCAAATCCATAAAGTAAAGTTCATTGGCATACATTTGAAGGGTGCCGGGATTTACTGTCTTGCACAAATATAGCTGTGTGTGGGTCTGACCTTTTTTAATACGAGGCTAAAGGGCACTCTGTAAGAATATAGTGGCAATTTAATGTTTACTCTTAAATTACCACACACGTATATAATAATACATATGATTATACCTACTACAAACACATACTGAAGCTAAACCTTTAGCACCATGAGATGCAGCGGTTTTCTCTTCTATATCTCTTGTTTTGAGGTTAGAAGAGAGAGTAAGAAGATGCTATAGCCTTGTTTCGCCATGCTCTGAGTGTTCAACTAATTCTGATTGGCTGAGGAGATGTGCATTAATTAGTCCACCATCACAGGCTTTGATGTAGTTTCTAGTATTAAAGGATAGTACCAGTAGTTATGAAGTGTATTGAACCTCTTCAGTGCAAGGTAGATATTTACTTTACATGTACCTTTACTACTTCTGTCCCACCCTTTGACATAAAAATTAAATGTCCAAAACTGCAAAGGCCCGAGGCAGAGTTTTAGAAGTCAGTTAAAGTTACTCTCCTCGTCATGCTGTTTCCCAAAATCTGGAGGGAAAAGTTAACTTTAAAGCTAAAATGGAAAATAAATAATTTCTTACTTGCTCTCTTATCGAGAGTGCCATGGCAACAATGTTACATGTCACAATAGCTCATGCTCAATACATCTGACTCTCACATAGGCTCAGTCAAAAATAAATTAACTCAGCCTGGTTGTGATTTTCAGAAGAGACAGAGAAAAGCAAAAGTAGGGTGTCCAGTTCCAATTTCAGGCTTAACGTTGAGGTAAATCAAAGTTATTAAGCGAGTCATCTAGGCATCTTTCTCCACCACAGTCATCGCTAATTAAATTATTTGCACTGTTCATGCTTTGCCTTAAGATTAACAAATTAAAAACCCTTTTCCTGTTTCTGTGATTTAATTAAAGTCAGCCTACTTTTTAGACAGCATATCGCTGAAGTTTTTAGTTTTTCTTTAACCATGGATTAAATTACTCGAGAAGGCTTGCAATGTATAATTTTAGGCCACTTTTATACTGAAAGAATTAAACTTTTCAAAAGCCCTGTGTTTCCTCCAGGCCAAGAGTATCAGTAGCCTAGTTATCAGTGGCCAATTGTCTCACTCGCTGCCTCTCTCTGAAGTACAAGGCAAGCACAATGTTGGTCATCGAACAAGTTTAACTTTTATTATGCACTTTTTCTTTATTTATCTGATGCTCTTAATAGACAAATTCGGCAAAGGCTTTGGAATTGAACGTGACTGGACTGACACATAATAGGTCTCAGCTCCTTTTCTCAGGGATTCGTTGACACAGTGAATGCCTGTGTGTCTCTATTTCCCCTAATGCATGTTCCATTTAGGCATTTGTTTAATAATGAACCGCTCAATTACAGAGTGTCAGAGAGTCTGGATCGCTTTGGTTGAAACAACAGAGCTTCCCTGCAGCTCACACTAACTTAGAATAATTTATTACTTGACAAAACCACTATAGAGACGTCATTTGTCTATGAGCTATTCATTTTCTTCAACAAGAAGCATTCTGGGATTTCGAGGACAACAGAATATAAAAAGTATTTTAGTCTTGTTTGATAATAAACATGACATTGGTATGGGGCAGTATACAGTAGATACACTCTTGCAGTAAACGTCTTGAATAGACATGTAGTAGTGAATGATACAGTCAAGGTTTTTCCAGCGGTGTTTCTTTGGGATATACTGCTGTCCTATTTCCCAACATCAAAGTGCATCACCTCTGCAGTTGACATATTTACTCCCTTGATCGGCACATTCCCGCTACTGTACCTCGACTATTTCTTCTGTCTTTTATAGTGTCCGGTGTGTTTTACAGGCTTCTATTGATGCGTTTCAAATGGTGCCTTCAGAGTACTTCCATCGTCTGACTCAGTCCAAAACCGCCAACACACACACACACACACACACACACACACACACACACACACACACACACACACACACACACACACACACACACACACACACACACACACACACACACACACACACACCTGACTTGATACAGTATCATTAACAGATGAGTAAAGATCAAGACTAAACTAGGTTTAAAAGGCTGGCTAGTTTATTTATCTTATTTGCCCTATGTCTTATTGTGATGTAATGCAGATTCCTCATTCTTAAATTCTTAGAGCGCACAGCCGATATTTCTCATCATAGCAAGGTCACCTATCATCATGTAATGTACTGATGCTCTTTGTTGGTTTCTTTTACCGCAGCTAGAATACAGAGAGGTTGCAAAAGCAAAATGGAGAATCAGCTACTAAGAAATAAGATTTTCTGAGTGCTCTTGAATGATCTGTCAGTTATTTTGTTTTTTGTTCACTTGCTTTTCTCCTAAAAATGTATCATCTTTTATCCACTTCATTTTCAAACGCTCTCTCTAATCTTAAATAGATGGTTGGCAGGCAAATAGAGTTAAGCACAGTTTGACTAAACACCTTTCACACAGTTTTTGTGTGTTTTAAAAATGATCTGTTTGTAACAAAAGCCTGAAATAAGGTTTTATTTAAAATGAATCTGGGAAGAAAATGAAAATATGTCCCACAGATCCCCAAGTCTGGTTGGTTAAGTATTCTCAGCTTGTGTTGACTGCTGACAGGATTAAGCAATGTGCTGCTCGTTCAGCCTCCTCATTCTTCAACTGTGACATATGCTTGTCATATAGTTTATAATAAGAATAGAAATAGACCTCTTAAAATGATATGATTGAATGATTTGGTATTGGTTTGGTATGGCACATAGTACGTCAATAATAAGCTTTGGCGATGAAGTCAGCCTATGTTGAGGCATTTTCAGAACAGTTGGAGGAAATGTGGCCCAAATCTGACATATATTTTTTTGCTCTCATGTGATACGGACAGACAGAAAGTAGTGTGACACAAAAACAATCTAATCCGATGTGGACCCCTTTCAAATGTCATCCTAAATCTGATACATTCCGATCACTGACCATGCGATCGCAGTGATAACGGAATAGGAATTTATGTTTATTTTTCCACAACATCTTTCACTGAGCATGCAAAGATGTGCCTAGTCCTGCCTAGTCCTGCGGTGTTCTGCTGGGACTGGCTAATACTTACACACATCCATCCATGTGGTTGGATGCTGTGCTGTATGATTGACAACATCTTTGTTTGGCACCTGTCCTTCCACCTCACTCCTCTTCACTGGGGAGAGCCGACATTCCGCCGCTCCTGAGCGGAGATGTACTGTCTATGAGAGGGACCATCAGCGAAAGGATGCTGTTGGAGCTGCCAAATGTCTGTGTGACATGTTCTAACACGCAAAATATGTGTAACGGTTGATTAATGAATGTTTTAATCGTATTGCTCCTGTGGAGTTGTAGCACATTTGTTTTTTTGATGTAGGTGCTCGTCTCTTGTCTGATGTTTCAACTGGAAGGGTTTTATACCCATCTAAGCCTTGGAAGTGCTCCAACTGCTTGTCCCTGATCTGTATCACTGAAAAGGAATAGGACCATTACTTCTGGAACCTCCACTGAATTATCTCTTTCTACTTTTCTTTATCGTCCTTATATTGGTTATAGTCTTTCTTCGTTCTAATAGGGGTGTGAGTCTCTAGGGACCTCACCATTAGTTAAGTTGGGGTTTAGAGGGCTATGACGCGATTATGAAACGATTATCAATGCGTCTTGATGCATACATTTTCTGCTGTTTCTGTGCATTTTTTTTATCAATGTGCGACTACTTGCTACTTTTAAAAAATAGTAAATTTGTAATCATCCATATTCAAAATAAACAAAAATCATTTACTTACATTCCATTACTTTTAGTTAAGTTACACTTAACTTGCATTAGGGAAGAAAAATACTTTATTAACTTTATATATATATATATACCGTATATTTCAGTTTTTAATTATTTATTTTAATTTATTCAAACATTCAACGGTGGCTCATTGGCCACTCATTGGCATAGTGTCAGTATGAAAAAAAAAACAATAACCAAAAAAAATCATACCAATATAAGTAATGCTCTATTTCTGATTTACTTTTTTGCATCAAGACCATTTTTCAAGGAAGAATCGCAGTGCATACAACGATATTTTCCCTCTTCCTCTATTTTCTAACTCCCGTCTTCATTACTGTCACTCCTCTTCGATATGACCTACTCTCCTCAGAGATCTGCTATTGCTTTTCTTCTTTTTATCCAACTCTCCCACAGCATGACCAATTCACAGGCAAGGCAATTAATAATCATCTCATCTCATCCCATTAAAGTTCTATCTCTCTCTCTCTCTCTCTCTCTCTCTGGCTGTCTCTTTTTGTTCTGTAGCTGTAGTGAGGAATCATTAGCCTGCCAGGCTTCTTTTTGCCTCCACAATTTCTCCTGAGCTTACCATCTGTAGCATATTGAAAACATTTTATTTTATAGTCCCAAATTACACTTGAGTTGAAGCTTCATCTGAAGGATTTGTTGTTTGTTTAACCAATTGAGTTCCGATCAAATATTTGGGTAATTACCATTTCCTTGGAAACCTAGTTGCAGAACTAAGTGAGCTTTTATTATTTGATAAACATTATATCCTATTGAAAAGCACGGAAACTTCAAACTCCCCTGTTTTTTAAAAAGACTGGGGATGAAACTTAAAATCCATAGCTCCTTTTTATTAAGCCCCATTCATTGGTCAATCTTTTACTATATTGAAAATACATGAGTAGTGTCTGAATCTCAGGCAATCTTTGCCAGTGGCACTTTTTACAGTCCCCAACTCCATCAAATTGATACGCCTAAAGTTATCCTAGCTTTTTGCGGATTTGATTTATTCCAAGCAAGTAATGCATCAGAGATGCCCTTCTAGCAGATTGTCATTGGATTGAAAGTAAAGCATGAATACGAAAACAAGGACACACTCAAGAGGAGTTTCAAAATATATGGAGGAAAATCAGTTTAAGTTTAAATGGGGAAAATGGAAGAAAGTGGACTTTTTGTGACTTCTGTATGTCCTTTAGAACAAATGTTGGCTGTAACAGCAGCTCCTGGACATGATAGGCTCGGGTTTAACAGAGCGTATTATATTTATTAAGGCTCTAAACTGTACTTTAGCATCAGTTACCAAGCTCATAAATCTCATAGATAATGTCAATGGGGTGGGTTTTGGTGGAACTATGGGACTGTGAAGGGTGTATAGCAATTCTGAATAAGCATCACTAAAAAAAAATCACTAGAACATTTCTCAATGGCTTCGGGGACATAGCTGATCACAGATGGACATTTGGGGTCTTTTTTGCTCGTCTTTTTTATGGTTGCTTTTCAATTGTCAAGACACACCGCGGAGATCTGAAACAGATGCATTTTGCAAAAGTCACTGAAGGTGCAGTTAGAGCCCTCAGTTCTTCAGCGGATCTGCAGTATAATGCTGTAATTACACAGCTCCCAGGTGTGAGTGTGTGAATTAGTGTAACCATTCATTCGTATGCAGCTACTCCCTCAGGTTTCTCGTGCAAATAGGAATTTGACCCCAGCAGCCTTTCCTTGTTAAAAGGGTAAAACAATCTTTGTGCTCAGATCCTTGAGAAGAAAATGGGCAGAATTCAAGAGGCCGATGAAAATAAAGACATACTTTCTGTATTTTATATTTAATGATAGCGTATAAGCATTTGCACATGCACATTTTCTGCCTACACTGACTGCTGAGTCTGGGTTTGTACCATATTTATTATATTAACTATTAACTCATATTAACTATTGTGTTTACACATCTATACTGAGGCACAGGTTAAGTCTGCTGTCTCAAAGCAGTAAGTTGGCAGATGTGCTTGTACTTTTTTAATGTTCTTTGAAGATGCTGTAATTCTTTTCTCAATGCTGTTCTTGTAATTTGTGGCTATAGTTATCCGTCTTTTTTTGATAGTCTCTCAGTGTTTGTTCTGTTCTGATCCATATCGTATTATCTTCGGCTTCAACCAGCCAACTCTCTGTTATGCCTCTCCTCCTGTTTATCATCTCTGACACAAACCCTCATTATCAAACAAATCAAAATGTCTTTTTGGTGATATAAAAGATTACATTCAGCAGACTCCCTCTTCAGCCCTTCTCCCCCATTTGGCCTTTAGATGACTGTTTCATCGCTTCTGTCATGTTTGGCACCAAATCAAGGAATACGAACCTGGCTTCGTGCCCTTCTGTATGTGGTGAGTTACGATTTAGCTGCCAGAGGTCATGAGTGTCTGACTCACTTCAGATTGAGGTCTTGAAGTGCAACTCAAATGGATGCAGACCTGTCACGCAAAATGCTACATACTTACTAGTTACTTACTTATAACTTGCTCATAGGTGTTTCAGTAAGCTAAGATTGGAATACAAAACAACTTGCTAGTGGCATGGCTCTAGAGATGGAAATGATGGTCTCTGACTGAAATATCTCAACATCTATTGCATGAATTGCCTTGGAATCTGGTACCAACATTCACAGCCCCCTATAAAGAACTCTACTTATGACTACCCTAATGACTTTGGTGATCCCCTTGCTTTTTATCTAGTCTCACCAATAGGCTGACATGTGCTTTTTTTTTTACTGCAATGTCTTGTCCCATTACAAAGAAAAAAAAGATGCTGGAAAAACACTTGGCTGGAAACACAACGCTACCAGGTAGAGTGCACTCGGTACGCTTTAATTGATTTAGTTAATCTAAAGTTAACCAATCTAGTGGTTGAGGTGAAGGTAGTATTTCAGTCGATCAAGAATTTCTTTGGTTCACTACAGCCGTATTTACCAGAGATGCATCGTTTACGACAACACATCTCCACCGCACCACGAGAGTAAGTGAATAGTATGGTCTACAGTGCAGCTTACATGATATTCATTACTCCCTATTTCTTTTTCTGAGACAATGCGCTGCATGCGTGTGTGTGTGTGTGTGCGTGCGTATGTGTGTGTGTGTGTGTGTGTGTGTGTCTCATTAGGCAGTGTTCCAGTGACACTGTTGAGACAGGGGTCACTTCCCAATCCTCTAGGGGTCATGCAGATGTACAAAGAGAACAGATGACACAGCACACAGGTCCATGTTGTCTGGAGAGAGAAGGTAATTAGGGCTACGATCAGTGTTTAACAGCCAAACACTGTAACACTATTGGAAGTTTACACTGGTTCACAGCGAATGAAAGGAAAGAAGGTAGCTGCCCTCAGCGGAATTCATAAGCATTAAAAACACACCTTTGCTCAGTTCAATTCACACAGAAGTTAAGCGGTTACATCCTTATTTTGTCTGATATGACTATTAGCTTATGGTGGCTTGTGTTAGCCAATGTAAGCACACTCCCGTAATGGTTATGGCTGGGCATTATGGCCTTCTATCCTCATCAGGTGATTTCATATCTTGATAACAATAGGTTTCACAATCAGGTTTTTTGGTAATACATGTTGTTAAGAGCTGTAGTGCAAAAGGAACACAACGTGCAAACCACATATATATGATAGACATTTTTATATTGTTTTGATGATTTGATGAACATTGCCATAAAGCCCAGCCTTACTGTCTTGTAGCGGAGATTAGGTAAGTTCACTTTTATATGATTCTTCTCAACTTGTGCTACTATGATATAAAAAATACATGAAATATTTATTGTCAATGAAAATAGTAATTATTTGCTTCTGGTCTTGGCTAAACGTGAGCCATTACTAGCCTGTCTGGAACCTGATTGATAAAAATAGATATGGAGTAAGGTAAGTTAGCATAATCAACCAACTGTCATCCAGAATATATATATATATATATATATATATATATGAGTCTCTGGTCACTGCTATGTTAGTGTCTTTGATGGACTGATGATCTTTAAAAGATGTATGTATCCAACAACCACATGTCTGTTTCATTGTTTTTCATGACCAACCATTAGTTTGCACTTGTTTTAACAAGACTAATGTCTTCCAGCCTTTAAATTTGCAAGTCCAATCATGAATCTGGGAACTTGCCTCCTCAGAAAACTAATCGCTGCCAAACCCATTGAATTGTAAAATTCAAATGTTCTTGTGATTTACAAGCAGCACAAGTAGAAATGTAAATTAGTAATTCATGGGACTTGATCTGGGATACTTAATACCCACTGCCAGTAGCAAGAATCATTTGGATTGACTAATTGGTAGTCTTTCTCACTGTTTCATGATGCACAAAGCATTGCATCTTTATGATCATGACTCATTTGACATTCTCATCTTTTCTCATACGTTCAGTCACAGCTATTACGATTACAGAAGACAAATAATCATTCTGTGAAAACTTATGCCAGTAAAGTGAAGTACAACAAGGATCAGGAAACCATTCATTACCATGCATTAACTGAAATTATGATTACAGAATTATGTCACTTACAATATGAGAAAATGAACGGAATTAAATAAATTGACTTACCCTGGTTGACAAGTTAATGCTTGATACTTTTAGCTGAGGTATATGTCACCGCTGCAGTAGATCACAACAGACTCCACTAAAATCACATGGCCCAGAGTGTGTGGCGATGCTGATGGCAACTGTGGGGAGTGAAGGAGTGACTAACTCTGCATGCAGCTCAGAAACTACTCTGAATACTGAATATCAATGACTTATAGGTGGCCGAGGTCCTGTGTAAAGTATATAGCAATGCCTCACACAGAGGGGCGATGGTAATTTATATGCAGCAGTAATGGAAATGCTGATGCAAAACACTACTTTGCAAAACAATATATGTAGAGCTTCGATGATACATCTGTCTGGTTCTTCTAAAATGTGTTTTTATTCATATCTAAGAACACAACTAAAGATTAGAATGCTGAAAATAGTGCTCATCATAAGGTGAGATACCGCTTTGCAGATTGTGATATTCAAAGTTATTGCAGCGCCTTATCGTCTGCAACACCGACGTTTCTTCTCTTGTCAGCACCTATCCTGTTCTACTGTGGATGATGTGAACAGTTTGACTCTCCAAAAGGATGTATCCAACATTTAGGAACAAGTGACAAGTGTTTTTACAAAGTGATTGGTTTGCAGCTGTGCCAGTGGCTATATAAGTCCACATCCATCAGAATTGATTGAACTCTTTTTAGATAGTTCTGAAAAGCTGCCCCAGAGCCATATCTGCTGGCTGACTAAATAAACAACAAAACAAATGACTGTCACTGCAAAATCAACACATATTAATGCCAGAAAATTGAATGTACTTTGTAGTGCAAATTTTATGACAAAATAAGACTGTTACAAGACTAAGCTCATAGCGAGACTTGAGTCCTTTTAATCATGGCTGCTCATTCCTGAAAGAACTAAATCAGGAATTTAAGACTTTCAGATTTTGTTTATTGGACATACATTTAAGCATTCAAGAGTCAAATGATTTTCAAACAGCCATTCATTTTGGTAACAGTAATTCTTTGCTATCTTAATATTGACCGACCTGCAATGGTGTTCATACCTGGACTGGTCATTTAAAGACTCTCATCACCATATTCTAATTAAAAGAAAAGGCACTACCATCTAACAGTTGTTGTTCACTTTGCATTGCTGAATCTGTCTTGATTCAGTTATACACTTAGTTTGGCAAATATTGTGTGTCTTTTTCCCCCACCAACTTACAAATCTACACACTGACTGAGTAAAATCAGAGCGAGAATTTGTGCAAGTGTGTACATGCGGAGCATAACAGATCAGCCACTGCAGCTCATTGCTGAAACGGGGAGAAACACAACAGTCATTCCAGTAAATCCACCATAAAATCACACAATATTCTCTTTCCAAAAATATCCCATATATGCTCTTTACATTTCCAGGGTTGTTTCCTTTTTATTTTAGGCAACATTGCCATTACCTAGTCAGAAAGAGTTTTGTCTTGCTCATTTTGTGACTAGTTGGACCATTTAGGACTCTAACAATTTTAAATGTTTTAAAAATAAAAAGGTTATTAATAAAGTTTGGATTGAACGTCTTCTCCACGTCTTTACTAGTGTTCCCAAATTCCTTCAGCCTTTGGGGGGCAGTGTTGGTTCATACCTCATATTGGAGACTTTTTTTTTTTGAAGTGCTCACAACTTCTTTATGGAGGAGAGAATGACTGAGCTGGTGGAGAAGAGGCAGGGAAGTGTAGGAGTTTGAGACTGAAAACATGTTGGAAAGAAGAAAGAAAGTGAGAAAATTGAGTGCAGATACAAACAGAACGGTGGGTGGAGAACAGAGGAGTGCTAAGTTTGATTACAGTAAGATGGTGATGAACATAAGTGTGATGCAGCAATGCGAAAGTTACCGATGTTTGGTCAAAGTGACCTCTCCAGCGTGACAACTTAAATTAAGCGTCATACCACTGTAAAAAACAAGCTTAAATTTCATGCTAGTATGGGAAGCAGAAATGAGCAGTGACCATGAAATGGAAGAGCTTGAGCGAAGGATCATTTTGCTACATAAAAATAGCTCTCTCTGTTTAGGGAGGCTAAATATACAGTAAAGTGTGGCAGTCACACTTAATGGCGGTTAATGCATTTCCTTCGCACCCTTCAACAACCCACTTCCGCAATCCCTCCCTTCCGTGTCCCCTGATTTTGTTTTCCCCCGGCTCATCGTCGTCTCTTTCCCTCGTCACAGTATCTTCCATTTTCTTCCTCTGCTGTCTCTCCAGGTAGATGAGGCCCTTGATCAAGAGGAGGCATTTGTGTCAGTGTCATGCTGTGGAGTTGATGTGGAATCAAGCTACTCAGAGAAAGTAATTCACTCCAAACAAACTGAATGTCAGAGGCGTCCTTAAAGCGCTTTGTCTTCAGAAGTAGGTCAAGGGGGATAAACTGGAAACTCGGAGGCGAGTTCTCATCTCCCTTATATGTAGACTATTAATTCAGCACTGTAACTTAACATAACTTAAAATGTATAAAGGATCAAAACAAGTAAATGAGTAGGAAAAATGAGAGAGCAAGTAACTACAGTAAGTGTGTAAGTAAGTCCTAAATTCAAAACAGCCCAAAGAGCTGGAGCTAATCTTCTATTTTGTAGCCCGCGGCAGATTGATGTTCAAATACATCCTTTGGACAAGATGTTAGACTGTTGCTAGCCCTCACACCCAAACCCCTCTTTCTGATGTTGGGTCCCATGGAGGAAGGGGCTGGCTCACATTTTCACTTTGTCATAATCTGACCTACTTTTTGGGGTAGTCGCATCATTATAATAAAAGAGAGATTTTCCTATATCAAAATGTACTAGGATATGTCAGATATAGGCACAGTCTCATTAAATAATGATTTGTATAATACGATACATTATTAAGGGCATTGAGGATATTAAAGGAGCTGTACTCAGCATTCAGAATATTAATATAGCAGCAAACAAATATATATACCATGTAAATATAGAGCAGAATAATGGCGACCTGAGCAGAGAATTAAGTCACTCTCCATCATGTGTGTTATAAGGCAAGTTTTTCTGTTTGATTAGCGGTCCGGCTGCGCATGCATGTCAGTGCATGTGTCTGTGAATAAAAGCAAAAAACATTTTGGTGTATTTTCTAATTTCTCCGTTGATAACAACTGTACAGATTTCTAGTAATACATTCATTTTAATGATATTATCGGGGTCAGCTGTACAGGTGGCGTGTAAAGTGACTTGTTACATGGTGATGGTGTTAACATTGACATTGTGCCCATGTTAGCAATCTGATGTTAGCATTCAGCTCAAAGCACCCAGTGCCTAAGTCCAGCTTTGCAAAGTTGCTAGCATGGCTGTTGACTCCAGTGGTGTAGAGTGTTAAACTTTAATAAATGAATTGTGCTAGCATCTATCGTAGATGGTGTTTCACGCTCGCACATTTTCAGTGTTACAAATGTGTGAATGGGTCATACATATTGTATGAGTCAACACGGTTTTGTACTACATTGTCTCCATGATATCACCATTAGGGATAAGAAAAATATGGTAGCATAATCAAAGAAAGGTACTTACTGAGTTGTAATGAAGGACAGATCAAAGGTACAGGTTACAGGTTACGTGTGGAGATGGAGAAATTTATGCAGATAATGACCTTTCTGGTATGAAAGCTCCAACGTTGTTTTAATGCAGGAGAATGACGACCTTTTGGCTCTCACACTGTGTAGTTAGGGCTTGTCTGGTGGTACAAAAATACAAACAAGCAAAGCAACATGACCGGAAGATAAAGGAGGCCTGTGGATTACATGGTGATTTAAAACATCAGTCTATATGATTCCTTATGCAAATGAACAAAACTCCCATTTGTGCTAAATCTATACAGCACCTATGCTGCAACAATTCAGAAAAAAAGTCCAATACGATGACATACCACTGATCAGAGAGTTTCACCAAAGAATTAACTTTAAATAGGGCCTCCTGAAAGCACCCCGTGCAGCATTCAGGCGCCTGTAATGAAGCCAATCACTTTTAATTTAGCTTCCCTGCGTCAGCTCTGTGATGGTGTAATTGGGTTACATAATTAACACTTGCAGGAAAACAAACCATAGCACTTCTATCAGTGTCTTGCAGGAGGATGAGACGCTAAGAGCTGTTGCTAGGGGTCTGATTAGGTTGGTTCTGCAACCACAGGGAGAGAAAGTGTATCAGCTCACTGACATATCTCAGGCTACGCTGTTCCGCCACTAACAGGTAAAATGGTGAAAGGTGGTGTGGAAAAAAGACAGGAGAGGAAATGCAGAGAGGCGAAAAGGATAAAGGATAAAGGATAGAGGAACAGAGCAGATGAGATAAATTAAGAGAGGGAGAGAAATGAGGGAAACGAAGATCAGATGGGATTAGAAGAATGAAGAGTAGACGAAAGAGGAGAGGAAATTACTCTGTCCTAGGTTTAATTGGCATGAAATGTTACTTGCAAAAATAAATGTTTGAGCTTGAAAGGTTACCATCAGGTTCTAGACTGCTAGTGGCATTAATAAGCCAGCTTGTTTGAATCTCTCCCTCTTTCGTGGTAGTCTTTGTCTTTCTTTCTTTTCATCATTAGTTGCATGTTTCCTCTCCCCAGATTCTAAGGTTTATCTGAACAACAAGAGATGATCCACAGTTCTTATATTTTCAACTCTAATTGCAACCATCGGCCAAAAAGTACATTGGCTAAAAGTACAATTCAAAGCTTGAAATGTTTATTATATTTTTGTCACAAGAGCCTGACACTCCAAACGGTGCGATGAGCACTTATTAATAATGAAATTGCCATATGCAATATGAAGTAGACGACTGGTAGAGGAAGAAGAAAGGGTTGATGAAATAGAATGCAAGGTCTTCATTAAGCACAGTGACAGCAAACCTGCTTTCACTCCACAGGGAGCGGGCGCTCAGGGACGGCCTGTGCTCTGAGGCTACGACATGTAGGAGAAGTCGGTGGAATTTACTTTGAAGCTAGTTGAAATGCGGACTTGCAGCAGCAGTGTTGGACAAACTTTCAACAGATTATCTAGGGGAAGAGAGAGCAAGGAACAGAGAGAAAAAGAGCAGTCGTCACTCTGACACTGCAGCAGCGAGCAGCCAATCAGAGTCCAATTAAAATCTCCGCTCTCTGGATAACTTACAGTAATTCACAAGTACAGAGTGTAGAGCTTAATTTCATCATCACTTATCAGCAGTAGCTTTGCTGGGAAGGCAAAGAAGTTAGTTCAAAATCATGACTCCTAGGATGTTTGAATGGATGTGCGTCTCTGGATCTACCTGCTCTCCTCGTGGGGGAAGTAGTCTCCTAATGGCAGGAGTGAGGCAGAGGGATCACGGGATGCGCTAGCTAGCTTATTTCTTGTGTAATTTGTGGTCTGATAATCAGTAAATTCATCAAATTCAGTGCCACATATCTATATTTCATTTTTAAAATAATAATTTCCAAAATGTATTTTATATTTTGGAGGACCTGTGCGAGTGCGGTTTCCATGGGAACACCCCCCCCACCCCTTTGTCACCTTGCCTAAGGACAAAATGCTGTACTTGCTTGTTTATAAAATTGTCATGACTTTGTGAATGATTGATGTCCTGTCACTGGTTCAGTTGCTCATCCTCAACTCAGAAAGTGGGCAGACAACCGTTAATCGTGTAATAGGGACTATTCATCATGTGACAGATGTAAAAATGAGGCATTAAAAAAACACCTAGTAGATATTAATCTAAAAAAAATGATCAGCAGGCGTGTTCCCCTGGGCAAATTATAGGCTACTACTGTTCAGGTCTTAAAAACCAGACAGCAATTGACTCTGAATCAAATAAACCTTTCCAATATCTGCCAAAATGGTAGTTTTGTCAGATAATTATTTTGCTTTTGATGTTGGACTGAATGATTAATCATGTGTTATATAGTTACAGCTACACGATAAAGCACAAGTTGGTCTTCTATAGCTTTCTTTACAGCTGCTTATTTACTTTATCTCTTCGACAAACCTGGTAGGAAACATTCAGTGGATGTGGGTGAGCTGCTTTCCTGAAAAACAAATTTAAAATTTACATTCCTCTTGACGCTTTAAGGACTTCATGTTGGCTTTATAGTAGAGATTAAAAGTTCATTCTTGAACGTGAAACAGTAGTTGGCAAAACATATTTCACTGTGAGTTCAGCCTGCTTGTTTGTGAATCAGCAGTTTGTGTGACCGAGTCAGGGTTCCTTTATTTTTGAGAGTGCTTGTGCCTCTGTAATAATCTTATATCTATGAGGTGGCATGTGTTTAGATATATACTGTATGTCTGTGCTTGTGTGTTGCTCATGAATCAAATGGTGTCTATTAAAACCTGCATCAGGTTTACACCCAATCAAAGAGGACTTTAGACTGATAATCTGCTTACAGACACCGGCGTGAAAAGAGAGGCTGGGTGCTCAGAGACAGGGAGGAAGAACAATATTTCTGACTGGAGGACAGATTTTAGATATCGCAAGAGAGACGGAATAGCTGGAAACAGAGGCATAGAGGACATGACAGGAAAAAAAACATATCAGGGTCTTAAAGGTATTTTGTTTTTAATACTTACCAAAACTCCTTTTATTTAGTGGTATTATACTGGAAAGAGAGAAATGATTGAACTCTGCGTAGATCCACTACATGCCATGAGACTATACGCACATTGCATGTTTGCATGTGTAAGTTGTGTTTGTGTTCCTTCACCCCACTGATTTATCATTTGCGTATGCTTTGTTAGAACACCTTCCTCTCAGCTGCGGTCAGGCCTCATTATTGATGGATAAGGAAAGAGAGCTAGTTACTGACAAATTCTGTCTGCTGCTGTTCCAGTCTGTATGTTACGATCGGAGCAGCATGCCATTAAGCTAGCCCTGGAGGTAGAGAGAGGTTCTCAGCTTGTGCTTCAGCTCAACTCGCACTAACACCATGACTGATTTACACAAACTTTTATGTACCCATTAGCGCTGCGGTGTAGCCTGTGTTGGGTCTAGCGTGTGACTGGATGTGTGTGTATGTGTGTTGCTCTATACTGCAGACTCAAAATGTTCACTTAGCATCATTCATTTTTACGAGGATCGCCAATAGGATTCTGGCAGTTATGTAGTCTATCCATTTTCTTTTGACAGCGGACAGTTGTGCGTCTTTCCTTAAATGATAAACGCCTTCAACTAAGGAATATATTACAGAATAGCTGCTGCTGCAACTTTTTTGGCAGGCGTACATGCAATGATGAGCAGTCCATTTAGAATACTAATAGAAGAAAAAACACATTTTTTTTTTCAACCAATTCAAAGTTCTATATCACAGCACTGAAATCCAGATGTCTTCTCAACAATGGGACTTTGTCTTGCACTAAACTTACACATGTGTGACAAGATACATACAAAAGTTGGGAGGTGTTTGATCAACCCTGTCTTGCTCTATTAATTATCTTTATATACTACAAATTTGCAACAGCAAATATGTTTTGCAGTAAATCTAATGTTGCTTTTATTTTAAAAGGATAATATTGAACATATGTGCTATACTTTTATCACTGACAGTGTATTTTCCCTCCAGTGCAATATTGCTTACATACTGTATATGTTCATACAAGCACATGCATCATTTTCGCTTTACTTTTAAATAATTTGCAGTCATGCTAGGGAAGGGGGCAGTGTCCCAAAATATGCAGAGTCATCCATTCCCCCTCTCTCTTTGACCCATCTCCTCCTCTACTCCCCAAACAACAAAGCCACACCAGCTAGGGAATAAAAGTATGAATACAATCGCTGCAGCAGCCTCAGAAAATCCTCCCCCCTCAGTTTGGGGGGATGATTGTCTTCATGGTTCAGTAAAAAGATGCCTTGAGAGTCACTTCAAAAAGGGGAGTGTGAAGTCTTACAAGTCAGCATTAATGTGGACACTTGGGTCTGAGAGCCAATAGCACGGCGTTGAGTGGGTTCCTCGGAGAATGTGCCATTGACAGAAGAGTCTGAAACACTGAGAAGAAGCAAAGAAACTTTGGCATCAGAGCAATATCGAAGACAAGATTGAGTGTCTTTAGCCACAGCGGATTAAACAAGGAGATTTTGCATGTCTTTATTCTGGACTACAGATTTAGATGGGAGGATAAGCGTGTTCTTGAAGCTGTAATTAACATATTTCGGACAAACTAACACTAAAGCCATTACAGAGGTGGAGCTTTTTACAGGATCAATGCAGACATAATGTTTTGGCACACAGCACAGTAGTTTCTCTCCACTTTCTGAGAAGTGCTTTTTCAAAAGTTTGACACAAAAAGTTTTTCCACATTGGTGAAAGCTCAGCATACTGGAAAAAAAATTGACCCAAGTTACCCTTAAGACTGTAATGCAAAAAAAAGCTGAAAGGTGGAAATGTTATAACCTGAAGCCAAAGTGTGTACGTGTATGTGTGTGTATCCTAGGTCCCTTGGTACTCTGCTTCAAGGCTAAAACGTCAATTACTTGTGATGAAAAGAAGGCAGGAGGGTGGAAATCCAAGACAAAATGCAGAGCTAAGGTGAAATCCGGTCAGCTAGAATCTGTCGTGGTGGCGCCCTGAGGCCTCAATCTGTACAAGATGTTTCTCCGATTACTCTCCCCATCAGCACAGCTTGTGGAGAACTTCAGCCTGGAGTGCTGTCCCCCCTCTTTAGTGCCTTTAAATTCTTCAGTCACACAGAAACAGTGTGTTTGAGCTTTGACAGGCAGTGTTTTTGTGTGTGAATGTGTGTCTCTAATGTCAGGAGAGTACATGTCTTGTGTGTTTACCATGTAGTGTATGTATGTGTTTGTGTGTGTGCAAGTGGAAGTATACAGGGACACTGTGCACAACTGTATTTTCATCTGTCCCAGTGTCTGCAGTATTATTCGTGTTCTGATTGGTAAAATAACTAATTAAGTGAAGCTCTAAGAATCTTCTTTCTTATGTTTTAATTAATCAATTAGTTGAATTATTTGTATAAATGCACTGCTTTAAGCTTATAAAAAAAATATGTTTTAGTTATTTGTTTATCTTTGAGTTTTGCTTCTTAAAAATAACTTGTTTCTAACTTTTGTTGAAAAATTAAACCTAAATACACTGTTATCCCTTGTCACTAGCTGCTAGCCTGGGAACCAGATGAATCAATCAAGCTCATTTTTCATTTGCTTTCAACAAAAGCTAGAAAGTTCTTTTTAAGAAATTAAACTCAATAGTAAACAAATAACCACAACCAAGGATTTGCCAAATAATTAGTTTTTCTTTCTTTTCATCTAATAGCAGTGCTAATATGTGTTTTGGAATTAAATTAAATCGAAAACAAGCTTAGACAGGTCAATCCCATCCTGTTAATCATCTCATGACCCCTCTGATTTCTTTTGCGTTCCCCGCCCTTTGATTGGGAGCCACTGCAAAACTTTAAGCACATTAAAGTTGTTCCAATTTGTTCGATAGAATACTGTCGCACCTAATCCCAATCTTCAGTACCACCATGTGCATGTGTGTTTGTGCACGCATAAATATCCGTCAGTACTTGTCTTTGCGGTGATGTCAGGTGCCTCATTAACAAACCGTTTCATCACCTCCTGTCTGCTCTGCCAAGTGTGATCATTTCTCCACACAAATCATTTTGGGTGTCATCATAGATAGCCATTGTTGTGTATATACAATATAATCAACAAAATTCTCCTAGGAGGGTGCAAAGTAGTAGGTATTGGCAGATATGGATTTTTTAGGGCCGATACGATACCGATTTTTTAAAATCAGCCTTAGCCGATGATCGATATGGACTGCCAGTTTTCTTGAGCCAATATTTGGAGCTGATACTACTTGCGCACCCTCAATTTACATCATAACAATTAAACAATGATGATAATCAGAGTGTTACGAGTCAGAAATTTTAAAAAAGAAACATTGATTTAACTCAACACGGAGCTGCCTGTGGACGCCTGTCTGCAAATGATGCCAAGAAACAACATCGGTGACTGCAGCAGCCGACATTGGCCGATACCGATACACCTAAAAAACGTAAATATCAATAATGTAAATATAATAATATCAAAAATAATGAGAGTATGAAGAGAATGAAGTCACTCTCCCTCTGTTGTAATCCAAACTTCTTTGTTTGATGTGATAGACAGTCCAGCTGCACATGCATGTTAGTGCAATCCCAGCCCATTTTCTTTTCAGTAATTTAGAGCTCCTTTTTCATTTATTGAAACAAAAGCACATGCTTTTTCCATAACTAATAGAAGTCACCTTGATTCTTCTTTATCTGGCCAAAACACATAGAGGATTGTTTTGTTGAGGAGAGTTTTGGTTTGCCCTTTCATGGAGCTCATGGACAGGGATTATAAACATGGTGGGATTTACCACGCTGTACTGCACTGTATTGTCCAAAATGTTGTTTTGGAAAAGCCAGTGGCTTAAAACTACAAAGGGCTTACTTTGGTCAGTTTTTGCACAAACAACACCACATATATTTTTTATTGGAAATGGAACTTTTACTGAAGAAATTGTCTGTACGAACAATGTTGAAGAATATTGTTGTAGATTATCCAAAGAAATTGCATTCAACTATCTTCCAATGGAGTTTAAAAGGCAAACCTAAAACTTCTGCACATAAAACCAAAAATAGTCTGCATTAGCAATATGTAAGAAAATTTGCATGTATTTTTTTCATTTTGTAATTTGTGTGAACTGACCCTTGTGCACCATAATAACACAGGCACAATTAAAAACAAGACAAGAAGTGCTTATTTGTGCAGGAAGAAAATTATGAAAAGTCTTATTAAACCATTGAATCTTCAGAGAAGTAAATGAACAAGCAAATGTGTAAGAAAGTAATTGCAGGAAGTGAAGTAGTCATCATATAAATAAATTCATTAGTAGGAAAAATAATCACACAAACAGAATGTAAACAGCAACATAGACATTTGTGAAAACGAAGCAAACATAAAAACAAAGCGAAAAATACCCTGAATAGTGAAATTAAATACGAGGTGTGTGCGTTTATGTGTGTGTGTGTGTGTGTGTGCGTGTGTGTGTGCGCCTGCCTGTGTGGAGCGATTTCTTTTGACTTGATCAACTGAGGAAAAACCTCAAAGACTTTCTTTCATCAGATAGATGACGAGTCTCTGTTTGAAAGTTCGAGAGTTATAGATTCACTTAGGGCTCACTCTGTTCACCCCTTCATGCCTTGAAAACTCAGAGGAGATGAGCTACGGCTTATCATGACCATGAATTTTCACTTCAGTGAATATATCCATTATGATAGCTATTTTCAGTGCTGTGAGATTAAATATATGCACTAGTAGACACGCTTCTCAACCCGTATTGCGCATGGATAGTCTGTTCTGCCTTGCACGATGGCGCGCAAGGGTGATGACCTAAATAAGAACAGCAGATACATGTTTCAGGGAGTTCACATGGAGATGAACATGTTGTGAATTTTCAATGAGACTACCACATTTTGGTGTGCAGGTTTCTGGCTGCCGTCCTCTTTGATTTACAGATTACAGTCAAGTTACTGCCTGTAGAGTTTGGAAGATTTAAAGCATTTTTAAACATCATGTTACTAACCATGAGGCAAAACTACCAGAAGCAATTGAGATTTTGATGGAGAAAAATTGCAGTGTCTCACTTCAGGGATATTTTTGTACTGTAGCTTTCAAAATGAAATCTGCATTACATAACACTTTATTCTTTCTTAGGGATGTTCGCTCCTTTGGTTTAATGTCTTGCTTAACTTACAAGGATAAAATAGTTTTTTTCCCCCTTGATCTTTACTCAACCCATGTTGAGGATTTCTAAGCTTTAAACACAGGAGGAGTAGAGAACCAAGGACTGAAATGATTAGTTGAACAACAGAAAATCTACAACTATTTTGATAATCAAGTAATTCCTTTTAAAATGACTAAAATTCACTGGTCCAAGCTTTTCAGATGTGAATAGTTTCTTGTTTTCTAACAAATCACTGAAGTGTTGGTTGGACAAAACAATTAAAGATTCAAGAGATTTTAAGATGCCATATCGGGCTCTTTGAAACGGATGGACATCTTCCACTATTAGGTATTTTGATAAAATAATCTGTAGATTAATTGATAATGCAAAGATTGTTATTTGCAGCCTCATATAAATCCTGGTGGTATCAAATACAATCCACTTTCCCTCATTTGTTTACTGTCATTTGAAAATGTTAAAGGACATCCATCTTAAAAGTGCAGGTAATGGAGTGTGTTTGGGAATGTGTGTGTGCATTTCTGTGGTGTGTGTGTTTGTGCAAGCCATACAGTGACATTTGTATTAGTCATTATTCATGTTAGCCTTGCAGTACAAAGCAACTTAGTCCACTGTGGCATTGTCATACAGTATTTATGAATGGTTGACATCATTCTGACACCAGAGTGGAGTATGATTCATTCACTGCTGAGCAACACGAAAAAATCACATAGATGTGTGTCTAGTGTAGATTTTTTCTTTTAAGGTCTGTATCATACATCATTCCTACCCAAAACTGATACAGGTGGCTGGAGAACACACCTGCGATATGACATTAAGAAAGTAGGAATCACAAACCTGTGTTTTGTTGAAAACATGTTGGAAAGCCTCAGAACTGAAGAAAAAAGTTTTACAAATGATGAATCACTGTGATCTCACCAAGTCAGTTTGTTAAATAGGCAATTATTCATTCAGTACATTACACCCGTTTACCTTACCATTCAAGTCAATACATGGATTTCTTTTTTAATAAATCTGGTCAATATCCATATCTTTCTCAGCTCTGCAGTCTGTATGCTGCAAATTGCAATTCTTTAATTTGTGACAAAGTAGTTTGGTTTAATCAAAGTAATTTGTCTTTTAGAGCTCCACTCAACCTAAAGAACGTTTAGAAGTTGAAGTTGATGAATCTGTGGGGAGCAGGAGCTTAATGTTTCAACATCACTTACCTCTCTTGATTTTACACATCAAGACCAGTTTACTCATGGTACAGATATTTTCTCACTCTGTGAACAGTTGTATAATCTTCCATTTGGCTTTAAAAAGTTCTGAACCAGGACCTCTAGTGTTTTGGAGCCAGTAGCTTGTGGAAAATAAGGTGTGTGAGTCAGTATGCGACAGCTGTTTTTTTTCAGTGTGTCACATACATATTTAATCCACATTTAATATCTTCTGCTGCCATCTCATTTTCACATTGGAGCTATGGGAGGAATATGAATTACTGGATTACTTCTTTAATTAAAATCTCAAACTGCCAAATATGCTTAAAGACTATTGAAGCAATTCCTATTCTTCATAATATCCCTCTTCAACTGTCCCAGAGTCTATGAATCCCCAAGGACTATGTTGCACAAGGAAAAGTAAATGCTTAAAAGCAGCCCTTGTTGTGTTGTACTATTTGCAACTGCTACTATAATCCATGTGGAATTTTTGAATTAGAGGGAGTGGGGTTGTCTGAGGTACTTGTTGGTCGATAGTATATAACAGTTATACCAACAGTAGATGGCGTTCAGCACACTGCCAGTTTGAAAAAGCAGGCAGTGGGGCTGTGGATGGGGGCAGCTCTCTCAACATAACAACACATCCCCCAAGCAATTTCAGTCAAAGCAACTGGACTTGGTTATTTGTCTAGGAAGACGTTTCAACTCTTATTCTAGAGGTTTCATCAGTTCATGTCGTTGGAGTGACAGTTGACAGCACTAACAAAGTCGAAACCAACTTGGCACTTGGAGCACAAAGGGTTCCAGTGACATCATCTGCCTTGTAAAAGGTTAAATACCCGGATCTCCACACCAGACAGTTGGACCAGTCCCAGCCTGGTCAGATACGTACATGAACTGATGAAGCCTCTTGGAAGAGAGGTGAAACGTCTTCCTAGACAAATGAACAAGTCCAGTTGCTTCTGACTGAAATTGCTTTGAGGATGACGATGACCTGAACACATGAGAATGTTCACAGGCTTATAACAACACATCTAAATACAGTGTACGCTAGTATAGGCCTACTACAACTACTATACTACAGTACACTATTTATTTATTCCGTACTCACGGAAAGTCTGACTGAAACTTTGTGGCCTAATACAGTGTGCAGGACAGTTGTGCTCATTCCTGGGAATATGTTGACAAATGTAATGCAACTGATTTTTTTAGGTGGGCCTTTATTTTAAGGTGACATTGTTTTGCTGCAGCTGCCGCGCCCGTCCAAATTAACTTCTCTGTCAATACTCCTGTCTGTTCCTTCAAACTGGCGGCGTTTTAGAGCCAAACACCTGCTATGAAATACAAATGAGCTACATTCACTGAGATCAAAATCTAGAAGACTCCGGTTCAAACTAAAATCTATAGCTTTTCCCTCAGCTAATTATTGAAAGAACAAAGCCCAATGTTCTGCCGTAATCCTCAGCCGTAATGACCGGATCTATTTAACGATTTAGGTCTCCTCAAAAGGCCACAGCTCAGAGAACAAAGAGAGTCCATTTTATCGATGGAGCTGTTGCGGTGTTATCTGTTCCTTAAGGCGGGAGAGTGTGAGAGACAAGGGGAGAGGCCGAGGTTGAAGGAGTCAAAGAATCATGATGAGTAGTTATTTCATATAATGAAGTTTTTCATCTGTATATTGTGAAATTATCCATCGCTTTATTCATTTTTCTCCACATGGATAAAGTGGTGCTATTGTTTGTGTGATTTTCATCAAATATCACTGCCGCAGTGCCTTTTTTTAGTGAGCGAAAAAATGCAATGTATCAGTGATGAAACCATCTGTGTATTAATATTTTTCTAATATTAAAATATCATGTTATGGCAAATATATGCAATATCACAGGCAAATGATCCATTGTAACTTCAGTGAAAAGAGCTTTAGTTTACTGTTTTGCTTTATATTAGATAGGGTTGGGTGATATGGATAATTCATACCATGATAGATGATATCATGGTATAAATTATTTATATCACAGTAACTGTGATAGGAACAGCTCAAGGCACTTTATTACATTGTTACAAAAATCCTGAAAATCCATTTTTTTCATAACAGTCAAATATCTGCTTTTCTTTCCTGCTGTTATTTTTGTAAGTATGATCCAACTACATATCAAACCCACTGTTTCACTTCTGAAAAACAATGACACAATATCTGATATTATTATTACAAGTATCACTTGTACTGAATGTGCAATCTACTTTTTCCTTGCACTACATATAAGGCCGCATTTTGTGTATGTTTATACCATATAAAATGCTGCCATTATGTGAGTTATGGACTTTTAATGATTGAATGTATGATTGAGCTCAGAGGATGAAGGCACGCTGTCAGCATTCTGACTGGTTTAAACAGCTCGGTGAACATACATCTAAATATTGTAAATCATGTTTTATCAGCATTTAATATAACTGCATGCTAGATTACATTCATTGATGCTTGATGAATATATTTTACTTATAGAGATGATCTTACGGGCCCCTCAAACCTTAAGAATTTTAGAAAACCATCCACGACATATCATTCTCAAAACTTTTGCCACTAACTCTTTACATGTCTCATGAAATTTAGGGCATTTGACTCACACAACGCAGCTGCTCATCTGAAAGAGCAATCCCCGTGATGCTCCATTTATTATTCATCTGTGTGTGGGGAGAAAATAAGAGGATGAGAGGACAGAAAACGAGGTCTGAAACTTTTAAAAGATGAGGCAAAGTGCTGACTTGTGAACACTGAAACCAAGATGAGTGCAGATTTGAATGCAAACAGGTGGGAGGGAGAGTTGTATAGTATAGTGTGCCAAAGCCCTTTTGTAAGCATTAAGCCAGAACTGTGGTGCATGGTTGAATTAGCTCAAGAGCTAAGCAAGTGGTTAAAATTAGGGTGAGACTATTGGAGAATAATAATCAAAAATATGGAAGTCAGAGTGGAATGAGTAATGAATGGTGGCAGCCATTATGCCTCATACAGCTGCATAGTGAACGTCACGATCATTTGAGTGGAGCTTGAGTCTATGTATCTTTTGGTCCTCCTTTCAGAAACGAATAGTGAAGGAAATGATTGATTCTCAACCGATCCTTAACTACATAAATGTATTCTCTCATCATTATTTATAATCTAAGCAACTGTATACCTAAACCCCAACTATTTTGTACCTTTTTTAAATGCCAGAGGTGTTTTTTTCCCCCCTTGATTTGGGACCATTTTTACATTTGTCCTGCAGAAAGTTGTGCAGCTACTTGTAGAAAATGCCTCTCATCTTGGTCTCATTTAATTTTGGTCCCAGATAAATCAATTTTATCTCCCCTCAAATATCTGACATCACCCATTCCTGTCTCTCATCTGTCTCATAATCCCCCACTGTAAGGAGAGACCAACATCTACCCGAGAGATGCCAGCCAATTACAGTTGGTTAGCACCCATGAGTCAAGCCTAATACAGAACACCTAATACATTTTGTGTTTCACATAATATAGATCACATTATTTTAAAGGCCCACTGCTGTTGCATCGAGGATGTCTGCACTTAGTTTTTCTCTGTCTTTATGTTATGCTGGATTGTACAAACCGCAGTAAGAGCCCACCGCCTGCAGCTCTAATGGCTCACTGTGACGGCTTCTTCTTATTGTTCCATTCCTCACTGCAATATTTAAAAAGTATCCACTGACAAAAAGCACAGAAAATTCAGATATCTTGTGTGTCATTTTTAATTAATTTGCACCGTATGCAGTATGTAAGTAAATGATTAAAGCTTGAAACCCATTATTTTGCGTTTCTTATTTTTTGTCTACCCCATGAAATATAAAAATAAACTTGAAGTCCTTCTTCCCTCTTTTTTTCTCTGTTTCTGTGTAAAAGGCCTGGTTCATATCTCTCATTGTGCAGGTGGGTAGACTGATTGGAATTCTCTTTTATGGGGAGCTGTCAGCGGATTCAGCTTGTGATAGTGAAAAGAGGAATGGAGAGGTGCATGAGGATGGTACTCCTGAGAGGAAGAGAGACAGGGACCTCTTGGCTTCACATGGAGGGAGGAGGGATGAACGTTGGGTGTCTGGGTGGGATAAGAGGAAGGAAGAAAGTGAAAAGTAATGAATCTTATTTCATGACGTGTCTTTTTTTTTCCTAGAGAGAAGAGAAGGTCAGGAGTCATGTTGCTGGAGATAGAGCTCATTACTGAGCTCTAAAGTCTCAGGCTTGAGCAACAGAATCACACATCACAATTTTCTCACCGATTTTCAAGAACATTATCACAGGTAAACAAGTCCTATACCTGAACGACAAAATAGGCTATTTGCTGCTGCCTTTGAAAATGACACATAAACGTTTAATGCCATGCCACCATTATGGTTGGGTATATTTAAGATGAGTTAACTACAATGCCTGGGTTAGGGTTAAGGAAAGATTGCAGACTGCAAAATGTATTAGGCGTAAACACTGACTTTGACACCTCGGCAAAATCCCTCCTTTAACTTCAGAAAATCCTTAAAGAAAAAACTGCCAGCGGGCCTCAATTATAGGTTTTCTTTGAGCTGCCTGACCTTGACCATTTGGGTAGGAAAGCAGTCTTATAGAGAATTTTAATTTGAGTAATCGTATCTGTGTTAGATACCTTTTTCAACCTTGAGTGATGGGCGAGAATAGTCTTTTAGTGCAGTTCTTGTCCCAGCTGCTGCTTCTGTACTTGCTTCTGCCGGACATTTTTGGTGTCCACAGTTTGACACCAATGGATGTGTTCTTTCTTGCTTTATGAATGACAATATCCATACGTAATGTTGGCGTGTCTACTCTAAGATGCATATTCACTGTAGGCAGCAGGCATTAAGTCGCTTGGACTACATTGAAATACATTTCATATCGCAACATCATTATCCCCCAAAACTTTCGAGGGAACGATTACCATAACTTCCAAATCAAAAAGACAAACTTTTCACAGAGGCACAGAAGGGCTTGAATGAGACAACAATGTCCTCGTACCCGATTTACCTTCCTTTCTCTTTGGATATTTATTTGCCCTTTCTTGCTCTCTCTGTCTCTGTCTCTGTCTCTCTCTCTCTCTCTCTCGCTCTCTGTCTATGTCTCACTCTCTCTCTCGCTCTCTGTCTATGTCTCACTCTCTCTCTCTCTCTCTATTTCTCTCTCTCATTGCATCAGGTCGAGAGGGCTCAGTGGGGTTTCAGCTGGCACATATTTGATGGGAGATACAGTAGGAATGTCCCTCCACACTTTTAACAGTGATGACAGGACGTGTTATCTTCATGCTGCCTTGCCCCTGAGATGCTCACCACTGGGATCCCTGAGATAACGATTAGGATTATTTAAATGTCAATTTATTTTCTTTGCCCATTATCGCAAATGTGCTTCCTCCTCTGTCAGTAGGGAAATGTCTCTTATAAGAAGCCAATGTAATTTACGTGAAAAAAATAGTTTGATTTGATTTCAGGGCTCTGTGGGAATGGAGGACTGGGATTTGTAGATATTTTTTTCTCACGTCTCTCTCTGTATTCACATCTGTGTGATCTTGACCTCTAACATTGCACCAGCTCAGCTTAATTAAAAGTGCATATGAAAAAAAAAGAAAACAATATATATACTTTTTTTCATTCAGATTGGAGAATTGTTCATATTGGACTTTGGCTTCCAAATTAGCTGCAATGCCACAAAATGATACTTGAACGCAGTAGTATGTGAGTTTAGAATTGGAAGAGTAAGAGCGATAGGAGGAGAGAAATTCAGGGGAGTTTAAGATAGAATATATTCTCTGAGCAGTCAATATGAGGAAGTTTTTTAGTAGGAAATGTTCGCAGATGCCTCTGGGTTTTGTGGGGTTTCTGAGTGATGATGAACCCCTTCTTTTGGACAGGGGTGGAAGTTTGCTTTCTGTGAGCCTCTAGACTTCTCTACCTCTGTGACTACAGAGGTGCTGGGAGGACATTTATCAGAAGAGAGATTGAAAGGAGGGCTAAAAAGAAATTAACCCACAGTATTACCTAGACGACGTCAAACTTTAAAATAGAAGCAGATTCTCAGATGCAGAAATGTGATTGTGGTTCCATTAATCTCAACAGAAAATACAATTATAGAATCATTGGATTAAGTCTTTCTGGTATTGCATTTTGGTGCCTGATGATTAATTTTTATAGCCTGTACAGAAGAGCTTCTGCCATTTGAATTGTATATATTTTTTGCATTATACCAGATGAATAGCTCTACATGATGCACGTCTGTACAGTAGTCCTGACCAAAATGTCCTCTTTTCATAGTATTTTCTGTAATGTTTAGAACATTCCTGTGTATGGATCAGTTGCTTTAGGTGTGTATTTTTTATCGCCGCAGCTTTACTGAAAGCTAAAAGAACACTAGTCAACATTTACATTCCTGTTTTTATTGCTGATCGCTTTTGTTCACCATCTGCTACTTCAACAACAGCTTGCTCACCTCAGCCGCAGGCTAGATGCTTTTTCATGATAGACAGCACATCAAGCTGATTGACAATTCTTGGGGCTTCATGATTTACATGAACTTGAGGCTATGGTGCTAGAACGTCCAATAGATTTCACTGTAAAAATTGTTAAAAGTCGCTTGGGATGGAATTTTAGGGATTAGCATGTATGTCTGCATCTTGAGTTTCAGAAACTTGACTTGCTGTATTCCCATAGACTGTATGATAGAGATGGACATGCTGTAGCTTTTGGGTCTCAAAAGTGAAGCCAATGCGGATGTGCCTTGAACCTCCCGTCCAGCAGGGGGCGACTTCCCTGGTTGCACAAAGAAGTTCAATTGTATAGAAATCAATGAGAAAATGACCCACTTGAGATCATTCGACTTGTTTATCTCAATTGTTTTGGACCTTCCTACCATCTAATCTAATCTTACCATTCACACCACATTCCCATGCGCAGCACAGGGATTTATTTGGGATTCAGTATATTGCCCAAGGACACTCTGACATGTGGACTGGAGAATTCAGGGATCAAACCGCCAATTTCTTGAAGGGAGGACGACCCGCTCTACCTCTGAGTCACAGCCGCAGTGCAGCAGGTTCATTTTGTAAATTTCTAAATCCCATTTAGAATAAAAAAGCAGACCAGAAAGCAGGGTATGCTTTAAGGCATGGCTTATGATTGACAGGTCACCGTGCTAGCAGCAGGCTGGAGGTTTAGCAGCATAATGCATCCACAGCACTGTGTATACATTGAAATCGCTGTGAACTTTTTGGGTGTTGTCAATGTGAAAGTCTCAGGACTTTTTTGCAAGAATGCAAAATCTATAAGCCTCAGCTCAATGAAGTGACAATGATTTTTATTTGCCTTGAAATACGCTTGCTCTGTCAAACAATGCACTCTGTATGGTTATGTTTCCAAGCCACAATTGAATATGTTTTTATGCTCCGAGCCCGATGCATAATATTGTGCGATAAGATTTTGTTGGTCAAATGTCAAAGTCACTGTGACCTTATGTCTGTCCATTTCTTATTAATACAATATCTCAGAAGCACCTGTAGGACATTGGCACCTATGTCCACTTGGGCTCAAGGATGAGGACTGGAATTTAGTGTGACCTTACATAACACAGTTCTGGCATAACTAGTGGGATGTGGTGGGTTAATGCCATTCACTTTGCTTGTCTTTATTAAATCATCAGTTAAAATAGTCAAGTATTCAGGTCCAACACTACACTAATCTTGGTTGTCCACCGTAAATTTTGGGTGATTGTTTAGATAATCAGTGCTGGCAGGTTGAAGATGTCTGTGTGAAGCATCCATGTTTTTTTTAATTTTTATTTTTTTATTTAATTCCTTTTGAGTCATCATTACATATATGAGTCTGTAGGGACATGGTTATAAACTGCAACCTTACTGGTCGGCAGAGACATACTGTGAAACTGTGGTAATTTTAATTAATTTGTTACACTAACAATTATTGGTTATTGAGTGATCTTTCGAATCCTTTCTCCTAATGAAAAATGACAGCTTCTAAAATGTGAATATTTGCTGATTTTCTTTGTTTTCTCTCATATATTACTAAATACTTTGGGGTTTTCAACCGCTGGTTAGACGAAATAAGCGATTAGAAAACGTCCCCTTTAGTCGTTTAACTCTATGATGAGCCTTTTTGACAATATCCTGACATTTTATAGAACAGACGATTTTAGTAAGTTTAGTTGATAATGAAAACAATATCTTCTGATTTCCATCTTATGGAGGTTGTATAACTTTATTTTATTTATCCAAAAGACTTTAAATCAATCTCAGACGAGTGTTTATTGACTGAATAACATTCACACACCTTAATCTGTCAGAAGGGATGATTGCTGACAGTGATCAATCCAACCATCTGTGCTTTCACATGCACTTAGTGAAACTGCTTTCACTTTGGGTATGCCACCGCAGTTAAGGTGGCATTGCTAGAAAGTGGATTTCTCCATAGCCAAGTACAATGAAGGCACAGAAATGACCACCTAATGAGACTGTTGCACCTCATCTAACTCTAACATCAAGAGACTTCCATTAGAAAGAAAGCTCTCATGTAATAATCTCTTAATTTTGACCTGTCTCTTTTCTGCTACCTAATTGTTCACGTATGATTGATGTGTGTGATTCGCAGAAAGGACCACCATCTCTGTCATGTGGAACCAATGATATATCACAGTCTTTGTCTGTGGTGAGAAGTCATATCTGGTGGAGCGATATTAAACCATAGAGGTCTAAAAGCTAATAATATGCACACCCTTAGGCCTGGGTTCGTTAAGAGAGATAAGGAGATTAATCTTTGTCCCAGATCAGTGCAATTTCAACAGAGCTTGCTGGATATTGCTGGCGTGAGACAGCAAAATCTCGCTTTATGGAGGGAGAAATAACTGAATAAGAAAACTACAATGAGGTCGCCCTTGCATGTCAGTCATTTCAGAGGTCTTTCAGAGAGAAAGAAAACCGAAGTGGAGAGAGAAAGTGTTAAAGAATGGAGAGATATAAAGCGCAGCATCGGCAAGTTTTTGCCCTCTTTGATGGTGCTGAAAAGGAAATGTTCTGGATATACAATCCATGCCTCTGGTGAAATTCTTTCATTGTGTTTCATTTTTAAACCAGACGCTCCTCCAATCTTCCTCTTCTCATTCTCTCTTCCTTTTCCACTGCCTTATTCACATTCTTCCTTCCCCTCTATGCCTCTTTCCACTTCCTTTTATTTGAGGCCCTCTCCCTCTGTCACCCCTCTTCCCTGTCTCTCTGTTTCATTTCAAACCACGCCAGTATCTCAGTTTTTTCTCACTTCTCTCCAGTCATTTGCAAATTCCCTCTGCCCTTTTTTGTTTCCTTCTTCACCAACGATTCAGTCCCTACCCCCCACCCCAGAGCCCTTTCTTCTTCTCTGCCCTTTTCTCCACGCAAGCCAAACTCATCTGCCGGGTTGCTGTTCTCATGCATGCAAACCACATTAAAATCTCCATCAATATCTGACCAAGCACCTGGCTCGCTCTAAGCTGCAGAGACCAATCCGTTACCTTAGCTGGCCCACAAGCTGAATTCCCATTCAGCGGCTCAGTATGACCACAGCTCCAAGCAAACCCAGTGACAGCCAGCTTCACAATGGTGTGTAAGAAGGGGAAAAGGGGGGTTGTTATGTGTTTGTGTAGAGGGAAGGAAAGTGAGAATACATGTACAGTATGTGCAAACAAATGAGTTGTACAATGTCCTCAAGTAGAGGTCACGCTGCTTAAGCCCCACTGGTTTTTATCGAGTGCAGGCTGAGCGTGCTTGTCCTTGAAAAGTAAGACGACGATCTGATTGAGATGCAGTGACAGAAATGGGTTCTTTCAATGTGAAATCTTCAGAGCTGGAATGGAGAATAAGCAGATCTTAGACGGATTATGTCCAGGTAATGAAATCATGCAGCTCCAAAAGGGAAGAAGACAGTTTAGCCATAACCACGTCCTCTATCTTGGTTTCTCTCTCTGTCTGCCTCCCTCCATCCATCCCAGCCTCTCATTTTCTCTTTCACCCGCTCTGTAGTATGCATTGCACACAAACACACACAACCTTCTCCCTTTACCATTAAGCGCTATTATTATTTTCTGTGAATTCCCGATGTGGCAATGTGGAACGGAACCTAAAAGCAGTCTCCAATTAGGGTAGCTCTTTTCATGTCGAGGCACCGTGCTGCATATAAAATGGGAGAGAAAGCATGAATAAGGAGGAGGTGAGCTGAGCCAATGCTCACTGACAACGCACGCACGCACACAAATACACACACACATGCATGCACATCCCTAAAAACTCAATCTCATCCTAAATGTCCACAGCCTCCCTCACCAGTTTCTGTTCACCTCCAAGGCTATTGGAATATGAAATCTCTGTATCATTTGCAGCAGAGAAGGAATAAAACATATAAGGAGCTTTTCCTGATATATCCATAGTGGCTGTGCGAGAGTAAAAATTAAAAAGTTTATCTTTGAGAGTGCCTCCTGTAAAGCAGGTACTTAGAGCCTGAGGTGAGATGAAAAAATTTCCCTCTCCGGTATACTAAAATCAATTGCACTTTTTGTAAAGATTTGGATTGTGAGAGCTAATGCAGGTTTGTTTTCTCTGGTGGGAACTGATGGAAAAATGCTGTGGCGCAGAAGCTTCAAAATGTTGCTGGAAACTACAGATCATACTGATTGGAGATGTAGCACTCACGTCGCCCCTTTTTCTCTGCTCGTTTGTCTGTTTGTCTGTAAACTTTAATTCAGAACACAAATTATATAGTGGAACCGGAACCAGCAGGTACTAAGATTGATGGTTATCTGCTTGTGTCTTTTTTATTAACTTTACTATAAGATCTTATTTGCCTGGCACTAGCCTTCTGCTTAGTTTCTCTCAGTCAGACAAAACCATCCGTAAAACCTCTACGGGGCTTTTCTACATGGTCGAAATATACCAGCCAGCCAGGCAAAACAAGGGGGGATTTGGCTTGCACGGGGGAAGTAGAGAGAAAAGCAAAGGGAGCCAGCTCTGAAAAGACAATAATTCAGAACCTGCCAGAATTATTCCTAGAGGCCTCTTCCCTCTCTAATTCCCTTGGGTGGAGGTGTATTTAAGCTTTCTGGCTGTGTATCATTGAGGCTTTGGATAGCATGTCCTTCCACTGTAACAGAGGCAGATTTAGACGTCTGCACTGGAGCCTCCTCTGCCTCTGTGACACTTTAAATACATTCAATCTGGATCCTGTTTCTCATGTCTCAAACCATACAGGTCACAATTGTAGTTTGGGGTAGGAGCTTTCCTAGAGTATGTTTCTGACTTATTCACGCTGAAAAAAAGGACAATCAAAAGCTACTTTCTTGAAAAAAGTAACATTTTCAAGAACAATAGTGCACAATAGTGCATATGCAGACAAACATGTGCATATGCAGACAAACACCAGACTTCTCACTGCGCATTAAAAGGAGGAGCGCTGAGCTCCACTCATATGCAAGTTTGCTACAGCCACTTTAATGTCTTTTACTTTATCTGCAGTTAAGTGTATGTACTGTAAATTCCCTAGCCTGGCATCACAAAACTAATTAGAATATGCATATTAGTCTAGGACAGTTCAGTTATTTTTGATTTCCAAGGGGGGTTATCATCGGTGCGGACTGAAATGCCTCTGGACACAGTTGAGAGTTACAACCAATGAAAGCAGCATAACAGGACCTACAACCGATTGCAACAAGTGACACATGAAAGCTGTGGACATCTTTGATCTGAGTTTTGTGAAAATGTCGCTCAGTATATATGATGCTCCCCTTTCAGTCATTATCTTAAACCCGCCCTATATGAGTTACACTATTGTGATTGGCTTCCCCTGGCTGGCTAGAAATCTGTCTGAATGGGAGAAGGGCAAGATGTACCTGCCAGAGCAAATGAAACACAAGTTGGTTTTTTTTGGTTTCAAGGCTAAAATTTCACAAATAAAAGCCTGTATTTGTGTGGTCAGCACAAAAAAAGGCATGATGTCACTTAACACCATACGTCACTGAACATGGAACCATCCACTGTAGCTTTGTTAACATGATGGAAGCTGATTACAAAATGTTGCTTGGTCCAGTAAATGAGGCAGCATGACTTGGAGAGGACTCATCAGCCAGAGCACAGTGGCATAAAGCCTGGTTAAATCTACTGAAAATGCCACCCAGTTACAGTATAATCAAACAGACCTCTATACACATCAGACTGCTCGGCTACAAATCAAACTGTCTCTGAGATGGACAGCATAGTGTTGCAGTGTTTACACTGTATAAATTGTCCTAGCAGCTCGCGGACTTCATAACTTAATCCAGAACAGAGCACTGCAGTGAATTGCAGCCTGCATGCACAAACTGCTGCAGTGTGTGTGCGTGTGCGTGTGTGTGTGTTCATGAATCAAAGCAGAGGAAAGAAATGTGACAGTAAATGACAGCAAAATGTAATAAAGACCTTTATAATGAGCTGGTAAAGAGTAGAACATTTGGATCCACCTTTAATAATGGCTACTCATTGATTCAGTTATCTAGCACAATATGAATATTGAATATTTTGAAATGCCTCTCGTGGCAAATATTGACACGCGATTAATTTAGATTCATTACTCACAAAGCATGTAATCATGTAGATATTTAAAAAAATCTTTTGAGAGCCCTAATTTCAACACAAATTATGATCTTTCCCTAAACTTGACCTTGACTTGAAGTCGTTTTTTTTACCTGAACTTCAACCAAACCCTTACCATAGCATTGTCACATAATAAAACAGATAATTATAATTATACAGTGATTTTTAACAGTTTTGCAAGGTACAAAAGATGGGTGGCTCTGTATCAGCTCATTGTGAGAGTCTGTATTACATTTTTCTGTCATTTACTCTTGTGTGTCTTTCTTCTCCTATTAATTTTCCTCTCCATATATATATATATATATATATATATATCCCATTAAGAGGTTGAAACCAATCACAGGACGTGACCAGTCACAGGACGTGACCAACCTTATTTCCCTTACCATCAGAAATAAGCCGGAATCCATTAGCCACCCAGTCAGAAATGTGGAGATGTTTTGAAGGTCATTTTCAAGAGGGTAAAGTCAGTTGAAGATTTCAGGAGAATGAGTTATTGATTGTATTGAACCTGTGTCATGCATGAACAATTGGAAGAAATTGAGCTCATTCACAATATTTAGTCATTTATCGAAGACAATGAGCCTTTAATGAGTTATCGATATTGAATGGGCTTTATATTGAACAAGACTCATGCATGATAAATTAATTTAAGGGTCCCATTGCAGGGTCACTTTACTGGCTCTCGGTGGTCTTATTGTAATTGAGTGAGATTAGGATGAAGCTATACAGTCATGACACATGAATTAAACCTGACTTTATAAACCGTACTATATTTACACTGTAAGATGTGGTTGAAATATTTGGTTAAAATGCTTTAAACCGAATAAGACCAAATTACTTAATATGTAGGACAGTATGAGAGTTGAGCAGGGAGAGGATCTTCTCGCCGAAACAACCTTTTTACTGGGTCACAGCAAGGCAAAAAAGTACAGAAGAAAGTAGAACAGAATAGAAGAGATGAATCTGGGGTATGAGGATCTTTTGGTAAGAGTCTGCATGTGAGGATAAGAGGTGCAAAGGGAAGGCTGGTGCGTCTCACTACATTTGACATGTCTCCTAGCCTCTGGCATCAGATAAGTCACTGCTCAGAAGAAGCATTTTAAAATCTCTTGGCTTATGATAACTGCTATTGGATCCGCTTAGGTAGACTTGAAAGATTAATGTGGACCACTAAAACGTGATGATAGAAGTAGTAGAAGTTGACTAAACCCATTTCAATACAACAGATCATTCAACTAGTCTTTCAAATAACTTTTGTAATTTTACTTTTTCTGTGTTTACTAAATCCTCATGTTCAGTCTTTTTGAGAGATGTGATGATTATTTTTCAGTCTAATGGTTGGCCAACATTTTTCTGTCTTTGGAGACTTTATGAAGTGTCAGTTATTTTCCCTGGCTACAAAGTCCCTCTCTTAGGTACATGAAAATGAACACTGAATATTTCCTTTTGAAAGAACTTCCTTCAAGGGTTGGATGCATATAAGGTAGGTTGCCGATAAAATGTCGGCACTTTCATTATACTGTAGAGTAGTTTTTTTCTGTCAACACAGTATTTCTTGTGGGAAATGTGCCAAATAATACCTAATTAATTGATTAATTACTCAGGTAGGAAAAAGTAGAAAAAATACCTATCGTTAGTTCCCAAATCCCCACGTGATGTCTTTGGGATTTGAGCTTGTTTTGGCATATTTTGTTATTTTTGCTCAATCAATGACTGTAACTAAATATTTGAAGATATCCTTTCACCAAAGAGTTTCTGCACTGAACTTTTTTATTTATTAACGGTTTACTGCACACTATTGTTTCCCTTATTTTCACAATACAGATATCACCTGCTTGCAGAACAGATATTTCGGTTGGTAGAAGAACATTGTTCTTATTAACAATTTTTTCTTGTTTAAGGTAGCATTTCCATACTCTCTTTAAATAACTGTTTATGTTAAATAGTCAAGTCAAGAAAACAATCTATCCTTGCAGGTGAAAGGTTAATTTTTTGTTTCACTTAAAGTTCCCCACAGGACTTTTTTTTACACACACACACACACACACACACACACACACACACACACACACACACACACACACACACACACACACACACACACACACACACACACACACACACACACACACACACACACACACACACACACACACACACACACACACACACAAACACAAATATTTCATATGCAAACAAACATCTGCGTGTGTGCTAGTGCTCCTTTCCCCTACTCTTTCACGTTTAGTTCCCTCTGTGATAGAAAGGAAATAGTTCCTTTCTATCTATTGGTTACCCGACCAAATTAATGGGAAATAAGCATGGAATTGTCCATTAATATCCTGTACAAAATGCTTATTATTTTTCCTTAATCAAAAGTATGTGCAGAGACTGATTACAGCTAAATATCTTCTCATGTAAAAGATTCTCAATTCATAGATTTTAAATATATAATAGCTACTCAACTCTAATTATCTTATAAGTGAGCACCTATGGAACTACTAACATGACTTTTAAATTAGCTTTACCCCTGTTTTGTAATAATGGTTTGGATCTATATAGCGCCTTTCTCAGTAATCAAGGCACTTTACAGAGCCCAGGTTCCATTCATTCATAGACATACATGGTGGTGGTAAACTACGATAGTAGTCACAGCTGCCCTGGGACAGTATGATGCAAGCGTGGCGTCTAATCAGCGCCTACGGCCCCTCCGACCACCTCCTCAAGGTGGGTTAGTCACTTGAGCCAGGGACACAATGACCATGACACAATAGTGCAGGGCGGGGATCAAACCACTGACCCTTTGGACATTGGCCTTCTCGCTCCACCAACTGAGTCATAATTGAGTAAATGAGTAAACAAGACGTGAGACCAAGAACTCCATTGTTTGTATAATGATATTGTGACAATGAGAGAACATGCACAATACCAGGACCCGGAGGCCTAGTACACATGTACATGGGCTTTTTGCCTCTACATGAAAATGTGAAAACACATTGAAACGCTTTTTAGAGCATGATAAATCAACAGGTGGCAATTTAATGTTATCCCCAAAGCCATGCTGGCCAATCATGCCAAAAAGAAGATGGAAAAAAGAAAGCTAAGAAGGCTACCTGGCTACAATAGCGATAGAAAATAATCTGATTTACTTCTCAACTGTTTATTTTTAAGAGGTTGAGATGGGGATTTCTGATGATAAATAAAGCAGCAACTCTAAAATGTGAAAACATAGTGCCCCACTACTTCTCGATTTAAATTCAATCTATGCTATGAATAAATAGACACGATCTGGTGGAGATATAAATATAGCACATGGGAAACAAAAGCAGGTGCAGTAGATATATTGAGAAGACAAGAGAAGAGAAGATTGTATCAGTGCTCCCCTGTCTCTCTGCAGTGCAGAACAGCTTGTTCTGCCTCTGTTATCTCACACCATCCTTCATATCGGCTTTGGTCATTCTTTACACTCTAAATCATGTTACATGCTAGATGGACCTGCAGCTACAGAGATACCACTTAAATGTACTGGTGCAGGAACTGAACAGAATTCAAGCTTTTTGTCTCAGTTGTGCCTTCCCTATGTTACAGTTTCTGGGTCTATCCTAGGTATTTAAGATGTGGACATTTCCACCACTGATTATTCACTTGCAAATGTTTTTATTGAGTTTAGATGCTGGTGTTGTCAACTCCATAACTTCTAAAATACTGTCTGCCCATGGTTTGTAAGCTAGGTTCGTACATTTCACAACACGGTTGTCGTGGAATGCCCACAGCAGAGAATGTCCTTTTTATATACAATTGTAAGTGCATCTTCTACATAGTCTTAGGTACAAAACAGGATATATGTGCTGTACATTTAATCTTTTTTGATAAACATGTCACAGGGATTATGATTACCGCAAAAAGCAAGAAAAATGCTATTAAAAAGTATATAGAGACAGTGTTCTTGGAAGGATATTTTTTATTCTTTAACTTGCAAACTTAAATAATAAAACATTTCACTCACCACTCACACACTCATCTTCAACTATTTATCCGGGGGTTACGGGTTGCGGGGTTAGCAGTTCCAGCAGGGGAACCCAAACTTCCCTTTCCTGGGCAAAATTAGCCAGCTTTGACTGAGGGATCCCAAGGTGTTCGGAGGCCAGTGCAGAGATATAATCTCCTCACCTAGTCTGGGTCTTCCTCGAGTCCGGGGTCTTCCTCGAGGCATCCTCCCAGCTGGTAAGGATGCTCCCTAGACACTTCCCTAGGGAGGTGGGGGCCTCCTTACTAGATGCCAAAACCACCTCAATTATTAATGCAGATGAACTTAAACTTTATTAAAAGTGAAATAAATAGTTAGAATTTCCTTAAAACTTTAACTTAAACCACTGTTTAGCAGTCAACATCAGAAAACTCAAATAATTTAAAGGGAAAAAAATACACAAAAATTCTACACTGCATTGTATGAGGCAACCACAGGTAATGTTCGTATCTGCTAACAGAGGACACAATATCAGATCCTAAAAGATTTTCTGTGTTTAGTGTAGTATTTCAACACAGAATACTCAAATGCATCAGTCTCATACTTATTTCATGCTGTGGGCAAACCATGGTTCGTGAATATTTCAGTGTCCTATTACGCTCCAAAGTTGTATTTGTCAGGTTCTCTGAGTCAGACAGTTTCAGGTTAAAACTTTCTAAGTCAGATAGTTTCACGCTGCAATTTCCCACTACTCTTCTACATCCCTGGAGCCCTCAATTCCCTGTTTTCATTCTGATCCACACCATTTTATATCTGGGCCTCGAAGGTAGCAACAATGAAAGTTTGACAAAGGAGTGAAGTGACTGGCAGCTACAGCTTTCTTTCCCCTCCTCTTCTTCACTCCAACCTTTCCCACTATTTTACCCACCTACTTCTAGTCACCTTTTCTCTACCTGCCTCTCTTGGTTCTCCTTTCCTTCCATCTCTTCTCTCTATTTCTCTCCCTCAGTATCTATTTCTAAGTGTCCCAGTGTACCTTGTCTTTTGTCCGCACATTTTTCTTCTGTCCTCTCTTTAGTACTTACTCCCACTGCATCCCTCATGCTCTCTCTCTTCCTCCATTCGTTTCTTGCTCTCGGACTGTCCTTCACGGGTAATTTACCAAGAGTGGCATCCATTCTCCTTTCAATCCTCAAGCTTGCAACACCATTCTTAACACAAAAACCCCAAAGGCGGAAAAGCCAATGGGGGGTTGGGGGGGTGTATGATGTTGGTGGAGAGGGGAGGAGGAGAGAGAGAATGAAAGACTTGGTTGGAAAAAAAGAGCTTGATCTCAAAAGCATTAAATCTGTTTTTTGCAGCATGGACTGAAGAGATGAAGGTATACGGTAAGGGTTGTGCTCTTCTGACAGAGTTGTAAAAAGTCTGCCCCTGCCTTTTGTAGCACATTCTGTGACTCAAGCACAGATCCTTGATCCTAACGGCTCTGTCATTCAAAGCCTGTCTAACAGACGGACGACTGAAAGCAGGTTTTCTTGCTGTCATTTTGTGAACTGATAAGGAACCACAGGTATTGATCTCTTGGAAAACTTTGTGAAACCTTTCAGTGGGAAAAAAAGTAGTACGTTAGATGTGAACTCTGGAAAAGGTTATCCTCTCAGGGCCGGGGAAATCTTGTCTTTACAGAAATGTCCAGTCTTTTTTTGCACAAAGTATAAGTGTAAAATCAGACACTTGGATCTAGGTGGAAGGTGATCACACTTTTCATATCATTGATTCTACAATCTACCCATCTGAATTCAAACGTCAAATGAATTCTTGCAGGTTTCCCAAAGTCATATGTGCTCGACAGACAGAATGGAAAGCAAAGCTAATTTGTATGTGGTTAAACAATATACATATACTGTACATACATACATTATAGAAGACAGCCTGCAAAACCTACACGCCTGAGGAGTGTTCTGTTTGTAGCTCTTTTGCATGACTACATGTCAGATTCAATTATATGTAAACCAGTATGCAAATGTTTCCCGATCTACTTAATGCAGTAGCATGTTTGGTCTGACAACCGATTAGCAGAATAACCAATCACAGCTCATGCCAACCTGATGCTTTGAACCAATATTTATGAAGGTACCTGTAGCTCAGGGAGGCCCACATATACAGACAAATCTTAGCCTTTGTTCTCACTTTGTGTCCTTAAGCCAGCAATCTTGTCACAAAACTTCTGTCATGTTAGCAGCCCAGAATTTAACCATGATAGGATGGAGCAATTCAATCTTATTTCCTAGTCAAGGAATTTATGTTGCAAAAAGTTCCTTATGCTAATCAGTTTCTCCTTGTGCTATTTTCCAGATACAATTCAATTTAAATTGATGTTGGGAGGCTGCAGGGAAAGAGCTGTACGATCAAACCAAAGGAAGGAAAAGATAACTAGGTGAGACATGATAAGTCGAGAGAAGGCAGGGTGAGGCCAAAGAGGGAGAGGAGAGACAAGACAGAGAGGGACGGAACGCACAAGACAAGACGAGGAAAGACAGGGTGAGGCACGGCAAGGTAATGTTGAGGTGAGGCAAACATCTTGTCTTGGTACACATACTGATGTTATCATCCCTTATTAACAACCAGTTTACACAGTTTAAAAGGATCAATACCAAGATTGTAAATTAATCTAAGCATAATAGGCTTCTGTATATTAAAAGGTGAATGCACACAGTAATTCTAATTCTGTAACCTGTAATACCAAAAGAAAAATAATATTGTATTCAGTACAAATTTCTTTTCCTCTACCAACTTTGTTGATTACATTGATGTGCTATCATGCCATTTTGGCCAGTTGAAGCTATAATCTCGGACAGATTAGTTTAGATGTGTCAAATATCCTTCTGCACATGGTCCAGTAAAGCAATGAGACTTCAGTAATCAAATTGTATTAAGGCAGCTTCACAGAGTTATCAGGTCATTACCTAATGGTGTCCCCACATGATTACTTTTCTCCCTTTTCTCCCTTCTCTGCTTTTCTCCTCTTTTTTCCCCCACTGCTGTTGATTTTTGATACTGAATGAAATGGACTCTATTAGGTTTGACAAGACCCTCACACTCTCTGGCTGACTACCTTTCACCTGCACAAGACAGCATGCATTATGGACTGATGAGCTTTGACAAAGCATTTGGGTCATGGTGATTTTCTCAGTTTCCTACAAAAACCGGATCTGGCATCTTGTGTCAACAAATACCTTCTTTGTTAACCGTAGTTGGTCATGTTGTAATCAGTAACAAGATGGAAATAAATATGTTTGGGAATATTGATAATGTATGTATTGCATTATCTTTACAAAATTAATTTCTATATATTGGTATGATATACCCATGACGTTGTGAGCAATGTTGTAGGTGGTACTGTGTTTATGGCGAAGTGGTTATAGTTGAGGGGCCAGCAAAAGATTGTTATGTGGATGAAAAGGGAAACCTGGCCACCTCCTGTAGCCAGACCTGGGAGTGATGCTTGCAGTGGCAAATCTTGAAACCCCGTAAAAAAATTATCAACAACTTACGTTATTTAAAGGATCAATACAGAGCTTTAAAGACCATATAAACCAACAGATATAGGCTACTGTATAATGAAAGGCTTTAAGACAGAATGTAGTACAATTCTAAAATCTATAATACTGAAAGACTATTCAACAAAATCTCTTTTCCCCATTCATCCTGGTTAATTAAATTGATTTGCTATTGTGCTTGTACCCATAACCCTGTGAGCTTTGTTAAAGGGAGAAATAACTCCTGGTCCTATACATGTAGGTATCTTTTGGCAGACTGTTTGCTGAGGGTTGCAGCAAAGATTATCAAAGTTCAAAACTCTGGTATTGTTATGACTTTATTGTGTTGATAGTTGGGCAGATCATGGAAATAGTTGCCATGGTGCACTGAACCTTGCCCAAAGAAACTGGCTAACAGCGTGTGGAGTGGTACCTTCTTGTGGGGAAAAAGCTAGAACTAGATTGATCTGTACCAACTGAATATGACAGGGCTCAACTTTCGACTAAAGATTCTTCGTCAACAGGTCAAAATACATCCAAAAAGTAAAGTAAAACTGAACTTTCTGTTCAGCACCCCTGAAAAGTTGTAATGCCCATGAACACCGGTCAATAAAACTGATGAAGCCGCTTGGATGGGAGACAACATGTCAAAACCAAAAGTCCCCTCACCTTTGACTTACTGCCTATGGACAATGTCAGGAAAATATAGGAATCCCTGTCAAAGGATTCACAGCTTTATCCTCTCAGAGAAAGACTAATTGTTTCAAGATCAGTTTTGTAAAACATCCACAGAGAATCGATTGAACCCTTCAGGCGGCTGTGGCTTGGGAGCTAGAGTGGGTTGTCTGCTAACTTGAAGATCAACAGTTCGATCCACAGCACCTCAAGTATAAAGGATTAGATAAGGTCCCGATCAGCAGATTGGCATATTGTTGCAGCCTCTGCCACCAGTGTATAACGCATAAATGTTTAAATCCAAGTCTATTTAGCATTCAATAGTAAGCTTCTTGTGGCTTCCACACTCTCAAAATTTGTAATTTGTAAAAGACTGATATTGGACTTGGTGCCTTTTTATTTTGAGGTGTTTTTATTCATTAGTGCCCCTTATCGAGTATCAAACTGCAAGTTGAGCAAATCTTCGTCACAGATGCTTCTTTAAAATGTGTCCTGTGGCCCTCAAGGTCACAGGTTTTTTATTCAAGCTACAGTAGTTATGTAACTGCCTTATCAGCATTTTTAACAAAAATAACAGATGCCAGCTTTATCACCTAATAGAGTCTTGAAGAACAGTTTGCTTTCAATATTTCTTTCAGTATTCTTTATAAATATATTAGGACCACAGTTTACTGTAGTGTATGTAGTGACAATTGCCTATATTTATATTCTATATATTCATCTATATTGCTTTTTTAATAATGAACCAACAGTTTGTAAGTAAAAGATCCATAGCAATCTTTTTCTGTTGTTGTTTGAGTCATTTTATCAAGATACAATAGAGGTAGTGAGGTGCCAGCATGCCAGCGAGAGATGTCATATTGTGTTATAGATTTTGCCAGTAGGAAAGACGTGACACGCAGCGGGGCTTTGTACAAGTGTCCTTGTATTTAATGGGTTTGAGGTAATGGCACTTTTTAGGATTACTTAATTTGTCCAGCTGAGCTGTTACCGTACTAGATGCATACTGACTGACACATACTCTTCGTCCCTCTCTTTTCTGTCACCACCTAATGAAGTGTTAACACTAATGATGTTCTTTTTCGTGGTGCTAATTCTCCTGACTGGTGTGTCACTCCTCACTGCTCCTCTCTGAGAGGTCACCTGAGGTTTACCACTGCAGTAAATTTACCTTCACACTGTGTGTGTGCGTGTGTGCATGTGGACGCACGAATGCGGGATTGTGTGTCGCCTGGCTTCCTTTTTGCTAATTAAGCAGAAAAGTTTTGCAGTGTTTGCTTGTCCGATGGCCCATGCATCAGAGCTGTCCAGCCCTGGTAAGTCCTCCCTGTGGATGGATGGCTTATTTTAGAATATAGGTCAAAATAAATATTCAGATAAGATTAATGTTAAGTGAAATTGCATTTTAAGGACAGGATGAGTCATTATATTGTTGAATAGACGGCTGATGTCAAAACAGCTTGCAAGATGTCAAAATTGTGCACTTGTGTCTAATATGCTCGCATTTTAGAGGCAACCCTTACTGATGCCATTTTCATTTGGGAAAAACATGCCCATTGGAACATACAGATAGGTAACTGACAAATTAATTGAAAAACCATGATGATGTATGAAAATAGCTCCTCTGCTTGAGGATGAGCATAGGTAAACAGTCTAATGAACAGTTATAGGCTTATAGTCTTACAACAGAAATGCCTGTTCACTAGCGATGGACCGATACATCAGCCGGCATGCGGGCTGCTGCATTCGCCAATATTTTTTTCCGGCATTATTTACAGACGGCCGTCCGTAGGCAGCTCTGTGATGATGGCTATGCCTTTTTTTAAGTTCTATGAAGGTTCCTTTAAAAAAAAAAAAACATTGAGCCTTGTAACATTTGTTATCCTCATTGTGTAATTTATTTTTTTTTAAATTGAGAGAAAAAAAGTAAAAAGTCATCGGCTAAGGCTGATATCCATATCAGTCTATCCCTACTGTTCACCAAAGCCAGACACTGTCCGACCTAATCGGGTAGGATGATTCAAATTTACACCTTCAGACTGACGCCCCATTCAGTCTCAGGTTCAACCTGTGCCAATGTGTGGATCTAAGAGGGAAATAAAAGTCAAAGGCAAAGCTTTAACGACACGAGACAAAACACACCCTGGACAGGATGCCAGTCTATTGCAGGCCCCATAGAGACAGACAGATACAGACAACCATTCACACTCACACCTACAGGCAATGTAGCGTAATCAATTAACCTAACACCTGCATGTCTTCCGACTGTGGGAGGAAGACAGAGAACCCGGAGAGTGTTTTTCTTTATATTTTCCTGTAATTTAAATACGAAGGCAACGTTTTTCTTTAGCCCACTGTTTGAGTTATCCTGATCTAAAAAACACAAAAAATGAAACACTTGTCTACTGCTACAGCTTCTTTAAAAAAAAAAAAACACAACATATTTTCTTACATTATTAAATACAGCATAATTATCATATGTTATGATGCTGGTCTAACTAGACTCCCTTAGGCTGAGTTATGTTCATATGATGTAATGATAGAGATCTGCTAGTGTATACGCATTTTCAGAGAAAGCAATTTAAGCAACACTAATTATTTTTCCTTACTTTCTTTCTTTCTCTCTTTCTTTTTTTCCCTCACACTTTGGACACTTGTTCCAGCCTTCCTCTTATAAAGGTGCTAACTACCATAATGTCACTAATGCCTCCCTGCACCGTAGACAAGTGATGTGGGCCATTATTGACTTGGTGTACAAACATCAATCCCAGTGATGTAAGGAAAAAGTAATTGAATATGAAATAGTCTGCATAGAGATCGAGAGCGTCTTGGTTCTCAAACAGACATCCACACTTGTGAGGGCATGTACACACACACACACACACACACACACACACACACACACACACACACACACACACACACACACACACACACACACACACACACACACACACACACACACACACACACACACTCTGTGGTAATGGAGACAATGTATTTCTAATGGCACCATCCAGACTGACTAGGTAATTGTGATGTATTAGCATGCCATGGTTGAGATTAGATTACAGACAACAGGGTATTGCAGTGTGTGTGTCTGTGTGTGTGTCACTTTACCGCCTCCTGCACTTCTGATTGTCCCCCAGTGAAAGAAAAGGTATTGACTCTTTTGCTTTTATTTTAAACCATGATTAATCTCACAGTAGCATGCTTAGTCACTCCTCAGTTAGGGAGTCTCAGGGGGTCTCAGGCCTGTGTATGAATAGGGATACACTTAGAACTTCTGTCCACGGATCAGGATGCACAGCATGTCTTCCTGAAGGTAGCAGTTAAATTGAAAAGGAAGGGTGTAGATGACTCTGAGAAGGTTCTTGTAATATGTCTCTTTTGTGGATTTCTACAAAATATTGCAATAAAGTTAGGCCATCAGTCGTTAATCTAATGTATTTCGTTCCCTTCTCCCATAATTCCTCACATGAGTGAAGGGGATATAATAGGTAAAATACATGATAAGTCAGGGGTTGAAACCCTGATTCTCTCCCTATTCGAGTGTACCTTTTGAACAACTCCAATTGTATGTCAGGACTGTGTGTTGTTTGCAGTCTTACATTTACCTTCAGTATTGTTAAATATCAATCAATCTAATATCATAAATATGTAAAGCTTTCAGTGATGGATCCAAAACATCTGGACCTCGACAGAACATCAATAAATCAATAAATAAGCCCAGGAACATTGTAAATGTTCTCAGTATCCCAAACAAAATTTGATTTTGCAGAGACACTGTCTGAAGTAAAAGAAGAACATTTGTTTTGATAACTTCAGTTCTTTGCTCCTCTGGGATGGGGGCAGGTGATGTGGTTGATCTTGTGATGTCAATACTGTCTGTCTTCAGCAACATCTTATTGCTTCTAGTTTTCCCCCCTCTGCACAATACAAGTGCTTTTCTTACTGCCTAACGTCAGCAAGGAGGAATGGAGGAGACATTGACATTAGATTCAGAAAATAATTACGGCTGTGATCTCAGAGGTGAAAGCACTTTTCAACGCTTTCCGATATTTGACAGTAGATCGGCATAAAGTAGACAGGAGATGTGATCTTGTGCAATGGTTTCTTATCTGTCGCCCTTTTTTCAGTTTTTTTCTCCCTCCTGGGCTCGGTGAGAGGTAGTTTCTCCTATTAGGTACCCATCTACCATTCATAATTGGGCTGCCATTACAGCTGAGGGAAGCAGGGTGTTCTGGCAGTCTTGGAACAGCTTGCTAAAGTGGGTTATTATTGAATAAATGAATTTCATTTTCAGTGACAAAGTGAAGGCAAGCAGACAGCAACAATGTATGGGGTTTATACATGCTCTGTCTACAGTACAAAATATGATAGATGAAGCATAATACAGTGTGCGAACAACATAATAACACATATTATTATAACACGTGTAGTTAGATTTTTGGCACGCATTACAAGAGTTTCAATTTCTACAGTGTGTTGAGTCGACACAAAAGTCCATTTATCTGGATGTACACACACTAACCAAATTGAATTTCAGTAATTGATAGGCAAAGTCAAGTCATAGTCACTTCATGGCTATTTATAATGTATTAAGTTATAATAAACTACAATAGGTGAGATATAAAACCCAGAGATCTGCACATAATTCACAGTCTGGGCACTGAATTATCCAACACTGGACTGAAAATGCCAGAACAGCATTTCCTTTTTGTTTATCCCCGGAGGAACGGATACCCTTTTCACTTTTACAGATAAGTTTTCTATGTTCGTAAGCTGGTATACTGGCTCCTATTTATTATTTAACAATTCATCATTTAGCCATGCAATGTGAGTGACCCAATCAGACCCTAAAAGATAGAGAACAACAAAACTGACAGCAGCATAATGGACCACCAATTAGGGAGTGACCGTGGTGGAAAGGATGCATCTACACTATTTACTGCTCTTCACATTTCACACTCCATCCCGGCTCCAACTTAAATTAAAATATCCTCCTGCAATATTTTGATGCAGAATGTGATCACGGCTGACATTGTTCTGCTTGGATCCATTTACGTATTAGACATAATGTATTGACGCAGAGCCCAGATCTGTGGCAGTTACAACTAGACCCAGGTCGGGTCTTAAAGATTCAGAACCAAGTGGACCTGTGAAGATCTCCAGCAGTGAAGGTAAAATGATAAAGGACATGTTTCAATATTTTGGGATGTTTTGTAAACTTATTAATCAATTGATTGAGCAAATAAATCCTTAAATACAGCCCAAAATGAGTGGCTACCTGCTCCAAAGTTCTTCAATGAAATATCAATATATCAATTTAAGCACATGTTTATGATCAATATTCCAATCACTACTATTATGTAGTTGTTATTTTTGAAAGGCAAGGTGGTCAGTCCTTGCAGTCTAATCATTTACACAGAAAAGTAATTTAGATATGTCACAACAGCTCGCACACACCTAATATACAGTATGTTGCCAGATTGATACAATGACACAGCATGGTACTTATTCAGAAAAAGCTTAAAATTCAGGATAATGAATTCACAGTAGGGGGGCTTTGCTGCCTAGTTTTGGTTAATCAGTTGTTTTTCTTCTTTTCATTGCCTGAAAAACCTTTACTGTTGTGATTATTATAGAGGCCATGCATTCACCTACCTGTGGAAAACAAACCTATGAATCACCTTCGATATAATCATTGAGGCAGATCCTGCACCACAAAATGATCTTCAAAACATGGTATATCGGTCACTTGAAAATAGAATAATAAAAAAAATTACCCTAAGCTTGTACTTCAAACTAAATGGATTGTCAGCCTAAAAAAGTTATAAGAAGGCCAGCTTTGTATTCAAAAAAAGAATAGCAGTTTGTCTGCTTATATGCATTGTTGATTTTGAAAATGAGCTGTTCTAATATGAAATTGTTCTCTTTTGCACAGCTCATGTCTTTTCATTGGGAAGGTTACCAACGCGTGCCAAGTAATCAATGACAGGAAACAAGAGTATTATTTTTTCACAGTTTCTATAATAGAGTATCCAATACTTCTTGTAGAAAGGAGCTGAATGTGTGTTCTTGATAGAGGTATAAACTAAAAAGAAACCATCCACTAAACTCATTGAACCTCTCTACCATGCCTTTCTCACTTTGTCTATGCACTTATATTTAATTAAGTCTAGTCAATATAAAAATGGTCAATCAAAGATAATGTGCAGCATTCTGACATTAAGCATTGCCAGACGTCTGTAATTCAGTCTGCCGTAAGGGGACACCCAGCAGGGCTTTCTTAGCTTGATGGCTCCCTCCTTCTTTCCTGTCCATCTGTTTTCACGAATAAATCCTCCCCTGCCAGGCTCCATCACCATGAGGAATTCATAAAGAGATGACCCACACATATGGCCACTTCATTCAACTGCCATCATAACCAAGCTGAGGATGAGTAAGTTGTGAATCTTTGCTCACTGCCTCATGCTGAGGTGATAAGGTTTAATGTGATGACTGTGCTTGCTCTAGGCCTGGACATAAGCTATGACTTGTTTGAAGATATAAACTATGTCTCACATAGAAACTTTTAATTTTGCCACATTGTCATAAATCCAGTGAAATGCATGGGCCATCTGGATCACATGTCCATTTGTGTATAAAAAAGAAGAAACGAAATCTTGGTGGAATGATGGATTGCAACTTATTTTACTGTTTCTTAAAAAGAAAAAAAAGAATACACCAATTAATATATTAGACACACTTTTAAAGTTAAAATGATCAACTCAAAGTAATATCTTAGATTAAATCTAGTTGTTTTTGACAAAACCCAAAGGTTTTACAAATTTCAAATGTGCCATTGTTGAGAGGATGGTATAACCCAACCTCAACATTTCTCTATCTTTCTTTCTTTTGTGAAATAAAGTAAGTGGCCGGTGGCACAGTGGTTAGAGCTGTCACCCCATGTAAAGAGGCTGAAGGTCCTCGAGGCAGCGTTTGCTGCATGTCCCCCCCCCCACCTCTCTCTCGCCCGATTTCCTGTCTGTCCTATCTAAAAAAAAGGCTTGAAAATTGCCCGAAAAATAATCTTAAAAAAAAAAAGAATAAATAAGGTCGCTGGGTTTAAACTGTAAAAGCTGCAATTTCCCATAATTATAGATGTGTTGGTAGTGCCAAAATTGTGCCTGGCTTGTGTCTCATAGACTCGTTTGGATTCATCCCTCTGTGTGTTTTATGTAAAAAATGGGTTAGTGTTCAGAAAAGTCCGAAAAATAATGAGATGAAATACAGTACCTCTAAGATCTAAGGCTTTCTTTGACCTCCTCTCATGAGTTTTCATCTCAAAGATGGGTTGAAATGGCTTATATTGCTGCTTATTTGATGGCCACTGTGTGGTTGATTTTGTAGAATATACAACATTCTTTAGGGCATTTGGATACTAATCCATCACTAAACCTAAAATTCTTACTGGGCCTGTATTTCTGACTGCCCTTTTAATGAATACTTCTGGGAAAAAGGTTGGTAAAAACAAATAAATGTCATGCTTGGAAAAACGCCTTGTTGTATTGAATTTGGCTTGCACCTTTCAAATCACCATGCTGAAACAGCTCAATACTTAGTTTTGGTGCAAGGAGATGTTTGATTCCCTTTGATTTTCTTCTAAGCCTCTAACCTTTTAAAGTGGACTCATGGGACGTATCTCTATCGAAGCTTAAACTTGCCACATACATCCAACAATAGTAACAAAATAAAATAAAACACTGCTTGAATAAGGATTGGCCTGATGTGGTAATTTACAGCTGAGATTTACTGGGTTTACTGAAGGGTTGAGAGAGATGGTGCATTTTATTTTCATTATTATTTTCCTTTTCTTTAACCTGTCATTATCTACCAGTTCATAGTCCATTCTGCCATAGTTTCACTGTTTTCCTGGTTCTCTCTAGTTAGACATCAATTTATATGTGAAGAATCCCCCCCCCCCCCCCCCCCCCCACTCTGAGAATGCTGCCACAGCAGGAAAGAGTCAGCTTTGACCTTGCTGATGTCAGAGCAGCTCAATCACACTGTCTTAGCGTCTTTCCTGGGCTTCCTCCTGCAACCTGACAAGGAACAGGAACAGAAGCTCCTTCCTCTACCCACCCAAAATCCTTCAGAGTCGTGTCAGTTGCTTGTTCTGTCATCACTCTTAAAAGTGTGTCGGTGTGCCTCTCTGCCCTGTCTGCGCATCTGTTTTTCACTGCCATATAATCTGTCAGGTCTTTGTGGCACAAATCAACCATGCTTAGGTTTTGGATGCAACAGAGGGTGGGCAGGATTTGATTGATTGATCTGTCCTTAATATGACAGCCATTATGTTCAGTCTGACAGCTCAGTAGTAAAAGGTTACAATGGATATAGAAAAGTACTGAAGCAGCAGATTTTGGGTACTTATTTCCTCTTCACCTTCTTTTCTCTTCTTAAATTAAACTTTATTTTGTATAGTGTACAAGGTTGCAACTGAGCGATGTTACACCCTTTGCGCGAGGAATCAATGTAGACCCCATGTTGCCGGGGGCATTTTATGTCACATTGTGAAGAAAATAACTATTTGGATCACTGACACAAATGGAGGAATGGAAAGAAGGTGTTGCAGGTTTTGCAGTGACAGTCAGCATGTTTTGGGAGTTACTGGAAGTAACTTTCTCACTTGACCTTCAATTTGACAGTACCTCAGACAGAAACAGTCAAGCCGACCATACAGTGACTAAGCTTAATTTACACAGAGAGAGCCGGCGCTTAGTGCTGTGTTTAAGCTTTCAGCTAGGACAGATATGTCTTGTGCTATCTCAGCTTCATCAGTCTCTCTAAGGGGTGGATGCAAAGTGCATGGAGCCTGCTGAGAAGTGCATGTAATGTGTGTGCATGTGCAGGTGTTCTTGTGTGGGTGTGTGAGAAATGTATACAGTGAACGCCTAATGGAGGGGAAAGCATTTCTGCCAAAGTATTTTAGACGATTGGAAATACTCTGTAACTTTATACATTTATGACACGAATGTGGGACTTTTCAAAAAGCAAACGTTAGAATGCGTAAAGCCAGAGTCGGGCTGAGAGTATTAAACTAAATGACTGCTGCCAAACTATTTGTGCTTTTTAGGTTCAGTATATGTTCGTGTGTTGATATTATATAGAAAAGCTACAAGAGCATTTTTGCTGATGTGTGATTTCATTTCAAGCATGGTGTGAGCCACCATGCTTGAAATATCAATTTAGATCACTTTTATGAGACAGACATTGTCAAGGACAAAAACCAATGACAGCAAATGCCCCATTTGTCAACAGGCCAGAACAGCACAAGCTAAAAGTGGTATGTAAGTACAGTATTTAAGGACATTACAACATAGATTAAAAGTTGAGATACTTTTCCACTTAAGAAAATTAGCAGTTATAATGAATAGACCTTTTCCTGACTGGTGTTAATTGAAGTCATTTTATCCGTTGCCCTTCCTTACACACTCAGCTACTCTCTCTGCTAAAAAATGGCACTGGCGCAAAGCATAAACTCAATCTGTTGAAAAACCAATTAAGAGCATCCTCAGTGGTCTCTCTAATTGTCAGCTGTGTTTCTGGGGATAGCCACCAGATTTACTCTGTGATGAATTTGTGTTTTAGGGTAATGGTCTGTATTCTGTGATACTCTCACAGCTCTGGGATGGTGCCACCTTGGCAATGCTATGTACATGGTTGATTAATCTGCCTCTTGTGCCTTGTGTTCCAGCTGTCATGGTGGTTAATGTGCTTTGGTTATCGTACCTACAGTAAGTCACTAAATTTAAAATTGATGAGGCTGTTCGGAAGACGGAGACTGAGAAGAAGAGAAAGAAATACAGATCAGAGACTTACAAAAACACAAGGCGGCGTTATGTTGCATTTATCAAACATGTTGTCTATAAAGGGAAATGCATGAAATTGCAGTTGGTAAAATCTTTAATCACCACATTGAGTAACATTGAGAGAGCGAATCATTTACAATATTTTGCATGTGTGCAATTTATTCTGCTTCAAGGCAGATGCAGCAGCAGCTGTTTGGAGGTCCTCTGAAGTCTTCAGATGAAATGTAAAACATTGGAGAGAAGGAGGGAGTTTTGACAGAACAGGTGCAGATGAGGGAGAACACAAAGCCAGGTGACTCCGAGGGAGAACAGATAGAGATGAAAAGGTGAGGAAAGTCTCTCAATTACAGTAAGTGTGAACACAGAGACGTTCCAGATCTAAGAGAAGATGCAAAATAGTTTCTAGTGAGCCATCTTTAATTAATCAAACCACAGGCAGAAACTTCTTTGAGCTATTCAGTGATATTACTAATATTATACAAGTACTCATCTTTGCGTACAAAATAATTGGTGGATACAAAAATCAAACGTTTCTTACATTTATTTTTCATCACTTCACATCTTACCTGCTAAACTTTGGTATTTACTACCATATTGCATCACTTATTGAGTCATACAAAGCCTGTTACAAAACAAACTTTATAGAGTGATTTTCTAAAGCAGAGTGTTTCTGCCTGTGAGTGTCACTCATACTCACTTAAAGAACGCTCAGCTAAATTCATCTCAATGTCAACTGGTGAGTAAATAGACACATTCAGAGAAATGTTCATTGAGAGAGTATTGTAGTGACACTGACACATGAAAACGTTTGTAGTAATGGGCATTCATTTAAGTATCCACTGAATATTAGCCCCTCCATTAAGCTAAAAGTTGTTTAATGTCTTTGAGCGCCAACAAAATAGGCAGTGTGAGTTCTGCCAGTTTCCCAGAAACAAAAAAAGGAAAGCTTTTCTTTTTTCCATTGGCTCAGGTTCTTTCATTTTACTACAAAACTGTCCCCTGGTCCAAATAAAAGGCACATCTGTCCACAGAGAATCTTTTTAACAGTGTCATTAAGTGCTACAGTTCCCTCGCCTCTCTAAATGGGTGCTAGCTGGCTGCTTCTGGCTGGCACTGGCATCAGCAGGGACTCTCGAAATAATTGGGATGCCATTAAATCGCCCTCACCAGTTGCTGTTAATAAAGCTCTGTTGAACAAAATACCCCAAAGACATCGTCTATTGGATAATTTATACCTCTGCCCGCACATAAACAAGTTAACTTTAAATAAGTAATGGGGCCCTAATTAGCTTCAGAATGTCACTTTTTTTTAGCAAGGATGCTTGGTTTGAGGCTGCTGACACACAATAGGGATAATAGAACGGGGGAGTGAGACAGAAAGTACTGGACTGACAGAGAAGGCTTCCCAGTTAATGAGCATAACATTTTATAAATCATTTGATTCATCAAGGGACCGTATAGGGTCAAATCCTTTGTTGATGAGATTATACTGATATAGCTAAAGAGAATTCCCCTGAGGTGCGTCTCTGAAATTGCTGTGGTCCACAATATCCTAATTTTAGCACTAGTTGTAAAACCTGACTTTTACATGTGTCCGTACAAATTGCTAGGGCATTCGCTGTTGCAGAGTAATTACATAACCCTAAAAAAAACACAGTGGGGTAAATAAGATGAAAACAATCAGACAGATCCAGCTTCAATTATTAGAGTTCATATAATCTAACATCTGCACGTCTCAATTTTAGAAACAAAGAAAGCGTAGGCTTTTCTATCAGTGATGAAATTACTGCTCATCTACTTCATTGGAGATGTTCTTCATTGCTCGATGCTCCATTTCATTAGACCTTCTGACACACTGCTCTTCAATCACATTTGAGTGGTAAATGGACAAATGCCAAATTGAGGATGAATTGTTGCCAAGAAGTGTTATTACACAAGGATTATTTAAACTTCAGCATTTTCAGTTCACTCTTTCGACTCAAACTTGCTTGTTTTGAATGATTGTCTTGATGGTTTCTGTAAAGTTTAGACAGTTTCTCTGTTTGCTGGGGGTTCAGTGCTTTGCTCTAAGGCACTAATGCAAATGCATTGGAAATTTAAAATGTTTTAACTCTGTAGGGCTTCAACAAACTATACGAAAACAACAACATATCTTTGATACATTACTTTAACTACTAGACAAACAAAGAATGTTGAATCTAATTGTCTGCCCCAACTCTGTAAAAGTGTAATTCTGGCGCAAAATCATCCCATTGGCACTTACATACATCAAATAAGCCATTGAGACAGTTTTTTTTGTGTAACAACTATTAAAGATGCCAAAAGCCGGACGTGGCTAACGCAGAGGTTTGGTGTTATTTTGAGCAATATGAGTGGTTAAAAAAGCTGTTTTAATGCCTTCACCGTACTGCCCCGAGCTACTCAATGTTAGCCACGCCCTGCTGTTAGCGACTCTCTCCGTTAATAGTTTATACGCGAAAAAAAATCATCAAAAATCCTCTCATATTGTGTCTGACTGTAGGCTTTATTTGGCCTGCCTCAGCTCCATAAATGCTCCACCTCTTTGCCCATTTTTGGATTAGCTGGAAGTTAGGTGGCGTCAGGCACTGCCAAGTAAAGGCCAGAGCCACTGGGAGCCACCCACTTTGAGCTTCATTTAGGCTCTTCAGAAACCTACGGTTGATGTCACAGAGACTACATCCATATTTTATACAGTCTTTGGACCGGACACATGATCTCCTTCCAGGCTTACACCTAGCGGAGATAATTAAGGGATTATCAGAATTAATGGAGATGAATTGTTCCAGCACTAAAAGTAACTCTTGGTCTCCAGCTCCCTTCTGTTTCCAGCTAAATCACACTTCAAATATTTATATACTATGTACCATATTCCACAGCAAGTGGGTCATTACACACTAAGAATTGATGTTAGTGCACCTGTTAATCCATTAATTTCTTCATAGCCTTCATAGTTATGCTGAATTAACATTTCCTTGCACATGATTCATCTATGGTTTCCTGAATGTGATTACTTCTACTGGCATCTAACATACAGAATAACACGAGCCGTACCTCTGTGCGTTTGTCTTCGCATACAACCAACTTCATTCCAAACACATGGACACAGACACATTTTCAATAGCACGTCCCTCATGCATGCTTAACACACACACACACACACACACACACACACACACACACACACACACACACACACACACACACACACACACACACACACACACACACACACACACACACACATCTCAGTGACCCCCCTTACAAACACAATGCTCACACACTGGGGACTCATTAATTCACTGGCTTGCAAGGGAACCCCCCTTTGGGACAACACAACACATGGACATGTCACATAATCCTGCTGACAATAGCCAGGGGTTTCAGCCTGCAAACAAGGTAACAAGCCACTGCTAGAACAAGAGGCCTGTAAATGAAAGGGGGAAGAGGGGTTGAGTTGTGATGAGAGATAAAGAAAATACAGTGAGGATGAGAGAACAAAGGAGTCCATAATAGGGGAGAAAGTGAGAAAGAAACAGTCAATGAGTCGGAGAATAAGATGATGATAAAAAATATATAGAGACTGCAGGTATGAGATGCCTTGAATATGAAAACTGGGTTTTCTTTGGGACGCAGCAAAATAAACAGTGTCAAATGGATTCACTTGTGACATGGAAAAATGCCATAAAGGCCCACAGGGCTTAACACATTTTTGAGACTCCCGTCAGGTTATAAAATCACTGTGTTGATCTACTGTTCATGGTGTTTTTTGCCTGATAGATACACCGTTGCAGTGCATATCAACACTTGATTTCACGAGAGAGCAAAGGGCACAGGTTTGGAAATGCAGTGACATTTAAAGAGGTGAGATGGCCATGTTAAGACTGGGGGAGCGGAAGATGTAGCAAGGTATGGAATGTCAGCATTTTCAGTATTTGAAATAAAGCATGATGTACCTTGTGATATTGTTCATATGGGAATATAATCTACACAGATGGTTTTAGTATCACTCAATTCAAATTCAGATTTTGGGAGTCTGTAATGTTTCTAGTTTAAACTTATCATTGTTCTAGAACAACCACTATAGGCAAACTTTAAATGTTGATAGCTTGAAGAGCTCAATTGAGGTCTGTTTTATGAAAGACAGACCCACTAGGTTTGAATAAAAAGATAAGTCTGTTCCCAAATTATAATATGTATTTCATATATTACAGTGAAAAAGCCGCATCAATGCTTATCATGCCAAAATATCAACTACAGGCATGTACTTTTCCAAATGTTAAAAATGTAACATTTAGCCCCTTGAATGGTAACAACGTCACATTTTCAGGAGCTGGCCACATAACTCAGAAAGGTATTTTAAAATGCTGCATGTGTGTTACAAACAATATTCCCAAAAGTGTTATCTGAATATATTTCACACATTATCTACTGTATGTACTTGCCACAGGGATAAACATATGCTCATTATTCCACAAATTAATATATAGTATGCTTCATATACAATTTGCATCACATGTATGCTTTTATGAATATATTCAGTGAGAGTCACCATGCCCTTGTTTTGTTCATAGGTGCCATTTATTAATGCTGCTTTTAGTTCAAATATCAGGTGAAGTGAGCTGTGTACAACAACAAATCCTACATACCGGTATGCTGCAAATACTTTACCTTTTTCTTTAAATAGCATTTGTCGCCATAAAAATTAAATCCATATTTAATTGAGACACTTATAAATTTGTGCAGTGTACACTTTATTATGAACACCTGCACAATCTATTTCAGCCAAGTACCAGCCAAAACAGTGAGACCGAACATAATTAACCTGTATCATGTTGGTATAATGAATCAGTCATATTTAAAACAACGCTAGCTTGCTGCAAATCACTCCATCAGCCAGCACCATGAAGCAACTGACGGCAGATCCATGCCGCACATTGCTGAGCTACAGCCAGCTTAGGTTTTGGTGAGCTAAGTTAGCTGTAAATTAGCTAAGCTGCATTGACCTGGTTTCAGCCAGCTTGTAAATGATGCGCATTAGCAAGAAAGCTTACATTAGCTAAAATTAGCCAGCTAAAACAAAAATATTTTACATTTTTACCAGCATCGCAGGAAAAGGATCTGATCCCAGACCGCCCCGAGTCCGACTCGCTGCTGTAGCAGCCAAGTAGTTGCTGCCATTTCAGGACAGTCGGCAACCATAGGTCAGTTTCCAAGCTGCTGCTGCGGAATGTTTAATGGAAGAACATTACGTGTTGACTCTACCGGCAGACTCCATTTAGCTATAACTGTTGGCTGTAGGCAAGCTAAAGAGAGGCAGTGGACTCGGGAGCGTGCAGAACATGAACATTACATTTCTGTAAAAAAAACCCATTACATAGAAGTCAGTCCACAGGCTAGACAACCAAGAAAGTTGGTAAAGGTCTAAATTGTTTAGTCACATAACCCGATCGCCGACTGGCAATTAAAAAGCGATTAATACATGTAAAATGATACACACAGTGCCTTTTAGAATACATCAATTCACAGCTTTGCAGCCACATACTAAAGCAACTGGGAAAAGGGAAGTAAGACAAGTAAGTGCTTTCAAGTAAATGACACACGGCAGGTGCACTTGCTTGCTTGAATGTCTCTGAGCAATTACATTTTTTTAGACTGAGAGTGTCTCTGCCACTAGTCATTTCAAAGTCAGAGTAGAGGTTTAATTCTTTCAAATGTATATCAATGAAAAGTGGAATAACACCATTGAACCCCTAGATTCTCTATAAAAATAAATTTCATGTTGAGCTGAGCAGCTGGCTCCTCTGAATCCTAACGTGACAGTGGGTTTGTTTCTTCTTTACTTTGGTGCACCCTTAATTGCTTCTTAAACTCTGTTGTAATCTTTGCCTGAGGTTCGATTGTCAACAGTCATTGTAATTGGTCCAAAAGAAAACAAAAAGAAATAGAAGAACTCAGCAGATCCCCTCGAGATTTTTCCAACAATATTGACTTGACAAACGGCTTTGGATAGATGCTTTGCTTGGATTGGCAAAGCAAATGTGTTCAGAGAGGTAAATAGTTGAGTTTAACTCTTCCATTCAACACCATATCATCTGGTGCACTGAATCTTGATAACAAGAGTGGCACAATATGGAGAGTTTATTGTTGACTCCATCTTGTTCACTCTCGTAAATCCATTCAGCAACACCAAAGAAAACCTGCCTCACTTGACCTACGGTATCTTTTTTGTCTGAAATTTCCCATTTAGACTCTTCCAAAAATGTTTCTCTTTATAGAAAATAATAATTGAGTTCTGTCCTTCTCAAAAGCAAACTCACAAAAGAAGTGGATTGTGTTCGTTGTGTATGTAACTGTGTGTTGTTTAAAAAGGCCAGGGAAACAGCTGCAGAAGCTTTGGGGCAGGTGTGGCAGCACAGCAAAGCAGGTTGGCAGGGAACATCTGCTTAAGTGCTCTCAACTCACGAAAAGGAGATGAGAGGCAATGCAAAGGAAGGGAGTCAGTGACTTGTAAAATGTCTACCCAGCAGAGCATGCTAAAACAAACCTTTGACACAGATTTTAAACATGGTACGAGCCTCTTAACACATTTCCTTCAACGTTCAATACACTTTTTAAACATCCCTTCCTGTGCTCCTTGATGGTGTTACTTATGTCTTTTATATATATATATATACATAGCCTGATCCATTTCCTACAGCAAGATAAAAACACATGAACACACAAAACACGAGTTTGAGATGAGCAAGCTATTAATAATTACTTACACCACGTTCTTCTAATAGGCAGGGCTGGAGAAATCCAGAACTGCATTCTGGCTCCTTCGATTAACGAGTAAATCAATCTGATCGGCAGTTTCATACATCAGTATTTCATTCTGCCTGGGTGCATCGCCATTAACTGCAGCAGCATACCGTGATGAACGAGACGAGTGTCTGTGTTTAGTTTAAATGTCTAAAATAACTGCAGGACAGATGAGTGTCTGTTATCTAAACTGCTAAAGTCAGATGAACAGGTGTAGGAGATAACGTTGTCTGTAGTCTACCGGTTACAAACTCAGTAATAAATGTCACATTAATGTGCTGATGGATCAGTGTTTCTGTCTTCTTTTAGCTGAGCTAGACAACCAAATATTCAGTTAAAAAAGATTGGTGATGCTGTTTTGTTTGCTGGAAGTGATACTATGTAGCCACGGTGTGTTATATCTGGAGTTAACACCACACCAGACTTAATTTAAAAAAAAATCGCCTATTAAATGCTCCTGTTTGTCCGCAACTGGTCTTATTCTTACTTCAGAGGCAATTTTTTTCTGATTAGTTTGTGCTTTTTTCAAAGTCTGGTACTGTAAACTACTTACAGTAGTGGGCCATTAAAAAGCCCTGCATGCCTTGTCAGAATCAGACCTCATCAGATCTTGTTGTGCATACATGTATGTATTATGTGCTGTCAGAATAGTTGTTAAACTATTTCCCAACTGGAAGAATTCACACTGCGTTATCTTTGAAATGGCGGAGGTCAGCACTCTGACAGCGCCCTTCCTTTTGGTTGTTGTTTTGTCCATCTCTTTGTTCTTATCTTACTTTCAGAAAGACTAAATAGAATCAAGTGTAATGAAAAAAAAAAATAGAAAAAATTGTAGGTGTAGGTGAGCGATGATTGAAGAGGTCAGTCATTATTATTTGTTTATCTTTCTCCCTCACAACAGGCACATTCATTTAATCACAGAGGCATCTACACAGTGAAATAATGTGATTGTTTATGTCAGGTGATAGCATGAGGCTTAGGGGAAGATGAAATACCGCCTCCTTTCAATCAGATGTAATGGGTCATAACTGTGAAGCTCAAACACCGCAGTGGGGGGATTTACCACCGACATGGATTGAAGGAATGAGGGAGATTTATTCAGACTTTATTGGATATAAATAAAGCTAGCAGTGTTATAAACTATGACACTCTCTCATTATGACCTCCATCAGTGCTGACTTTGTGGTTGAAGAGGAATATTTGTAGGTGGCATGTGCACATACTTGTTCCTTTGTTGACCCCAAACTATGTCTGTGAACACCTGCATGGGTTGTATGCGTATCATGAAGAAGGAGCAGCAAGAGTGGCATTTTCACATTAACTGTCACCCAGAGGTAATCATTCATGTCAACAACGATGCCGGCAAGCGGCAGTGAAACCAGAGTTTACTCTGTCCTATTATAGGTGATATCATTATATCCTATAACTGCCTAGTTCTTAATCTGCCTAGAGGATTGGAAAACGTTCACTTGATTTAAACTCAAACTGAAATTCTAAGACATATAATTTCACAAGGAACAACAAAACAATATATCTATTTAATGTGAGGACATTTCTCTTTTACTTATCAATGGTATCGTTATGTATTAGTATTGTGTTTTACAAGATGACAAACACTTCCAGTCCAACAACAGGTAGTAAAACATTTTCATAGTCTGCATTCTGATGTGCTAAACTCTTAAATACTTGTTGTTCCAACTCACTGACCAGACTTTTTGCTCATTTGAATATATGATTCTTAAAACCTAAAAAAATTTGACACATCCAACTCTTTTATATACGGCAGCAACTGTACCTTTTACAGCCACTCACAACCACATGCCTCCACTAAAACCTGGGAGACGATGTGCGGACAGAAGGGAAAACAACTCATCAAACTTGCATAAATGCCCTATCTGATAGAAAATGGCAAAGAAAGGCCATGCTGCACCCAGAGTTATAGAAGAACCCATATTATGTATAATCTTCAGAATGTTGACTGGCAGTGATGGGTTTTCTTTTGTTAAGTTTTTGGAATTTAGTTAAAAGCTGTGCTTCATTTTGATGGAAATATGTTTATTCTTTGGTTTACGGATTCACCTTGCAATATTTTCAGTCTCTATAAATCATGTAGTGTCAAAGTTGCACCATCCCTTCGGTCGCATTAAAGATGTTTTATGATAGACTCAATTGTGATGTTGGGTATGGTGACCTAGAAGGTTGACATACAGGGAAAATGTATAGATAACTTAAACCCAAAGAAAGTAGAGCAGCAGGTAGCTTTTCTGTACAGCAGAAACTTCTCTGCAACAATTGCTCAACTCTTTCACCTTTGTCTTCTCCTGCCAGGTGGAGAAATAAATCCAGGTTGAAAGAGTGTCATGTGATCAATAAACGGTACTTATAGCAGCTCAAACAGTAAAGAAGAATACACAAGTTAAGAGGCTCTTAAGAGTTGGACATTTAGATATATTTGCAGTACCATTGCCAGAGAAAACTACTTGGAACTCACTCCCGGCGAGCAGATGCCTTCCCCAAGCCATGTCCTTTCTCACAATACTTATGCAGTGGGAATTTTCCCAGCCAGGAAATCATTTCCCTGCACACAAAGGATGGCATGCATGCATGCATGCACCTAATGAGGAGGTCTCATAATAGCACCACAAATCACATTTACAGTATATAGCGGATCTCCATTGCGCATTCCCACCACTATTGCACTGCTCTCGAGCCTGGTGTAGCCAGTGTTGCACCAGCCGCTCTGCGAGCAGTTGGCATAGTACATGTTCAATGTAACCTCTCAGCACACATTTACGTGAATTGAAGATGACGTCATCAGTACCGGTTACAAATGGGATTGAATTACGTCGTTACAGTAGATTGTCCACAGTGTTATAATCTGACAACCTGAAAGACGACCCTCAGATCTTTAGATCCCGTCATTGTGAACAATATTACGGTACTTATGGTATATTGTCCCTGATTAAATAATGCGTTTGTTGACATATACTCATACAATTTTGTCCCACAAACAGTTGATTTAACAGACGGATCTGTAAAACGGAGCTGCTCCACAAAAACATTTCTTAGAATTTAACTGTGATTTTACTCCCTGTGGCCACCACCCCTTCATGCGCTACTGAGTGCTGCTACAATATACCCCTAAGTGTGTCCACTAAAGATTGCACTATGATTCCAGAGTCCATGGTGTCCTTCTTTGCACTAATTATTGCAGAACAAGTATCAGCAGGTTGAGGGTGTGGTGAAGTGGAATAGGAAAGGGACATCAATTCCCGGATAATTAATCTTGCGGAAGTGCTGGCAGATTGATTAGCCAAAATAGATTACAGGTGATATGGAACCTAGTTGTTGCAATGAACCATAATGTCTGTATTATTTCATTTAGTTCCACTTAATGTACCAAGGCTGTGGCACCTTCACATTACCTGGCATGGGAAATTTATTGAAGGCTCCACCGACTCATACATCATAGTTTGAATATGTTATTCTGAGGTGGGAGACACATTTTTTTTAAACTTCAGAGGCAGATGGAAGCACTTTAGAGGTTCCAGCCTGACCCTCACCTAAGTCATGGTAAATGAGTTTTCCTCATTTTCAGAAGGTTGAACTTTTCCTCTGCGCATGCAGGATAGCTTATAACTATTTTATTTTAGTATCTTATCAAGTTTTAGCTCTGAAAGTTCAACTTATATGTACTTCACCTTTTACCCTTGTAGATTTTTGGATGTTTCTTTTTCCTACTAGTTCAAGGCAGTCGCTGGTTTCCGTTCATTTTCATGTTCCATAAAAATCAATTAGCCTCATGAAACTTGCACCGTTCACTTACATTAAACACTCAGTGTTATGTGTAAAAATTAAACTTTCATTACAGGATACAGCAGTTTAAGTACAGATTGATTTGAAAAGAATTCACTGCATGACTTCACAGTAATTTAACAAACTTAATGTGGATTGATGTTTACTGTGTTACATAACTCAAGTCTACAAATAGATTTTCAAACTGTATAATTGGAAAGCAAATGGATGTCCAGAATACAGGTAGAGGTGAATTTAGTATTTTAAAACCCCGTTTGCACATTCCATTAAATGGAATAAAAAATGCAAAAATCTATGGTGTTTTAAAATCAATCAAATTCAGACTACAAAGTAACAGCCCTATGCACAAATGCGGGGGTGCTGGAAATGCTCATGCCCATCACGTGACAATCGCACGTTTTATCTTGTGCAGTGAATCATAGTGAAAAAAACATTTGATAATCACCCTAATAAGCAAATTAATTACACTTTGGGTGCAACAAGTCAAATTCGAGGCAACTTAACGATTTCCTATATTCACCAAAACGTGAAAGATGATGATTTATTGAGTGTCCAGAGGATTGTCTCCCATGTCTCTTAGCCGAGTCAAGGCAAGAACTCAAAAGAGAACTATTGTGAAAATCTTACCCTAGCATTAGATAAACTTTAGATTCAGATGTCAGATGTATTTATTTAAAACAGGGACAGTGCATATAAATAAGCATGTAAATATGCAAGATTTAGTCACTGTAAAATGTATACATGATTTGTGTTGCCGTTTTGAAAAAGTGGAATGTTGGAAGTGTAATTTATGAGCTCAGCTATACAAACTATGACAGAGGGAACCAGCTTTCTGCAGCCAGCGCGTAACTGTGTTAATTAGATGAAATGAAAGCAGTGAAGTGAAAAATTATGAAAACCAACTGTAGCCAATTAAAGTGATCATACATCAGGTACACAGTATAGATATGGTCTAATTTCCCATGCAACTGATTCCCAGGAGACCTCCTCACATGTCTTGGGACTATAGTCCTGTGAAGCATTTTCTACAAATCTTGTCTCTCCATTCCCCTATATCTGGACATACATACATAGGCACACACACCATCCCTTCTGCATTACCTCCCCTGAGTTTATTCCAGCTTGATGATTGCATGTTTTAAAACCTCTATACTAAGCCATTATGATCTCATATTTAGTACCCTCTACTTGCATCAATACTCTTGGTTTGCATGGCCATGGTCCAATGGCGCCTGTCATGACGCTATACCTCCATTCTTGAAAGACACAGAGCCCCTGTAGATCATGCATTTCCCTGTGGTATATTCTTTTGTCTTATTGCTTATCAGGGGGACAACCGTGTTTGCGATGTTTGAGGGCAATGTTTGTGAGAAATGGTTCTGTCCTTTTCTGTAACAAACAAAACGGTCCAGCCTATATCTTTAGTGATTACATTTTAGTGCATTCAGGGTATAAAAAGATGTGATTGTTTTTCATGATCTTTCATTGATCTTTATTCTTACTTAGAATACCGACGAGGGCTGATAAAAGCCATGACTGAGAGATTAGCCTAACATTTCATCCAATAAATCTTAATTTAAAACAGAAAAATGTGGGCCTGACTTTTGTAGTTTGGTCTTAATTGGATCTGATCATTTTCAGGTTAAGCCTAATTTCTATTCGGTGCTAATGGTTTCAAAGTCTTTTTTTTTTTTGGTCAGCACATTTGTACTACAACACTAATATGTCCAAATATATAGTTGTTTTGTGCATTGCAATTTTCAGTTTGATTTGTTCCATTGAAATGTAATTTTATTATGAGCTTCTAGACTTTCAGATCAGATTTGATTGCACTGTGCTCAGGTTTATCACACATTTTGGTTGCTGCTTGAGCAGCACCAAAATTGACTAAAACTCTCACAATACATTCAACCCGCATCTCAAATGAATCACTCGTCTGGGGACTCAGTGGTCAAACCTTTCTTAGGACATATCGAGCAGGTTATTGATTTTTAACACTTCACTTCATCTTCATCAAATAGCAGTGAGACCTGAAAGCTCCAAAACAGACAACGCTGTCCACCCTCCCCATTCTCTCTCTCTCTCTCTCACTATCTCTCTCTCTCTCTCTCTCTCTCTCTCTCTCTCTCTCTCTCTCTCTCTCTCTCTATATATATATATATATATATATATATATATATATATATATATCTGCCTGTGTCTATTCCTTCTTGTTCTTCCTCTCCTCCTCTATCCCACTCTCTCTTTGCCTGAATGCCGTGGCCAATACTCAGGGGAGGGTATCGATGTGAACAATAATGTTTTCGACTTCATCTTGCTTTTGACACACACACACACACACACACACACACACACACACACACACACACACACACACACACACACACACACACACACACACACACACACACACACACACACACACACACACACAGACACACACACACACAGACACACACACACACACACACACACACACACACACACAGTCATCTGTGTCCCACATACTGCAGCATGTAGAGGTCAACAAACAAACAAACCAAAACGAAGACCAAAAAACCCAAAGTGCATCGTAGATAATTAGAGTAGAAATTCTTCAGCCTTTATTTATGATTATTGATTCTTTTGAACACAAGCAAACTGTGTATACGCCTATCTAAATAGTGACTGCACTAAGGACAGAACAGTATTACAGTATTGGAAACAGATTTTTTGTCACATGTTGTCCTTTTTTGTCTGTTGGTAGATATACTTTTGCATTGGCTACGACTAAAACCCAGGTAATTTTCAGGCATAATTACTTTGAACAGCAGTGAAAGTCAACCAAAACATGAATTGTTCAGGGAAAAGACAAAGAAACAAACAAAACAAAAGATCAAAAAACTTGCAAAGCTGACAGAGCTCCAGCATCACCGACTTCTTAGTCATCACAAAATAATGTTTGTTTAGTTCCCCAGTAGAGTCACAACAAAGGAGCTGCCTGATATGTTATTTTTATCTTACACAAACAAAAGGACTTACAGTATATGAATTGTGAGATGGTATAACAGATACCAGTGTACTGGATTTACTCTCTTCTTTTTTGTTTAATCAGCAGCCTTTCAACAACAGCTGAGCAACGTGTCTGAAACAGTAGGTTGTGGTTGAACCTCTGCTAAATGAATCTCAAAGGGAAGATCCCACCAGTGTTTCAATCCAGGGCCAAGAGGCTTTTTTCCGTCACCGGTTATTGAAAAATAAATTAGGTTAGGCGTAGATGGCTAGTGTCAGAAAGTTCGAGTTTCCAAGCAGTTTTATTGCCCAAAACAGTTTGGTGTATGAGTCAGTTGTTCCTTAATGTGGCACACTCTTCATCATTGAAATAATGCTGGACTTCATTACATTTCTAAATACTCTGAATGCTTTGAGTGATTATATGATAAAAGTGTGTGGGTTTGGACTTTATTCATTTATTCATTACACTGTGGGTGGACAGATACAGGACTCCAATGGGATGCACAGGTTCTGTTTCAGGTAGATGTGTAAGTAGATGGTTTGTTGCCAACACAATGCAAATCCGTCCGTCCATCCGTCCATCCATCCATACGCCACACTGCTGACGCCACACTGCTGACGCCACACTGAACCGCTTGTAGTCAACTACTGCTTATTAGAACCCATTTAGCGGATTTCCGAGCTCTGTTGCGTGCAATTTTTTATCACTTAATACAGCTTTATGCTCCTGGACCAAATCAAAATCTACAGAGCACATTAGGATCTTATGTGAGAAAAGTGTCTTTTTTTTTTTAATTACCTCCTTAAAAGTACTGTTATGCAGACATATTTTTATTTTTCACTTTTCTCCTTGATCTCTCTATTCTCCTTTTTCATGTTGATATCTTACTTAATTTTAAATTTTTTACATTTTAAATTCATATGCCCTTTATCTTTAAAGTTTTGTTCTTGCTATTGCTAGAGATTTTACCAATTTCAGAGTGCTTAATCAGTTATTAATTTTAAATGAGCAAGTTAAAGCACCCTGGGATTAGGAGCTGTTTTCAGGGCTCTGGTAAAGGTCTCATTTGAGCCCCTGGAGTTAAGTCCGATGGGCTTGTGTCAGTCAATACAAACCAATCCGAAAACAAATCACCTTGGTTAATCACTGTCACTGAACACCAGAGCCCAGGAACTAACATTCTTATAATAAGATTATTGTCTCTATGTCAAAAAGGTGTGTATTTAAAGAATAAAGACGTGAGTGTTGGCCAGGTATTTTGGATAATATCTAATGGGCTTTGACAGGTTTGACATACCTAACAGCCACTCATTACATTAGTGAATATGTAAAAAGAAAGGGCACCAAAAATTAACTTACCAGGTCAGTGAGTCTCTATTGTTTTGGGGCGGGGGTCCTGAACATCTCAACTATCTGTCATGGTGTGTTGTCACTGTGCTAAGTTCTTTGTGAGTCAACTACACCAAAGGGCATTATCAACAACAGAATAAGTGCATGCCCTGGTCCATAGCATCTTAATGTGGTATGCTTCACTGGTGCATTCATTCCATACTCCGAGGCGGCTTTGCCCGCAAGGCCACAATCATTTCCCTCAGCACTGGAGGATACAATGTGACTCTTATTTTGCAATCTGTGCTTAAAGAAGCATGAAACATCTCATCAACACAAAATGCCTGGCAGTGGCTCGTATATTGGTGTCATTTCCCTCTTCCCTTCCATAACATAGGCTGTTTCAAAACCTTGAAAATATGTATTTACTCACTTGTGTCACTTTTTGAGGGCAACAAACGGCAAAGATGTGTGACAAATCTTCACGGCTGAGTGTCATAAAAGGATTTTGTTGTGTACCCTCTTTGTGATAGTTAAATAAATGTCTGTGTTACTTTGCCATCTCCCCCATATCTAATGAAGATGAGTGAATGGTCTCTTTTTTCCATGAATCCTATATTGCATGTCAATGAAATCCATTTATAATATACACTCCCCGCCCCCTTTCTTTCTCTCTCTCTCACTCTCTCATGCTCTCTCTCGCAACATCGAACAAAGTTGATGGGATGATCATCGGGCATGTAGCGCATCAAATGCATTTCTGAGCTGCTTCACCCTTTGCATTTCTAGGGCACATCCACACTGACAGTCCTCCTAATATAGGTTTATTGTATAATATGCAGTGCGTATACAAAGCATAGTTTGCATACACTCAGATGCTATAGTCTCTTCAAGCATTTCATTTTAACGATGATGAACTGTGCAGTGAAGGAGGAGGAGAAGGGCTCGAAAGCATACAATACAGGAAACAGATCACAATGAGGACTTAATTCAAAGTGCAGGGGGAAATTTAAAGTTCATACCATACATTTGAATTCTTTACTTGTTTTCCATGAGTCGCATAGCATGAACTGTTTATATTCAAGATGTAAGAGCATAAGACAAGGTGCCAGTAAGACATAAAGATATACATTGGAGCAAAATATTTGATAATACATAGTGACAAAAAAAGATAAAGAAATTTATATGATAGCATGCTTCATACAAGGCTACTTGAGGTGGCTTGCCATATTGAGGGGGTTAAAGTTGGGATCGACCAATATGTTTTTTTTCGGGGGTTAAAAGTGATTCATTGTAATCAAGGAGATCCTTAAACCATATTTGGAACAGCTATATGTTCACATACAATGTATGTTACAATATGGTTACAAAAATAAGTTCCAGTTGCAATCACAGGCACAGACGTTATTCAAGGATATAACACAAACTATTACTACTTAACCTCTTATATGGTGTTATAGTCAGCTACCTGTGTAATGCTTTTACTGCAACTAAGTGCCTTTTCAGGCTTGACTTTATTTGCGTGTAACACAGAAAACGGGTACCCTTGTCTTTATTGATATGGTTTAAAATATTGATACATTCAGCCCGACAATTGGTCTATCCCTGGTTTTAAGCCCAAAAAATGTATTACAATCATCTGAACAGGGTTTTCAATCCTTTCTTGTTCAGCAGAGTGTTGAGGTCAAGCAAAAGAGTAAATTACTTGAAGTCAACACACCCTTGTAAATATATATTGCAGCACAATGTTTTGCTCTGTTTGCTGTTAAGGATCGACCAAACTTCAGCACAGGTTTTTACTCTACGATGTTGAGCTACTTATAGCACACACTGAGGGGATTCTGCCCTCAGCAAAAGAGAGGTTGAAGACTTTTTTTTCCCCCCTCTGATTTAGTTTTCTTCACACTATTATCCCCAGGCAGGCTGTAGCGGCGCGATGGTAGAAGCAGAAGGACGATGAGAGGAATGAGGTTGTTCTTGGTGACAAAGACACGTTGTCAAGCTCCTGGGGTATTGGAATACAACCTAAGTTAGAGGGAGTGTGTTAGAATGAAGTATTGCTAGAAGCTGGTGTGATTCCTGTTTTTGGGTGCTCTCCCGTTGTTCCCTGGGCTGTCTAGGAGGATAATGGATGGAGGGAGGATGAAGGGAGTAGGTGAGATATGTTTGAGTATGGATGGAGAGAAGGAGTACCTGACCGACTGCTAGTATAACTGATTCACTGAATGACAGAGAATGTGTTTGTGCCTACATATTTTGGCACAGTTGCAAGAGCAAGGTTTTTTTTGTTCAACTGTACTGACATTTTAAGGAAAACAGCCTTTTTTTTTTACAGTTGGTGACAGAGCATTTCCTACTTTGTCCTCCTTCCTAATTAATTAATTAAAAAATTATTTTTATCTATGAAAATTTTAATCCTCATAATTTTAACCAGTTGAGGACTGGGACAACACAGCACAATAAGTAAGTAGGTACAAGTAATAAGTAAAACAAGAAAAAAAAAAAAAAGACAGGTTCAATTGCAGGTTATAATGCATACAAAATGGCTCGGGCAGAAAATAAATGTTGTGAGTCTCTGAAGGCCTTACTTACAATATTTATCCCCTGTCTCCTTTTGGGGTCGGAGAGTCAAAGTCTTTTTCCCCAGTGAGCGGATAGACTTGATTGTATTGATACGAAGGGCATGGTGGGGTGGTTCCTCTGCAGCCAGCATTTTATAATTGTTTCTTGTTTGTTTTTTCCTTACAAATAATGTCACTTTCACTGAGACCTTCAGGAATATTTTGTTCAGGTTCCGAAGACTAAATGGTCCTACTTTCCAAAATGTTGACAAGGCCAAAAAATAATGCATGTGCATGGTCTGCCAAAACTGATTAACACTCCCTCCAGCAGGGGTGCTGAGACCCACTAAATCTGTATTTCTGGCTGGGTTAATAATATTTTATTATTATTCATTCAAGTGAATCCATTGTACAGTTCACTTATGGCGGATCTGTAGAAACTTGTAAAAAACCCTCTTTGCATGGTCTTTTGATGCTGGGAAGAAGTGTGTGTCTCTTTGGAGCTGAAATTTCTTTACCACCTACAACAATATTTTCATCGAAAAAAACAACCCACTAATTTTGCTGCTGAAGTGACTCATTAACTCTGCTGGGACAGCCGATTGAAGATAGCTCGATGTCTTCACTGAAGATCAGTGAACTAAAAATATGTAAGTAAAATATGTTAATCATGGTCAAACCACAGTCTGATATTTGTATCCAAACCTTCCTGTTGAGTCCATCATTTGCATTTATAGCATTCTGTAAATACGTGACCTTGGATTTGATTTGACTCCCTTCCTTCAATCATCACTTACTTTTCTTATTCATTGAAAATAAGCAGCTGGAGTGTAACCCAAATTGAAAAGCGGCAGTTCATGCGACAATCCCACTTTGCTTGTATTCGAGCAGCGTTCATTTTTTGACGGTTCAAACCAAAGGCAATGTCAGTGTGACAGCATCATGAGGGTTTGACTGAGTGGCTCACTGAATCAGTATGCTGTGGATAACTATGACTGCATGTCATCTTCCGTGATGCTTTGCCTTGTCTTCATCCAGAGGGTCACATTCAGGATGCTTTGGGACAGCAAAGAAGAAAGAGACAGAATGACAAAGGAAGAAAAAATTAATAGAGGGGAGGGATGCAGGGAATAAAGGCCAGACAGAGCAGGAATATTACTGCCTCTTGTTTTTTTGGATCCTTGCTGCTGTAGTCAAGGGTGCCTTCTGCACTTTTCAACTGTGCCTCCTTATTTATTATTAAAGCAGCCAGATGAATCTTTCATGCACAGGAAATTAAAGAACAGTGGAGGAGTACATGGATGAAGGCCGTGATGAAAGAAAGCAACAGGGACAGAACAAGGGAGAGAGGGTACTATAAGAGAATGGTAATTTGAGAAGCGAAGAGAGAAATTGAGGTAATTCAGAAAAACTAAGAGAGACAGGGATGGTGTGAAGCGGAGTTAAGGACCTTGTTTTTGTGTATGTGTGGAAAAGAGGGATAAGGTGAAGATGAAAGAAGCACCCTGCTGCTCTAGCGTGTTTCACACATCCCAAACAGGAAAGGCTTTTACTTATGTACTGCTTGTTCCAGGATCAATAGCTATGAATCAGTACATTAATACATACTTGAATTGATATAGGTTTATTGAAGTGCAAATGAAGCCTCTTGGAATAATGTAGTTCATTTTGTATTACGTATTTTCATTGGTCACATATGAAACGAGCTGTTTGACTAAAAGAGTTTCAAGGGATTTGTCAGGGAACTAATACTGTAGCCCCGCTGTCACTCTCCATGGTGTTGAAAAGTGTCCCTGTGCCCAGTAACCACACAGTACCACCTTAACGACAACAGGGAATGGCAACCACTTCACAACATTTTGCAAAACACATATCACCATAGCAAGCACATAGTAACAACCTGGTGAGACTCTAGCAACAGGATGGCATGTAGACACAACTAAGCCTTGTTAAAACTTAATTCCCGCTGGTTCAGTTGTCTCGATTCAACTCACTTATGCTACCCGGTGCTTTTCTTTAAACCCCCCCCCCCCCCCGATAGTTTTCCCTCAGTGTAGGCAGGATCTGATTGTCGTGGTGACAATGCTTTCAGCTGTTGTGACGTTGTCTTAAACACAAAACAATTCTTTCTTCTTGCTACAAGTTCTGTACTTTAATTGCACTGCATTGACGTATATGGTGTAGTTTTGCAGGATGGCATTTTTTAAACGAAAATAGCAAACATTGCTCTTATATCATCTACAGTCTCTAACTACTAGAGTGATGTTGCTTATTGCCAAGCCAAAAGTATGCACAGCAGAACTGCCGGTCAAATTTTATGCAACAATCACCAGACTGTTTTAAAATAACCACTGAAACAATATGACGTTTAAGCAGGCAACTGTTCTCAGATTGTCATGTTTGCCAGTGAAACAGTCCAAAATAACTCTTAAATTCTACTTTGAATTGAATAAACTGTTTGGCATGAATCAACTTAAAAAGTCACCATTTACTCTTGGCAGTATGTATGAGTTGCAATATCCATATTTGAAGCTCTGCACATCCCGGACAACAGTAAGTTTCCTTCGAGGTAAACTCCCAACAGGATTCCTACATTTTCAGTGTGTCATGACAGAGAGAGCCCTGTTTTTAATATGATGAAAGCAGTGGCACAGCAAATGTAATATTAGAGTTTTGCATAGTTTTTAATGTGGAGTTCAGTTATGTTTTTGTACAAAACATTAAATAAAGGTCTTTTTTCCCCCCTTCTATAGGAAAAAAAACACCCATGAATAAATTTAGGATTTCAAGATAGAACAGAGGGGCGTGATATAAAACAAATCAAAGAGTATGGAGAGAGACTGTAACAAAGGGGAAGTATGCAGCAAACGAGGGAGACTGTAAAAGATATGAAGTATGAGGGACCACTAGATGATACCCATGTTTTACCTCCCTAAGGCATCAGAAAAGGAACACAAACTATTAGGTCCTCAGATGAAACTCTATAAAGTAAGCTACTGTATAGGTTACTTCCATTTCACCCAGCCATAAGCTTATAGATCAATGCTTTGCTGTGATATTTTTTCTCTTCATGATGATATATGATCATAGTCTGTCACAGTATGTGGCGTCCATACACACCACATCTGAGAGACTTTTAGGGGAGAAACCAGCTACCACAGCCATGAGCCCATATATCATAGATCCCATAAAGTAACATTGTCCCCAAGTGTTACTCCCTCAGAGGAGGGGAATGGGATGGCATCATTGGAAAAAAAAAGGCAAGCTTCAAAAGTAACAAGCTAGTACATCTATAACCCTTTCAGCTGTAGGCCCATAAAACAACTCGGGCTGTAGTATTTCTTGAGAGGGTGGTCTCAGTGGACAAAACCAAGTGTCTCCACTAGATATTTATGTACCATTGCCAAGAAACTCAAGTCTTAAAGTGTACTTAGTCAGGATTAAGAAAAATCTAACAGTAGGGTAACACTTACAGTTTGTATTTTATCGTGTTCATCATAATGAATACACACAGTATGTCACTCAGCATAACCTATTTCATGTGTTTTTGGATGATCCTAGTGTTCTTTGGCAATAAGGCATATCAGTCTTTGATCTCTTAGGATAAATTATTGCACTTTTCATTGACTTTTTCGACAATAAAAAAAAAGTCATAGCCTTTATTATTGACATTATTCATACAGGACAAAGTTTCTGCAGAAATAAGAAAGAATGCACCAACAAACAACATGAGAACGCAGTTTTCTGTTTTATTGGGGTTAAAGCCTCTTAGAATTGTCAATTTACTGTTTTCTTATGCAGGAAAAATGTCAAATGTTTTATCATATATTAGTTTTTATTTATCTTATGGGTTAAAAAGGCACGCAACAGAAAATTTATATTTATAAAGCAGGGATGGGTGACTGTTTCATGTCAGTCTGAAAGTAAGTTTTCTTACAAACCAGACCATACTTCTATTCTTATGTATTCTGTCAACTGTGGTACATGGTTGCCTATATCTATGGCATAAGACGAATGCAGAACATCCTTCTCCATGTATGACCTCTCATGTTGCTTATTTTTGTTTGTTTTGTGGTCCTATTGTTTAGTCTGAGTGTTAAGATCTTAATAGGAAAAGTCAAATAATGAGCACTCAATACTGTGTATTCAAACTTAAAATGGTGTCCTTGATGTTTCACTTTTTTTCCTGTGGCTCCCACTTTGAGTCAGTTTCTTTAAATACTGTTTAGAGTGGGGGGAGGAGGGGAGTGGGTGGGGCTATGAGGCTATGCTTTTGCTGTGCACACAGAGTGGAAGGGATGCTGCTTATTTAAAAATTTGCTTTAGTGAGATTGCGGCAACAGGGAAGAGGGAAACAAAGAGAGAACCATCCTGCCTCACTGAACATTTGCTAATTGTAAGTCCCTGCAGAGATGAGATTTTATAACTGGTAGCTCAAAATATTATCAGCACACACAAACAGTTGTTGACAGCAGCATTATCTATAAAGCTAGCAGTGAACAGACTAGAATGTGCAGCTAATTAAAAGTTGTATGGGTAGTCATACGATACTGGTGTCATTTTCATAACCATAACCATATATAAGTACAAGTCCATAATCATTACCATTATTTTATTCCAGTGAACTTTCATTTCACCATTGAGATCCATCAGCCGTTACAATGAACGACTCAAATTCTTTCTGAGACTTTCCTGGGCAGTTATTTATCATCTAATGTCGTGTATCATCGTGTTTTTATGGGGATTAGTTTCATATTGCCAGCACTGTGGAGTATGAATTGGCAACACTGGCATATTATTCTAAGATAGAGGAAAAAATGCTCTACATTGTTTGTATTTGTTTTAACCAATAACAATCCTCCTGGACGGTGCTAAGCCAATGGTGCCCTTGCAAAAAAGATAGCAAGATAATAAAAAGGGGCCTGACATCTGGAGCTCTCTGACGTACTGGATGTCAGGCATTATCGCTGTACATCCAGTGAACTAGACTTTGTGGGTATCAAAAGCAGCCATGTAGAATATTAAATACATACCATCAGTATACAGTGTTGTATTGTTTATAGCGTATCTACACCCAATTATACTAAAACTTGATTCTGACTGATGGACAGTTACGAGATCTCTTATGTTTGTCATGTAAAATATTTTGACCTGTTATTGAACATACAGGGGTTTATTACTTAGAAAAAAATGATCAGAACATATTTGACATGAATACATTATCAGAAATCACTGAAAAAACTGTTTAGTAAACATGAACCGACACATTGTTTAACATTCATAGACTTGTAATCAATCTGATACAAACCAAACTATCATAAAGTCAAGTGTAATTAAGCACTCCACCTGTATGTGACATTTGGTGAAACCATAATTGATTTGGGCATGTTTTGTATTGAGTCAGGGTAAACAGATGAAAATCAAAGGAGCCAGACACTGAGATGAAGCATCTGCCAATCTGACATTTAGTTGGCTCACTGTCTAACCACCCGTAAAGGTCTGCTCTTTTGCCTGTCTGTTTTTTTTTTTTTTTTCGTGTGTGTGTGTGTGTGTGTGTGTGTTGTTGTGTCTGTGTGTGGGTCTGTCTGTCTGGCTGTCTGTCTGTCTGTCTCTCTCTCACATCAGGGATAAAGAGCCCTGAGCTCACACAAGCAAATCTTGGTCTCACCAAATTTTGTTAAACAAGGTAATGTATTACAATGCAAATATATGCTCTGTGGATGAAAAGTGAGAGAAATGTCCTCCAGCCACAAAAGTTTTACATGAAGGACACACAACTATCTGCATTGAGGCTAGCATAAATTTGAAGACAGCAGAAGGGCTCATTTCTGGCCGTACCAATAAGAAATGCTCTTATAGCAACGGGTGCAGTACAGTAAGACCCAAACATTACTACATATTTACAGACATTCAATGCATACAGAAAATAAGATATATACTGTATGGTGCTGAAACAACTATTTGATTATTAGATTATTGGTTATTTGTTTCTTTACATTAATTCAAATTGACAATCGAAAAACCTCAATGCCAATAGCTAATTTATGCCACTCCACAGCATACTTTAACAAAGTCGCTCAAAGAAGGAGCCATTCCATACAGAATCTTAAATGGGACTAGAATCCATATACAAGTATGTAATCCTTGAACCATTACCAAACAATCACTCATTCTAGCTTATCAAATAGGAAGATGTATTTTCTCTGTTTAGTATGATTATAAGTGAAATACCTTTTAATTTTGAACTGTTGGTCTGATCAAACAAGCAATTTACAAGATGTCACCTTGGGCTTTTTTCTACTATTACTTGTAACAACTAATCAGTTAATTGTAAAAACATAAGCACAAGTTGCAGCTGAAGTGTGCTCACGCATACATGTGAAAAAAGTATTAACAGATAATTAAGGTATAATTGCTGACATACAAACATATTGTACAGTACTTAGCTGGGTTGTTTTATTGCATGTGTCTTGCATTTTGCTTTGGGTTTGCATATCATTTGTATCTGTGGGCTGAATGTTCATGCTAGACTGCTGGTAATTTAAATTTTGCGCGGGCTGGTGTATGAGATGATATCCAAAGCCACTTGAATACTGAGCGCTCTTCATTCATTCTAGAGAGCCTTCCCTGGTAACAGGATATTCAAGTTAATTCGCAGAGAATGCAGAGCTTTAAAAGTTTGTGGCCGCTTTATGTAAATTGAATCCCCTCTTCTCTGGATCTCAATTCCCTTGCTTCTTCTTTCATCCTACATATTTTCTGTCATTACAACTGCTCTCTTCTTCTTGGTCTAATTTTGGTTTGGTTAGTTTATTCCCCCTTCACTGCTTTTCTGTTTCTATCACTCTCACCCTACCTCCTTTTGTGCTGTCTCTCCCATCATTCAGCCCCTTTCCTTCCTTCCTCACCCTCACTATGTCTAATGATATCTCAGCTTCCTCCTAACAGAGAGTCCATGCCGTAATGGCCTGAACCATAACAAGCTCATTTAAAGGAGTGGAACAGAGGGAAGCCAATGCTGTTCTAACAGACAGCCATTTAAGAGCCATCTACTGAGGTGTCTTCACTTCGGGGCCCCCTGCCAGCCAGCCAGCCAGCCATCTCTTTTTCTTCCTCTTGCTTTAGTCCATCTTCTCCCTCATTTTCCCACTAGTTTACTCCATTTTTTAAAAATATCCTCAACATGGCTGATTTGCTGTCTTTCCTCTCTTCTTGCCTTGTCAATATCTGTCTTTCTCTCCCCCTTCTTTTGCCTTGAATCTCTCTTTCAGAATCCCTGCCTATCATCGGCAGCTCCGTCTCAATCTCCATTGTTCTTGGCCTGATGATGACATATGGACCTGGGTATCCTAATTGGGGAGCTCAGTCTCACACTTTCATACAAAAAAAAAAAACATTTTCCATAACGAATGGAGTTCTCTTCATGCCAATGCGAAGTAATGGTCCTTTTATTGCGGGATTAATCTCAATGGCCCTGTTGTCCATTGGATAGCTGCGAAGTCTCTCATCCATCAGTGGAAAGGAAGGCAGTGGGAGAGGGGGAGACCTGAGATGATAACCTCCCTGATCCCCTGCAATTACTCTGGGATTCAGGCTACCCTTCAAGCTCTCTCATTGATCTTTGATAGTTACGACTGTATGTATGTCTCTTTCCAGCTTTGTGGCTTTCTATTGCCTAGATATTGGCTGATATTGTCCTGAGGTGCTACTATCTCAACCATCTTCTGTTTTGCATTCCCATCCTCTGCTGCCTATATCTGTACTCCTTCCCCCTCCACCCCCTTTGTTTCTTCATCAGAACTAATTTGGGTTTGATTGCTTGATTTGGTTTTTATATATTTTTTAATTGCAGCTCCATTATTGGTTTAATGAAGACTGCTAATTATGGAAGATGAAATAATGTGGAAGGGATTTAGGAAGGAAGGGACTTATTTCACTGATGCCATCAAAAGCCTTTTACAACACTATGATTTGTCATACTAGGAAAAGAACAAGTGTAACTAGTGAGCGTATTTGGTTTCTACTAAACCATGCCAGTAGTGAGCCAGCATGCACAATATCAAGACCATGTAACACAGAAATGGGAGTCAGCCATTATCTGCATTGGGTTTTGGGCCACTTAGGGGCAACTATGAACACACAGAGCAACATTGACAGTCATTTTGAGTTGAGTTCTGTCCACCTGGCAAATGAAGGCCCAATATTCAACTTCACCTTTTAGCTCTGTTTGGGTCTCCACCAACACCAGAGGGCAGTGGTTTTTCAGCCGGTAACTTTTTTTTGACATTGAACCAATAGATTTGAGGGGAATTGCGGAGTTTGGTGGTTTGCCACAACCATTCACTTCTATTATTTAACACATCATTTGATCTATTCTTAATATAAAAGGGTTGATTTGTGCAACTTTAATTATACCTTTGCTTTTTCTGATGTGATATGTTAATGTGTCTGGTGGAAGAAAAGCAATAACACTCACATTTAGAGCAAGATAATTACCCTGCAGTCATGAATTCAATAGGTTCCAAAGACCAATGTCAGTACTTCATGATCCTCTCGCTTTAGACTAAATCAAATGATGCCAATTTAGTTAAGAAAGGATAAGATGTGTGGGGTGTGTAGGACTTCAATATTCCATTTTACATTTATTTTAAAATGTAATAATCCGTAATTTTTGAGATACCTTGTTTCTAGTGGCCTCTTTAGCAGTAAGACAGGCAAGCCTTCTTTTATAGCCCTCCATCTTGTCAGGTTCACAATCACTTTCGATTACAATGTAACAAAGCATAACCGGCAGTGACGAGCCAGCATCGTCACCAACATGGCAGCGCATTTGCATTTAATGACAGAATGTCGCCACAGACACTGAAATAGTCAAAGAGGCAAGTAGAAGTGATTTCATTAGTGGGTCAGATCAATCACCATTGTTTTAACTCACCCTTCGATAGATGGTAAAAGACAATTAACTAGTTGAATATCTTACGGATTATATCTTTAAGTCTGAATAGGGCTTTGTGCAAGCCACTCTTGTCACACTATAGCACAACAACACATTAAATGTTCTCTGCCCTTTGCTAATGAAGTGTTGCGCTATTTCTAATCTAATTAAGGGCTAAAGTTTGGTGTTTGAACTCAGCAAAAGTAACTGGAGCTGATGAGATACATTTAGATGAGATTCAGAACATGTTAAGGATATTAAATACGCTATTCACATTGAGAGGGGAATTGTTAGATTACAGATGTATCTAAAAGTATCTTGACTACTTGACAAAAACATAGCCTCCATTTAATACTTTTGGCCCGAAAAATTTTGATCAAATATAAAATATTATATAATTATTAGCCCCTGGATTTGGACCAATGTGCTGGGAACCTGCTGATACTTCAAACCTTTTTCCTCCACTCCCCTTCAGACCATTCACATCTCCATCTTCTCCTGCAGATCCCCTTCTCTCTCGCAAAGTTTTCCAGAATGTCTCTCAACTCTTTCATGGAATTACATATATGCTTCTTTTTTACTTTATCTTGCCTCTCTTTGGAGTTTCTCTGCCCTCATTTCGTCTTCTAGCCATTGCCTAATCCCCGTACCTACTTTGCCATCCTTGTCTTGCACTCCCACTCCCCTCTCTTGCTCCGTCACGGTTGCCTGTGGTTTTATTACTCTTGCAGCTGCAGTATGATATCGACCTCCTTCCACCTCCAAGTAAGCCTCTGCTAATAGAGAGACTGAGTAGAGGAATGACCGGTACCAGGTGGACGGACCTCTGTCTCACTGTAACAGCAGGGGGCACTCTTCAGCCTTCACTGCCATTTGTTGCTGTCTTGCCAGCTTGTGTGTGAATAAAGTGGGCAGAAGGAGAATAACAATGCTGCAGTTTTGTGACTGTTTGCTTTAAGTGTGTGTGTGTGTGTGTGTGTGTGTGTGTGTGTGTGTGTGTGTGTGTGTGTGTGTGTGTGTGTGTGTGTGTGTGTGTGTGTGTGTGTGTGTGTGTGTGTGTGTGTGTGTGTGTGTGTGTGTGTGTGCACGTGCGTGCATGCTCATGCATCGCAAGTCTCTGTCCTTTGCTGTACATGAGAAAAGGGCAAAAGCTTAGTGGGGGAAAGCAGAAGATGATGTTGATCTCTCATTAATATGTATGGCCTTCTGTGTGTATATATGTGTGCTTGTGTGTGCATGCATGACTGGCTGAGTGTGTCTTCTGTGTGTTCTTCAACACATGTCTGGCTCTGTGATGAAATCTAAGGTCATGTTAGAAACTGCTGTGAATTAAAGTGTGTAAATTGAATGAGGAAATATTCTCTTAAAGGCTATATTACACATTGGGTAATGATGATGATAATGTACTGTCTCTATATGAACAGGTTAAGACATATCTTGCACATCAAAGTAAGAGAAGGACTCTTGACTATATGTTTTAAGTTCATGTCTAAGGTTACAAAAAATTCTAACCCAAACAAAGTAGTTTCAAACTCAAACCAGCAGCACATGATGGACATGTGTTGGCATCTCTTGTCAATATATCTTCACGTCAAAGTATAACGCACCACTACTCACTGGTTTAAGCCTTGGAAACATGTGGTTAACATTGTGAAATAAAACTTCAAACTTTCTCATTCTTGTATTAACTGACTTGACGAGATCCATCATGTGGTCACCCATTTCAGATTTCAGGGACAGTCATATTAATAAACATTTACATGTGTCCCACTTGATTGAAATGAGTCAGTCAAATTAATCAGTACCTACATATTTGGCATTCAGATGGTCTGACGTGATTGACAGATTACACTGGACCATCAGACAGGTAGGCCGATCATATTTCTTGTTGAAGTGATTTTCTAGAGGAAGTCCATATCTCTTCTATTCAGACTGAAATATGAGACACATCAGACTGACTGCTTGGACTTCAGATAGATTTTTATTGTGCTGGTGCTTTATTCTGGGAATAAATTAGTGGGCACATTTTTAACTAATTTTAAAAAGCCAAAATTCTATAGGCCGATGGGCAAGATGGTTTAACACAGTCATTGTAACTAAGACGATATGACATTATATAATTTACTTTGTAATATACTAACTGTTCTGAAGTATACAGTGGAGATCAAAATTAGAGAACAACTAATAGATACTTGATTTTTTACGGAAATACTGTTATTTTTTATTGTCCACAAATTTGATTAGATAAAAAAAGCAGGATTATAAAAACCTTTATTTTGTGGAAAAGGCTGCGAGCAAAATAAGAGAACAGTAACCATTGTGTCAGAAGAGAAGATTTAAACAATGTTTTTTCAGGGCTATAGGATTCAGAAATGAATAGGAAGTGTAGAGGCCCTTGCTTTGAATGACTTCACATCAACACATCACTAGTTTCTCACACTGCTCTGGTTTCTGCAGAGTGGGCTTTCAGATTCAATTTTCTTAAATGAGGAGACACTGTGTGCCGAGACAGATCCTTGTCGGGTTCAGCACTGAACTGGCGAGCAACTCAAGCTGCAGTGTTGAACCGATTCCCCATTGAGAGTCTTTGCATAATCCTGTCCTCTCGTGCACTTGTTTTTCGTGGATGTTTTACGTGGACGGCGTGTTCAAGGGATTAATCTGTGTCCTTGAAAGTTTCATTATCCTTGAACTCTCGGACATGGAATGCCAAACCTCCCCTGCAGTGGCTGAGAGGGTCATCCCTTTGGCCTTCATCTGGTCTTCATCAGGGTTTCACCTTAGAGCAGCTTGCCATTTTGCAAAGTAACCAGGAGGTGTCCAACAATTGTTAAAGTGTTCTCTAATTTTGCTCACTGCTTTTTTCACAAAATAAAGGTTTTTGTTCAAGTGCCTTGGTAATTTAAATAAAAACATGCTAATGAAGCAGTAGTATAGCCACAGCGGATGTTCTATCAAATTATGGACTGTAAAAATAACAGTATTTCAGAATAAATCAAGTATTTATTAGTTGTTGTACATTAAATCCTGTCTAAATCCCCGGATTGATGAGGGACTCCTTCAGTTGGCCAACACTTTCTACTGTTGCGAAAAAGGTGACAAGTTCCTGATGATGAGAAATAATAGAGAAAAGAATTTGAAATGTCGTGGTGGAAAACTGTATCTTGACATTAAAGACCTGCTTCCCCTCTGCTTTCTCTGGCATGAAACTCGATACGAAATAAACTGAAAAGTGCCTTCCAGCTATGGCACCAAACATAATATCACAAAGGCACTCTTCTTTTCCTTTTTTTTCATAGAGATACTTTCTTATCACAGTGCTTTCAGACTTTTGTGATTACACTTTGATTTTCACGTCCGCCTCTTTTGTTGCTTAGGTTGCATGTCTTCACTACATTAATTTAGGAAACAAATTAGGTTAATCGTTATCAGCTTCATCACTTTTTATGACCTCATCATTATCCTGGAAGAGGCTCTAATTGTGGCGGGATCAAGGTGTTTCCTGTCTATTACAGTTTAATGACTGTTATATATAGCTTGAACTTTCTGATGAATGCCAAATACCTACTGTATGAGGCAGTGCTGACACATGACTGTACATTAACTCTCAGTGCTTAGCATGCATTCTTTTTCTAAATTACTTTTGCAAAAACTTATCTATGGCCACAATCAATCGTGATGTCCGTAAGAAAGGCGCAAATATTAGCTCTATCAGAAAAGTCCAGTCCTGATTGTCATTATCATGCACCGTAGGATTTGTGTGACTTAATGTTTGGTATGAACTCATACTGTGCATACTGTTGGGCTTGAGCATATTTAGGCACCTTGATGCTTCACTGACCTATGCACCTTTCTACTTAAGCTACAACATGGTTTCCCACAGTGACTTCATGCCACATCTGTGCCGGTGCCTTAAAGAGGAGCTTAGCACGGTCAGTCATCGGTCATCCTGAGGTCAAGTCTTTCTTGCTTAAGTTGTTTGTGCTGCAAAATCAGAGACACAGTATGCTGTTTTATCAACAAACAAAAAAAACATTCAAAGGTATGTTTTGAAGATTAAATGTATTTCATGTGATAATTATTTTAATTAATACTCTTATGTATACCTCTTAACTGAAACATTGGATTCCCTGTTATTACAGTACATAAGGATACATTTTTCCCTACTGTTGCAGCCACACAAGTGGGACTGAAAGTAGGGACTTGGGCAGGCAGTGCAATGCTGAGAAATGGATATATTTATGCAAGAAAAATGGATAAAAATACCCATGCCTCATACTCGTGAAAAACTGAATATTAGATATTTTATTAAGCCACTGTTTCATCAGCTTTAGCTAAGGTTTTTTTTTTTTTTTTTTTTTTTTAACATTTTGGCCATCAAACGGCTTTTTCCCTTCTATTTTTTTTTCTTTTTTGCTAGTAAAGTAATCTGAAGATGTAAACTATTAGGCAGTTTGTACTAAAAACCAATATGCATTTGAAAATGACTGTAAACATTTCAAACAAGGCACAGAATTGTATTGATCAAGGATAGTTCGCTCAATACTGTCAGGCCCAGATGCGGAGGTTCGTGGATCAAAACTGAATTTATTCCTTGACAACAAGAACGTGGCACAGAGGAAAAAGGCCACAAACAAAAAACACTCCGCACAGGAGGAATAAACAAATATCGATGGTCAATAAACAAAGTACAAAATAAAGTCGCTCCGTCCAGGAGGAAAAAACAAAAGTGAACGAAATAAGTAATTAAACAAGGAATACAAACAGCTGAACGTGGAAAAAATGAACTCAATGGCACGAACATGACTGTGGAAAAACGCTGGATACATTCGACACAAGGTACAAAATAATCTGGCACGGAACAGGGGGGAAGACACAGACTTTATACACATGAAGGGAGGGGAACCACAGGTGGAAACAATTGGGAATCAGGGAATGACATCAGTCCAGTGACACAAGAGGAAGGGCAAGTGACCTGGAACGAGAGGAGAGTTATCTTTTTAAAATAAAACAGGAAATTCACAAGAAAAAAACCCAAAGACAGGACAGACCTCACCGCGGCGTGACAAATACTGTTGGCTCAGCATACCAGTCAGTAATGAATAACCCCACTAGTGGTTACAGGGAGGCTGAGTAGTTTGACACAATTCTCTATGGGAAAGTCATAGACTCAATAATTAGAATAAACAGTGGGACCATCAACACGTATGTACTGAGAAGTATCCTGTAGTAAAATATCCTTAGTCAATGTCTTTCTTAGATGCTATGATAAATAGGGGAATTCATAATTGTTGAACTAGGAAGAAACTTTGTTTTTAAGTTTAAATTTAGCCTTTCAGGTCCCCTTTAAACTTTTAAGTGAATAGCCTGGTGCAACCACTGAGCAGCTGCAAAATTAGTAGTGTGAAGTGCTTTGTTCAACAACAGTGGTTGAGTGAAGTTGTTAGTTATTTAATTTACATATTTAAATTTCCCCACCTGGTCCTAGTATATGAACATAATGTTAGTGCTCCTGTCTCTTTAAACTCTGTACTACCACCAGTTTTATTTGTGCACTTTTCCACTGTATCATTTATGATCACACAGAAAAATGTATCACATCAAAAACTGCAATGAATAATATGAATAGAAATGAATTTATTATTTCTGTGCTCACCCAAAGAAGTTTGCCAAGTGCAGTTTAATTCCCATATGCTTGTATAGATATGTCTAAGGCATGGGCAATTGCTTACAGAGAATTGACTTGCTGGTTACTGAAACATATTTTCTTAAAATGCATTCCAACCAGAGTTCTCACCTATCTATATCAACTTTCACTTGCCCCTATGTAGCTGTCAACCTGTACCCATCTTTGCACCTGAACTGCTCATCAGAGAGCGTAGTTAAATGCCAGGCACTGCTGTAGGCCATTGTATGTGTGCATGTGTGTCCGCACTTGGAGCCCCTGTGCACGGCAGGTAGGACAATGCATTATTGATAGTGTTTGAGGTATGCAAAGCAAAGCAAGGAACCTCTTTGATCTCTCATACACGACATGTCGCCTGCAATCTCCCTCAGATTCAGTTGTGTGCACATAGCACCGGGAGGCAAGAGCCACAAATTTCTCCTTGATCACTTCTCCCTTTTATCTTTTTTCCCCTTCTTCCCTTTTTTATTTAGGATATACTGCCCAAGGAACAATTGTTTTGGTGTTTGTCTTGCTCTGTCATTGGGAAATAGAGAGTGAGAAGAGAAGAAAAAAGCCATTATGATTCCTCTGGTAATTGCGGAACGATTGAAAATTGAACTTGGGAATTTGCTGCCAATTAACTGTATATTCATAAAGTACTCTTATCACCAGAATTGAATTTACATGTAGAACGATGCAGCACGTGTCAGAACAGGGGGCATAATTGCAAAGCACGGCCAAGTGAGTTATGCAAATGCTGCTCATTTCCCCACAAATTTGAAGTGACTTAGCCTCTACCTACATTCATACAATGCCCTAATAACTTAAACATAAGGTAGAGGGACTGTAATTGCTGTGTTAGATTAAAGTTTCTAGTGCTTAGGTGAAAGAAATGAATGTCCCTGAAGGCAAAAGCAGAGGAGGAAGTGAAGAGAATAAACAAAAAACTACTGGGTCGGATATTTCTAACCTTATTTTGAAGGACTAACATTGTTGGTTTTCCGAGGATTAGATTCAAAGCAGCACACAAGAGTTATTACCACATGAACTCTATGGAGCGTGATCACAGTTATGGACATAAACTTGTACGTGAAGTGGGATTGTATATGTGTATGTGTGAATGCGGCTGCACATCTGTGTGTTACCCACCCCAGGTATGCAGCAGTGAAGAGATCAAGCTTATCCTTTGTGACAGTCACTTTTAAGTCCTTTTTGAAACTGGGTGGTTCAATTTACCAACGTCGCCTCCATCCACCCCGCTCCAATCACATACACCCCCCACTCTGACACACACATTCACACGGTCACACACACACTCCTCTGATAGGCTGTTGGACAATCCATTGACCTTCACTTTGCAATCTCTGAGGTCGATCAGTAGGCCATTCTTCCATGTAATGTTTACATCTCTGTGGGCTATTTGGCCACAATGAGGAGATTGCCTTTGGTCAACAACCTGTGTCCACAATGGTCATTTCCCAGGCTCAGCCCAAGACGGGAGGCCATGAAGGCAGCACAGCGCAGTGTTACCTTTTCTACCTATTGAAAGAAGTGAGCCATTAGGGTCGAGGGAACGAATCAAAGTCAGATTCTTTCTGATAGACTTTGATTTGCTCAGGTGTTCACGTCTCCTACACAGCATACTAGACATGACATCATTTGAGTGTTGGTTTGTGAACGCACCCTTGTGAAAGCTGTGACTGAAACACAATACATGAAAAAAAAACAACATTAAAATGTAGGTTCCCCATAGGGATTTGATGGTTATCTTTATATAACGAGGAAATATCAATAGGCGACGGTGGTATGGTGGTTAGCACTGTCGCCTCACAGTCCAAAGACATGCACGTGTTAATTGATTACTCTGAAATTGCACATAGGTGTGTATTTGAGTGTGAATGGGTGTCTGTCTCTGTTTGTCTCTATGTGCCCTGCACTGGCGTCCTGTCCAGGGTGTACCCCGCCTCACACCCGAATATCAAATATCAATATTAAACCTCCGTAATGAATTCATATGACTACATCTCGCATGGTATTTCAAGTGGTTAAGTCTGGATATACATATTAAGTAATAAATGTTTGAGTAAGTGTATCCTATAATGATTAACATAACCACATGTTAAGCAATAGCTTTGTATAGCAACATGCTTTTTATAGTATATTTCATGTGTTGTATGGATGAATAATATCTTACACTGAAGGTGCTATTAGAAATGACTAAAAGAAAGAACTAATGAGTTACTGAGCGCTGACATGAGAGATTAATTTAGTGTTTCGAAGTTTTGTGAATTGTTATTTCTCAACTAGGCTGAGAGGGGTCAACCTTTAGCTAGAAGAAAAGGAATCTGATCAGATGAGTGGCTATTCATGACTTTTAAATATTCATTGCATTTTTGTTAAAATATGGTAAAGAAATCAAAGGATGCTTTGAACTAAGTTGTTAGGAGCAGAAACAACCGGGGACATGTCTGCCCCTGTGATCAGAGTGTGCTTGAATGAATTCACTACTTAGACGCCTAGAAATTTAACAACTTTAGAAAATGATGCATAAGGTACCAGTTCCATTCAGAAAACAGTTCTCATTATAACCTGATTTATATGTGCTACATGGACTATTTAAAAATTTACAGGTCTAAAATAATCAGTTTATGAAGCTTAGCAAATGTTCAGGAGCTTCCATTCAATTGTTTTCCACATTAAATCTTCCAGAATCCTCTGAAATCTGTTTGTTCTGCTCTTATCAGTGTAAACCCAAAATATTGTATCCACTATCCACGGATCCACAAATGTCACCGTGTACCACTGTTTATGTGAACACATTCGTCCACTTAAACACACTCACATACTGCTGGGGACAGATGAGTCACGTGGGATGGATCTACCTGAATGTATAGTCCAAGTATGTGCTGTATGAAATGCTTGTGCTATTATATCTTTATTATTAATTAGCACCTGCTGTCAATACTAATTATTATCATAGATATAGGGTCCTATGGACCTAATCTACTGCATAGTTGGCTCATTATACTGTTATCATCTGTTGGTAAGCTGGAATACACATCCATGTCAATATTACACACTTAGAGCAAGAGCAACAATGGTAGGAAAAAGTATGGAGTGTGAAAGTCAGCATTTGGAGGAAGGTTAGGGTTGTCGAGGGGTCAAACAAACACACAGATGTCATGTTCCATGTCAAACCAGAAGTGAATGTTGACTTAGTAGTTAAGTTAACTTTCTTACATAACATTCCTTGGGTTCTGAACTAACCTCACAAATGAGTAATCCAACCCAAACCACGTAATATTGTTGAATTCACAACAGGACTCCAAGAGTGTTAAAAAGTGTCCTGACTACGTTAACGGCGACCATCATGTGAAAACATGATAACGGCAGTCTGAATCTGCAAGTAGCAAGCCCCTTCTAACCCATATTTGGCTGATAACCACTGATAACACCTATTAAATGGTATGATAACATTCAAAACAGGTGGATTTTCTGTTGTAAAGTTACCAATCACCAATAGGAAAAAGAAAACTTATAGAGAGCAGGGGTAAAAGCAACAGCCTGTGGACTCAGAGGATACAAAATTATAATAAATGCATGACAGCATCTGTGTGTTATATTTTATAAGATTAGTGAATGTGTGTTTTAGTGTGACAGATGACAGTCTGCCTGTAGATCCACGGGGACTGGACTGAGAGCAGGTGCACTACTCCGCCCCACAGCCGTGCCAGGAAACACAGCCACACCATGCCAGCGATGTCCACCTTTCACCAACCCTTCCTCTCCCTCTCCCTCCACCTCACCTTATGTCTCACTCTTTCTCTCACCACTTCATTCCAACCTCAATTCCTCCTTACTTCCCAATTTACCTCCTGTCTCTCTCTTGTTGTTTTCCCCCTTCCTTACACTTGCTTCCGACTTCCACTCACCTCTCTTCCCATTCTGCTCCCAAATGAGCTACATCCCACTCTATCTGTCATATCTTTCTCCATTTGCATTTCCTTCACCAAATATACTGGAGACATTATGTAAGCTCTAACTACCACATAATGTCTTATCATTCTTTTTGTTCCATTATTTATCATTAATTTCACAGTCTTGATGCTTTATTTATCCCTGGAGATAATGTCTTTTTATACTTTTGCTACACTGGTAGGGAGCAAGAGAGTAGGCAGCCAGAAATGTCACAGTGAACCTGGCTCATTGGTTTTAGGGTTGATTTACCTGCACACTATCCTGCTGCTAAAATCACCATCTACTGTAAACAACATTACCTTATTATAATAAGATAATTGGCATGATTACAGCCAGTGTAGTGCAGTTGACAAAAACATTATTCTGTTGTTTGATTTCACCTGGCATACATAAAAAAAACCTTAATCTGATTTCATTTGGCTTTTTAAAACTATACATAGGAATTTTGATGTATGCAAAGCTGATACAGTGACCTGGATGCATTAAGAAAATTATGGGGCATCAAGGCATGAGCTTCTATGAAAACACTAATTTTAATGGGATTCCAAAATATTAGCTTGGTCGTACTTATTCTAATTCCTTTTACTATTTACATTTAATTTTGTTTTTCATCTCTAAATTATACATATTTATAATGCACTTGTGTATAAAAACACATTTCCCTAATGTGAGTGGCTTGGCCGCACACGTTTTTCTCACTGCCAGAGCTAAATTCTTTCTTCTCTTATTGCTACACAACAAGAGTGATCATTTTCCGCATTTTCTGGTATTATTATCAATTCATGAAACACTAAGCCCTCACTAAGAAACACCCGACTTTGATGTTTCTCTGCAACTTCTTCCTGCCATCCAAGCCCCACCCTATTAATACCACCTTTCTAAGCTCCCTGTTGTCTTCCTAGCTCCCCCACATATATTAAAACCCTCCAACAGTCACAGCCACCTGGTTTATAGCCTCACTTCATCTTCACCACATGTCATCAAATACACACACACACACACACACACACACACACACACACACACACACACACACACACACACACACACACACACACACACACACACACACACACACACACACACAACACACACTAATTTAGCCTCACAAGCTAGACCCCAGAATCTAATCAAACCTTCCCACCACATTCAACCTCTGCTCTTCTCGTCTGCACTCTGCTTTCACTCCAGCAGCCAATCTCTTTCTCTCTCTCTGTCTGTCTTTCTCTCTCTCTCACACTCACTCACTCACTCACACACTCTTACACACACACACAGACACACACACACACACACACACACACACACACACACACACATTGCTATTTATCATCACCCATCTCTATCACCTTCCAACACATCAAGTGTGTTTTTACGGCATCTCTAGTCTCCCTTTTCTCTCGAGTTCCTCTGGCCTCATACCTGGCTGATCCATCTGAATGTTGTGCTATCCATTTGCAGTATAGACTATTGGCTTATTAATACTCTGACATCTTTTTGTTTTCACAACTCATTCTATTGCTCACCCTGGAGAATGTTTGTCTGTGACTCATTCAATTATCTGTTGTATTCACGACATACGTACACTCATAATTAGCTTTTCGTGGAGCAAACATCACCAGTCAGTTTAAGTAAACATCTTTGTTGAATCATATATATATAATTTCATCATCTCTCTAGATGCATTTTTGTTTACCCAGAGACTGACAGTTAGAGGACTCTAATTTGTTTTTCACTGTACAAAAAACAAAAGAGTGGTTTGGCACAGCCATATTGTGCTCAGGTATTTGGGATTCATTAGCAAGCAACCATTTGTCATAGGCAGCACTCAGTTCACGATGCAATTAGTGTTTTTTCAAACAGACTCTTGAAATCCTATGATAAAACAGATTAAGTGTTTTGAGATAAGGCTATTTCCCATAGGTGAAAATGTAATTTCCAAAGTTTCCAGATTCTCTAACGTTTTGTGAATACAAATATTTATTTTAAAATGATCTCCCCTATACTCATAATGTTGTGGGGAAACCTTCAGACCAGCAAATGTAGTCTTTATTTTTTTTATTGCCATAATTTTAAACCACTCAAAACCACCCCTAGTACATTGGTCTTGGACAAAATTAACAAAGGCATGTCACTATTCTATTTTCAATCTTCTAGTGTTCTGCTGCAAACTGGATGGCTGCCTGTGCTACACATTTGAAGGGGGGGGGGTCAACCAACAGGAGGATTAATCAAGTATCTGACATCTGTGACCCTCGACCACAGTAGTAGTGGCCACAAGAGGCAAGAATCAAAGCCCCCTAATCTTTACATCTGTCCCTGTCTCTGTTACAGTGTAGCCCACGCATGTGGGTAATTGGTCAAATGCAGGAGCTTATATGGATTCACAGGAAATGACCTTTAATGTTGGTTTGGATGACCTGTCTGCCTCCTGTGAAACGTGTCTTGTGCCCGAGGTGTTCAACAACGCATGTGTTCATATGTGCATCTAGTGTGTTTACATGTGCCTTTGAATATGTGAGCAGGTGTGGTTGACATGTGCATGCGTCCCTGTCTCTGGCACACAGATGCTCTTTCGATCTGTGTTTGTGTCCATCTTTTCATACTTGCTTGAGCTGTTGTGGTTTCAAAGATGAATAAATGTATGGACACAGTCCCATGGGCGCTGCTTTATTACTTTTGGTTCATTGTGCAGCATAAGCAGTTCAACAGCTTGATTCCATTTCACTTGTTCCTTCCGTCCTTATTTGATGTTAAAATGAGAACAACTTCATCTGTTGTTTACATGCCGGTCAACATTTTCATCTTTCTTTTTTTTTTACTTGCAAAGTAGGACACCTCTGAGAGCTTGTTCTAATAAAGAAAATGTTAAGCTACATATACCTGTGTTGTTGTGGGAAACAACAATATTAATTGCTCACAAGTCTATAAAGTAATACAAATAATGATAATGCCATTATTAAACTATGCATATAAAACCACCTAAATGCCAAATGATGGCATTTCTGAGCAGCTTAAAATAACAATATATGGCATGTTTGACACATGAAGTGAATATGCCATAGGCTGACAAATAGAGAGAATAAAAGATGAGCAAAGAACAATATGTTCAAGAGTTTGAATGCACACTATTTCAAAAATGAATTGTAGTTTCAAATTAGTAGTTTGAACCAATTTTCAAACTATATTTGGTCTAATAAAATGCAATATGGTATTTATAATTGAATCAGTAGTTAATAAGTAATGGTCTTCATTTAAGTTTCATAAAACAGTAACAAACATTTGTTCAACTGAACTTATCCAGTTTGCAGTTTCATAAGCATAGATTTACACCTGTTTGAACATGAAGATCCACTTTTAAACTCCTAATGGCCGTTAACAGGCTGTTTCTGTTTCAAAACATTAAGTGATTAATTACAGATGAGTGTGTTCCAGGGTCAGGGTGACTAAATCCCATTTAGAGTGGCATCATCAGTGCAGGGTAGCCAGGTGTTTAGATGGTGATGGGAATGAAGGGAGGGTAATAACACCATCATAACTGATTAAAACATTATAGTGTGTTACAAATGAAATTGATAGGGCGGACTGATCTATGTCTCCACATGCAAACACATTTTGTTGTTCTTTTAGCACATTATAAACTGCTCAGAATGTAAATGAGAGAGACAGCATGAGCTGTGTTTATTCCAAGGCTCAGGCAGAATATCAATTGACCTGGAAATATATTACAATGCAAAGCACCCTACCAGAGTATATCTCCTCAGAGCGGCTCGACACACAATAGTAAATGAGATAAGTCAGTGTAGAGTGAGAGGTAAAGCAATATCTTGCTGTGATATTCTTTCCCACTGGTGTTTGGATAATAACATGATGCTACTTTGTATGGTATTCTTTCTATAGGTGATATATTCAATCAACAAAATTGAAATATAGAAAAAAATCATTGTATTGTTAAGAGCAGTTTAGGTCACGTAAAAAAACAAACAAGTGCTGTTGTTTAGCTCTTTACTGCATTGTTTCCAGTGCAGTGGTGCAGAGAATACAAATTAGCTTTCAATTATTTTTTTTGAGTTGTACGTTCTAGGATGACAGTGCCATACCACTCAATGGTAAAGTATTATTTTTAATTTCCCTAAATACTCCCAACCCCCAAATACAACCTCCAAATGAACCTATACGGATCATGAGGCATTATTTGAAATTAAAATCTCCTCTACTCTCAAGTTACCTTTCAGTGGCACATTAGCATAATGATATTGTTACAATATACAGACAGGTGACACATTAGAGGAAAGACATGCATCAATTACAGAAACAAAACAATGCCCACAGCACCACACAGGGCATAAGGGGTCACTGAATGGTTTGGTGAATATGATGTGAATTATATTCTACGGCCCCAAGACAGTCACCAGATCTTAACCCAGTCAAACACCTATGGGAGATTTTGGACAGTGCTCTCAATCATCAAAACTCCAATCATCAATCTATCAAGGATTCTGACTATCTCTGGCTGTGTAAAGCCATTGTATCATAAATACCTCATGTTGTACCTGTTACCTTTTAGATAATTAATCAATGATTTAGTTTATAGTGCAGTAAGATGACAAGAACGTAAGACAATTGTGTCTCCAATGCAAATCATGAAGGAAAGATAGATAACAGTGAAAGTCAGTAATTCAGATGGGTATTTTATAGCTCTCTGTGTAAACTGCAAATTATTAGATTCAGTCACTCTCCATATTTTCTTATTCGCCTCACGTCTGATCACTCCTCAAATAAAGTGTATGTCTGGTTTGAAGTATATGTGAAGTGCCCAAAGTCCCCATACAAGGGAGTATATTTTGGAAGAATGATTCTACATCCCTCCAGCAGAGTTCAGAGAGTTCAGAGAATCTGTTCTTGTGGCTCCGAGGTGGATGTACGCTTTGCTTTAACACTATGTTGATATTTGCTTTGCTTTGTCCTCCATCTACTGTATGTGACAGTACCACTGTCAAGAAGCAATCCTTACACTTTCACGGTCCACGGGTGAGTCCGGCCAACTCTTTGTCTTTCAGCGGCTGGAGCAGGCATATAGAGATGGAGAGATTGAAGATATTGGTATCCTATGAAATTTAATGATTTAAGGAATTAATTTGTACCATAACATGGTAGCTTGTCAGGGACGGTGCTAAATGTCACTCGAAAATTAGGCTTATTTTTGCTGAGGAAAAAACTGACATGGCCATTTTCAAAGAAGTCCCTTAATCTCAAGATATCTGAATGAAAATGTGTCTTATGCTCACAAGTCAAGTCTCCCCTTTACAAATATGCCACTTGCCCAATATTCCCATGCAGTTTGGGTAATAACCATGCCGTTTTTCTCATGCACTCATAATTATTTTCGCCTATTCTAAAAGTAAGTATTTGTATATTTCTGCATACTGGGGTCTTGGAGTTACATAAAACAGTTATAATTGGAAAGCTGATACTCATGGATTCAGTCAGCCCAATTGTGTTCATGTCTGATGATGTTAGTCCCCATTGGAGCTATTTCATTGCAGCGAGACCACATTTTGAAATTTAAACTCACTGTTTAAAATGAGCTGTTGTGACCTCTGGGGTAATCACAGCCTCATGATACTTTTATACTACACGTATACACACACACACACACACACACACACACACACACACACACACACACACACACACACACACACACACACACACACACACACACACAACCTAAAATTGCTGCAACAACCATGAGACATGATAATGGCCATCATTACCTTAATTAATTATGTTCTAAGCCCTTAAACACCTTCAAAATGTATTTTGATGAATTAATTATTATAACAGATTCATAAACCTCGACATACAGTGCGGCGCTACACTATATTTAAGACGCACATGTTGTCTCTTTTAGTTTACCAAGCCCTCTGACCGGAGAAGATATTTAAATAAGATTTTTAGAATTCACCACCTCTCCCGTATTTGTTAGTCCTGCAGTTATTTTCGTGCTGGTGCTCTGTTAGTGTTTTTTTTTTGTATAATGCACGCACTCTCTCATCTCTCCTTTTCTCTTCCCCTCTCCTGCACTCCTTTAGTCTTAAAAGGGTGTCTATGGAGTGAGTGGGTTGCAGGTGTTAATACTAAAAGAGGAAAATACATCTCTGCAAACTGCATCAGAGCTTACCTCAAACTGGGTTCATCAAAACTCCATGGCATAATGTAAAATGAGCTACACTAGTAAATAAAACAATAAAGTCATCCACACAAAGAACAGTCACAAATAGTTCCACGGAGGAGTGAGAGGAGAAACATCGACACAAGGATGAAGCCAGTGGTTCTAGGCGCTACCGCTCCTGCGACTGAGAAATCTGGAGTATCTGCAATAACGATCCGGCCCGGAATGAGACTCAGGACCCGCTTAATATACAGGGAGGCAGGTGATTAGTGCCAACGAGAGACAGCTGGATCAGACAGAACCGGGCTGCCGACTGGAACAGGTGTCAACTGGGCCCCCGACTGGAAGACGTGTCGACCGGACCGCCGACAGGAACTTGGGAAGAGGTGTCGACTGGGCCGCAGACTGGAACTCGGGAACAGGTGTTGACCGGGCCCCTGACTTGAAGATGTGTCGACTGGACCGGTGACTGGAAGATGTGTCGACCGGACCGCCGACATGAAACTTGGGAAGAGGTGTCGACCGGGCCGCCGACTGGAAAAGGTGTCGGCTGGACGGCTGACTGGAACAGATGTTGGCCGAGCAGGACGCCATGGTGGACGGAGAAAAAAAAACACCTAAGGGTCTGCTGGGTCCATGTATGGCCGGATCGTTCTGTCACAAACGGTGGCGTGAAAAAACGGAGGATTGGACCCAAATGCAGCCCGGGTGTAATCATGACAAGAAAGACAGGGTCACTTTAGTCAGGGGATGACTCCTCTACAGTCACAAACTAGACCACAGAGAGAAGTGAATGGTTGCGTTGATTAACTTTAAATTAACTATCATCTGCTTGGTTGCCATATTGTCCCAACAATATTGCTTTGGGTCAGGGGAGAAATCATACAAAGGGTCATTGAAAGTGCTATAGAAAGTGTCACTATTTTTAGACAAATTAAAACGAATGAAAAACATGTTGAGGAAAATACATTGTTTAATTGCAACTCAACACAAATGTTGTCTTTTCGGTTTGGTTCTCATAGAACTGGCCACGTTAACCATGCTTTTCTTTTGAAGTCTGATTATGTCCCAAGGGGTTGAATAACTTAGTCGTGCTTCTTTGCCTAAAACATGCATATTTGAGGGAAGGGAAAGCAGTGAATCAGCTTGTTTGCATTTAAATAAATCTCTTACACCAGCATGTATTCAAATATAAACTTGCAAGCCTATAAAGTAATTCCATGAGGGTGTAAACTGTACCACATACATACATTTTATACTGTTAGACCACTGCAGCACATATGCTTATGGTAGTTAAGGCAGGTACTTGCATGCAGTGACACAGTGAGTCACTAAAAAGCAGCACCGAATAACAATCACTTGTGTTTCCGTCATGTCTTCCTAAATGAAAATAAACCTGCAAGACTGTCTGTTACATTTCACTCAGAAGTCATGACCCTAATTAGCACATGCAAGATACATAAGGATCCTGAATATGTTCATGATGTCAGAATGACAGGGAGTCTGTCAGCAAATCCTGTTGACTGTGTAGAGAGGGCCAGGATTTACTGTACTCTTACTATTACCCACTGACACATTTTGATGGAACCAGAAAAGCATGAAATTGAAAAGAAAAAACCCATTGGATATATGGATCTGTTTACATCCTGTGGTGGTATAAAGATGTGTCTGTTGACAACAGATCTAGATTTCACCTGAACTGTATTCAGAATATTTGCATATATGAATGTTGTTGGGCATGGCATCAACACAAACAAACTAGTGAAACACTACAAAATTGCTTTCCGGAGAGTTTCAACCAGAACGAGAGGTGTTACCTCTGTCTATTTTTTTTTTTTTATTCTTATACCCTAGCTGATAATTAATTAGCTCTAATGTAGAGCAATAGGACTCTAGCTGTAACCTCATAGGCATTGATGTTATTATTTATAGGGTAACTGTACCCTTAAATTATGCTAGAACCTTCCCTCCCAGCGTATTTAAGAAATTTAGCAACTGTAGGAGGCGTGACCTTGTAGCTACGTGTGTGTAATGCAAGTGTAATGACACGTAAGACTCTGCTGGAAAAAGGTGGGGCTTTGAAAATATCCAGAAGCATGTTTATGACCATTTGAGAGAGTTACACTATGGGTACCCGTGTTGTAGTGGAGCTAGCGGCTGTGAATGTCTGTGGGGGAGTATCAGTACATAAGAATAGATCAGATTAGAGATTAGATTCAACTTTGTTGTCATAGCATAGAGTACAGGTACTGAGACAACAAAATGATGGTACTATAAGCATCAAAGTAAAAATATGGAAGTGCAGAGTCAATAAAACATACAGTAGAATAAATGGAATGTGGAATAAACTGTATGGGTCATATTTGCAGTATGGACAAATTTAACAGTGTATATGAATATGCTAAGATGAATCACATTAAAGAATAAACAAATGGAGGTATGCTACGAATACAGTGAATATGCTAAAGATCCAATAGGTACGGTAAAGACAATGGTGTAAATATGAATATTATTTCTATATATAGTATATTGTTTATACAGTATGAAGAGTAAATGCATGGGTATGTGAGAGTGCAGTTGTGCAGTAGTTTGGCCAATGCTACCAGAAGGTATGTGTGCGGTGTATCAAGGCAGGTTTATTTATATATCATATTTCAGCAACAGGATAATTCAAAGTGCTTTATGTAAAAAATATATTAATATAATATTAATAACACTGATATTAATATCAGTGCCCATGTTTGTGGCATCAGTGATGGGGTCATCATACGTCAGACCTCAGAGTCTTGTCTATTACCTCACTGTACTGAATTTTCAATTTTGTATTGTTGGAAATATCACCTTTATTAACATCCTATGCCAATTTATTCTTGAAAAGAATACTACGAATGTCCATACAACTGGTTAAGTCTGTGGTCAAAAAAGTTAAAACATTTTTTTAATTTATAGTTGAGTGAATTCAAGTAAATCAATTGTCTTATGCTAAGACGAGATCATTTGGAAATAACAAGAGCCAGATAGAGAGACTATTGTCAACCAACTCAGATAAAGGGAATCTTTTTTCAATCTAGATGACTTTGCCTGATCCCTGCAATTATGTCCCATCCCACCATATCACAATGATCTTAAACTGGGGGCAAATTAAACAGCCTTTTTGATGCTGTTGTGGACCTCTTTATCACTGGGCTAGGTTACTCCATTACCCCTTTTTAGCACGGTGTGCAGCATTAGAGAGGTGAACTGAGACATACAGTATGAGGTCATGACAGATAAGCAGCAGTTCATTTGTGAGGAAGTGAAAGTTCAGAAAGCAGGTGCTCAAGGACAGAGAAACCATCCTTCAATGAAAAAGTCCATATGTCTGCTGAAGCACCCTCGAGCTGGAGATCAAATCCAGCTCAATCCAGCTCCAGATCAAGTCTTAAAAAAGTCAGACCATATTACCAGAGAAATTATTTTTGACAATTCTAAATTTAATAGTGGTCCATTGTGCTGTATAGTGTAACATAAGAGATAAAAAGAGTAAAAAGATAATAATCATGCAGATAAAAACACTGTGAGCAAGATATGCAAATTGTGCACTTGGTTTAGGTGAAGGTCGTCTATAGTAGGTTACAAACCTCTGCTGCAGAGACTGTTCCTTTTTCTAATGATATGCAAGATGCAAAACAGAAGGCCTACCAAGGGCAGGGACAGGACACAATAGCAGCAGTGGAGATAATTGGAATGGATTTCAGCCATTCTTGGTTCATCGTAGAAAAAGCAACCATGCAATGAACCAAGCTTTTCATTGCAGCTATTAAAATGTAGTTTTGAGAGGAATACTGCAATGTATCTCTTGTATTGCTGAGCAATAAGGATCAGCTTTACTTTTATTGGCTTGACTTCATTATTTATAGTAGCGTTAACATGGTTCTACAAGGAATAAAACAGATTATTGTCCTATAACTTCCATTGCATTTGAAATATTAGAATGATCACATAATGGCAATAATAACAGTTAAGTTTAACAAATGACATTTCTGTTATTAGTCAATTAGTAACTGACTGCTAAAAAGAAAGTATTGCATGTAATGGGTTTTCTGTATCGGTAGTGTATTTTTTTACTACATACATCTTCATTTATGTCAGTAAAAGTTTATTCTGAAATCCCTGACACATCAAAAAAGTGTATTGGAAAGTAATCTGTCCCATATCTGGTTCAAGTTCTTTTCTTTTTTTTTTTTTTACTTTTCTTTTTTAGAGAAACAACATTCTGTCTTGTAATCCGGAGACATATTTTTGCCAATAGGAACCAAACTTGCCAGAGGCGCAGCATAATTGATCCATGCAAGCCTGAACCAATGTTCAGGTTGGCAGCACTTTCTCAAAACAGGGCAGAATGTCCTTTCTTTCGCAACGAATGTCAGTGGAATGGATATCTGTATTCAAAACGTTATTCGACCAATGGTCTGCTCAATTGTAAAAGGTCATAGGGACTCTAATGAGCTGCCTGCTGGGAAAATAACAAGCCCCTCATGCCTCAATAGACACCTCTCCATGTCAGAAGAGGTCAGCTGTAGCAGGATGGAAATGCTTCACCCAGGAGACGATGGCAACATTTCGAAGAATGGGACTCAATCTGTTTTGTCATATCAAGTAAATACGAGTGGAAGATCCATGTACCCCTAAAAATGAAACAATATAAATGAAAATTCTAAATTATTCATTACTGCACATCAGCGTTATCTCAAATTAATGTCTGTGAGAGTATTTCCACTTCTGCCCTTCTCCACCCAATGGACAATAAATACAACAGAACTGTAATTATTTTCCAATACAAAAGTCACAGGTGAAGCAGACCACCTCCATCACATTAAATAAGGCCATTTGAGCTTTTACTGATTTGATTAAGAGAAACATTAACCCTCCGTGTCCTTGGTTACTCATTTATCAGTTACTCCTTAGATAGTTGTTAACCTTGATATATGTTGTACTGTGCCTTGAGCTGGCCTTTGTCCTTGCACACAATTTCCAAGTACTTTAGTAAAGCCACTTTAAAACATTGGGGGCGCTAATGCCTTTAACATTTGCACTAATTCTAATTTTTAAAACAATTTGTTGTTTTCAAGTACACTTTTTAGACTCATACAGATATGCTAACCTGAAACCTATTCATAGTGAAATGAAAAAAGGCAACTGTACGTGCAAGATCAGATTCCACGATCATGCAACAATGGCCCATACAACATTTATACACAGAATGATGTCTTTAAAGCTCTTGAGATGAAATATCGTTTTATTCCACCCATGGGTTCTTAACTCACTGTTACAGAGCCAGAGTCCTTTTGACATTTGAGAGAGTACTCATACAATAGAACACAATGGCTGCTGTCATGTGAAGGAACAGACACTGTACACATGGGATGATGTGAGTCTTCTGTGCCTGCGCATGATACTGTAACTGGCAGGGACATGTTGAAACGGAGCGTTGCTGTCAGCTACACTTGCATATGCATATGCGTGCTTACGTATTTGTGTATTCATATGTGATTGCTATTGCAGTGAGAGACATGTAACTACTCAGGCTGAATGAAGGTGAGAGCACCGCAGTGGGTGGAGGATAGGTGGGCTGAAATAGTCGTCTCTGTGTAGGATTTTGTGATAAATGTGGCATCTGCCGTGCTGTTTGATGTCCCTCCGTCATGGTTGACGGATTGTGTGCGAGTGAAGCTTTGTGTGTTGACACCACACAACAGCACACAGTGGATTTGATGTTTGCTGACAGCTTGTCACACTACTGTTACAATGAACCTTGGCTGGTAAGAGGGGGAAAGAAGAAAGGTCTTGAAAGAGTCGAAATAGGGTCTTGCATTTGGTTGCCTTATATGTACCACTGTCTGATGGGTGTTTGAAGTGTCATTTTAGTATAGAGCATATGCAGATCAAAGCTGACTTTACGGAATAAAGCGAAGACACAGTCCATTTGACGTTACGCTTCACAAAACTTTTCATTCCTATTCTGTCATACAAGAGGCTATTAACCGTAATGAACACATAAAAACACTTAAACTTGGCATACAGCCAATCAGTGGCTCAGTGTAAATGTTTATCACTTCCTTTTCGCAGCTCAGCAATGACAAGTTCTGTTCACATAGTTCATGGAACATTTTGTTGAAAAGGGGCCACAAGTAAGAAACAGGTAGTTAAGTAAAGAACATCAGACAAAGTAATTAAGGGATATAAATCTTCGCAGACAAAGGCTGGCTCAAACCAACTGCCCACTCAAATTAGACGTACAATTAGACGTTTAAATGTTAGACACTTAAATGTTATTTCCTCTCACTTACCTAATGAAGCTATGATGATGTGACTGCTTTGTGTGTGTTTGAGAAGCTGTGCTTGTTTAGTTGAATAATTCACATCCCGAGTTCCATTTTAAATTTTTGCGTGTCCACATCAGTGCTGATCTTACCTGGACCTGCTAAATGGAATATTGAAACGCCTTTAAGGAATAAGTTCTGACGTGGCAAATATTTAACTTGCATAACTAATCAGCTTTCACTGCTGTCTCTGTATTCTCGTATATTCCCATAACGTAACTCCGTCTCCGGACAGTATGACAAATGGCCAATACTAGCTGACATAAAAGAACAATTTAAACTTGCTCACTAGAATAGATTTTCTTAAGACCTCTTTCCATTTTAATCTCATAGAAGGGTTGGATGGACAAGGCAACTTGTTTTGTTTCCAGTTAGCAACCTCAACTTTTTGCTGGGAGTTTACAGCCATTCGTAGCCTATAGGGCCAACAACTGCTGAGATCATCAGGGCGTCTCTGCCATCTCAGCCACAGCAGAGTCCATGGAAAACATCATCAAAAACTACACCTACCCCCAACATTGTTTTTTTATGTATGCCCTCTGGCTGTAGGTACAGGGGTGTGACATATAGGACCTCCAGGCTAAGGGAACTCTTTTATCCTTAGGCTATCAGACTGATTTGCAGAGTTGTTTTTTTCCATTACTCTGTTCATAGTATTCTTTATTTATTTTCCTGTTTTTACTATGAATATGACAATAAGGCTTGAACTTGGCCTGAACTCTGACCTCAACCAAGTTAATACGCATCCATAATCATTTAGGATTATGCTGCCTTTCTCTTTCTCGTTCACTCTCGCTGCAGGGTTTTCCTCAAGGCAGTGCCATTTCCCTTTTACTCTAGTAGTATAAGACTGGTCACTCATCCATAAATACTTTAGAGTTTGTATGAATTTTATAGTGATTCTGATGTGCCAGGGATATTTTTATTAGTGAGCATGGCAGCTCATTTTAAAGCCAGTTGTATCACAAAACTCACATGGTCATAAGTATATTCAGTCTGCGGTGTCCTTGCGTTGTGCAAAAATGTTTTGTTGTTTAGTTGAACCTAATATGAGGGTTCAGCAATCCATAATTGTCCCAAATTTTCCCAGAGTTCCCATCCTGAGCTTCAGTGGAGGGATATTTTCTAGTAGTTTGTGCAGGTTTGTAAGCAACCATGCGTACTGATGCTCAAACTAGAAACCAAATGAACTATTGGCCCTGCTTTAGATGCTTAGATTTGACTGGAGTGTTTTTGCAGTCTGTGCTTTACTTAGATGGCTAAACCTTACAATATTGAGGTTAGCTACTGTGTTGTTCTTACTCAAGGAAAAGCAGAGTACTTCTTAAAGTTTAAAAAGTTTATTATAAAAACAACAGCAAAGAATCTTCAGCCTGGCCAGGGTCTCTCTCTCGGTTCAGAAGTCACAGGCATCTGGGCTTTCAGCAAAGCTTTTGCTGTGACCGCCGAGGCAGAAAGAGCACCAAGCTCCTCCTTCACAAAGCGCAATAAAGTCATTGAGTTGTTGTGATTGGTTCAGAATGTTGCAGGGGCAGTTCCTGGTTCCTGGTTCCATCAATCCTGGTCACACGGTTCTTCCAATGATCCACCAGCTCCTGTAGAAAGAACTCTTGCCTACTCTTAGGAATCCAATCTTCTGGGGGGCTGACCCCCCTCATTTTATTGCACCTAGTTTTAAACCGGAACGTATCTGCAACTTCCTGTAAATGGAATCCGTGTTAAATTGATAATATTGTGAAAGCATGCTAAATCATTCTTATTTAACTTTGATATCTACACATTGAGTCATAACAAAACTTAAATTATATTGTGACAAAAATGAACACTTCATGTTTAAGAATCCCCACACAACTTGGTTAATGCTAGCTAGCATACTCAAACTCTAGCTATGTTCGAAATTGCTCCCTATCATAGAAGTAGTGCACTATATAGTGTGTACACCATTTTGTAGTTGCGTTCGAGTTCTACATGGTAAATTTCATTTACTATATAGTCAACTATAAAATACCCACAATGCATAAGTGATTTGAATGTACATATAATGTACACTACATTGTACTCCAGTATACCTCAATGCGATGTGGTCATGTTTTACCTGAGGAGGAGGAGAAGAAGAAGAAGAAGAAGAAGAAGAAGCAGAAGAGGTGCCCGGTATTTGAAAACTAACTACAGTTATGAACGGCTGTTACTAACAAGCTGACTAGTGTCTCGCGAGCTGACTACTGTTACTTGCTTGTGAAATAAATTAACTGTGGGCTATTACAGCTTGCCAGGGCCTAAAGTTAACTTTTTGGACGACCAGCCAAACCAGGTTTTTTACCATCCAACTTTTTTATGTGTACCTGAAATAAAGGAAACCTTAACCTCCCTTTCTACTTTGTATTAAAAATATTTTTTTTATTCTTTTTTAAATCGTCCTCTTCATCCTCTTTTTGTTCTGTTGCAGCCAGCGACCTCTTCACACCAGCAATATGCCGCGCCATTTTTAATTTTTTATTCTTCTTCTCGTTTTTTATTTTTAAAGTCCAAGAAAACGGCGGGGCTTGCTTAGCAACAATAGGCTACCTGATTGGTCAACAACACACACTTGCTCAGTGTTGAGCAAAGATCTGGTGTTTAAAAGTCCACAGAAAGAGTTACCTCAGATTCAAGTTTAAAACTATTTTTTTTGTTTTTCTTATTTACCTTCAGACCCTCTATTTTAGCTTCATCCTCCGTGCACAGGGAAAGACATGGTTTGCATTTATGTTTTTTCTAGGACATTCTTACAGGAGACTGTAACTGTGAAAAAAATACCCATTTGGTTCAACATATACAGGCTGCTCGTATTGTTTGTAGCAATCCTGTTTCTAAATTGAGTATAGCTTGAATATTACAATTTTAAATGATCAGAGTAAAACAATATGCCTTGACATCTAGACATCTAATACTGAGGTGAACAAGACAAGCTAGAGAATTTGCATTCAAAATCCTCTTACATTTGCTAATATGTCTTAACTGGTGTCATGGGATTCACAGGAAACTTAGCAACATTTTCCTCATTGATTATGAATGCTGTGATAGCTGCTGGGATGATAATCTGATAAACCAATATATATGCAGATTCCTCACAGCATAAAGATGATGCTTCAAGATACAGTACATTATTAATATGTTTCCATAACCACCAAAGCAAAAGTCAGAATCCAATGATCACAGTAAACTTTAAGAACTTTAAGTCCAAAAGACTCATCAAAGTAAAAGCCTCCTTTGAAGTGGATCAAGAAAATGTAAATGAGATTTGGACTTGTATCAAGTACAAAGAAAAGTTCTCACACCTTCATAAAAAGTTTAATCATGGCAGACAATCTACAGCTGCAGCCTTTAAGTGAGAGTATAGAACTTTGTAACTCATTAAAAACTAATGATAAGGCTGTTAAATGATCTGTACTCAACATTCAGAACATTAATATAGCAGTAAACAGTTGTTTGCTTTAGCTGGTCCAGCCATGTATGCATGTTGGTGCATGTGACTGCCTGGTGCGTTGGTATCAGCCATCGAGGGCCATGACAAACCATCTGTGATTTGAACAGTCTGTGAGATTTGTGTGGAGGCAATCCCAGTCGACTTTTTTTCTCAGTATTTTGAGTCCTGCTCCTTTTTAAACAATATTGGTTTAATGTAAACTCGGATGTACATTGAAGCAACACTTTTTGTTACTCTTTACTTTAAGAGAACATTGTAACCGAAACATATTCAAACGTACACTACTGTTTTGATTAAATATTCATTGCAGAGAGAATGGACCAACCAATGCCGCAGTGCCAAGAGAAGTAAAACACAGCAGGGGGAGGGCTTTCTCCACACTTCACTTCAATGTTGCACCAGTGGGTGTTAGAAAATGTCAGGGGAAATGATCAAGGTCAAGCGTGTGTAGTATGGACTGCACCATCATGTCTTGGTGTGCAAACTGAGAGTGATTTCTTTTTTACGGTTATATCCTTTTTCTCCTCTCACGGTGGACATTTACAAACAGTTTGATATCTGTTTCATGCCTGTCTGAGGCTAAGATATTATAAAAAAAAAAGTGACTACCTCTACCGGCACACTTACCTTAGCCCTATATAGTATCGCTCTCTTTTTCACACTGCCTCTGTCATGTTGCTCATGTAATATTTTCCCTCTGTGTCTTTATCCAATTGCTGCAAGTGTGCTATTAAAAACAAAACACATATAAGCCCTAACATGCAGTTAAATGAGAACTATTCCTAAAAGTACATCATATCAGGTTTAATTTAAATCCCAACCTTACTTAAACATGATGGTAATTACACATTTAATTTGTAAAGCAGCAATTAAGAATGTACGGTGTGGTTAAATCATTCAATGTTTTAGTCCAGGATGGTAATTCAGGCGGCCTTGGTTAGTTAATTTTATTAACCAAGCATTTCATCAGTCATTGTACTGTAGCAGCGATGTGAAAAGAGGGAGTCACAGGGTAAATGGACATGACTGAAGCATGGACAAGTTTGATTAATGGAAGCACCTCCTGCATTACAAATACTAACACAGTGATTCTCAACCATTTTAATGCGGTGCAACACTTGTTCATGGGTCATGAAAATTCTAAGGATCACTTGGATGTCCAAGGTTTGAATTTAGGGATTTGGTGTGGTCGACTGGGTTAAGTTGGCATTCACCTCCATATTTTTCCAGTGAGTTGGGCTAACATTCAGCTGGCTTTTGAGGATGTCTTTGCTTGACATGGAAGTACAAGCTTTGGTTCAATGAATGAGAGATAGCAACATTTCTATTTCTGCAAGCTGCTTGACAAAAACTTCAGGTTGATTTAGTCAGCTTGCCCTTGAGCAAGAGAGTGACTCTGACTACTGTTGTACCTTCTAATTTAATAAATAAGAATAAGAGCTTCATGCATTAGATCACAATCTGAATTCCTTGTAAACCATTTACCCTGGCACACTGGAGACTTCAGTACTTCAGAGTTAATTGAGGAAGGCAAAATCATGCAATGACCTCATAAACTGGTATTTGCTGTATTGCCTCACTATACACTCATGTTTTATCTTTACCCAAGAAAGTCTTAAAATCTGACTTCATGCTTTTCTGTGGCTTGGCCCAGCTCCAAACTCATTGTCATCATAACTTTGTGACACCCAGAATACATTTCCTTTATGAACAGTGTTCTGCTAATGCAGGGAATGCTTTGACATTTTAAATGAGAAAGTGTCTGTTTGGAAGTTTTGGAGAGGCATTAAATGCAATCGATGTCTTGCAGGATATTGCCAACGCTACGATGAGGGACAGTTTCAAGAGTGATTAGTTTGATGTGCCTCTGCCAGACAACAACTCTTGATGGATTGCCAAGTCTGTATTATTAAAACGACTGCTTGCCTTTAATCTTGATTCACTGCGCTTACATCAAACTCTCCTACAACCCCTCCACTTCTCCTCTGGTCACCGAGACTGATATTAAATAAGATTATGAGACAACCAAGCTGATTTTTGAAGGAGGCGATGCAGTGCAACCTTAAGAGGACAGAGGCAGCATCGGAAGGACAGTAATCCGTCATTCAGTGGGTGCATCCAGTCGACCTGTTATCTGTTCTCCACCTCCCATCCCAATCAAACACAACATGCACTCCAAAACAAATATCCATCTATCCTGTTGGATGGCCAGCACCTCTGGGTCGTGGCTCAGATGAAAACGACCTTGACACTCAGTGGGTCTGCATAGGCAAACACTCAACCTGAATTATACAATGGCTAGAGGGATCTAATGAGGCATTCATAGAGTGTTTGAGCAACGTAATGAACCATGCATGCAGTGGACAAGTAAGGTATGACTGAATCAATAATGTCTTTCATTGGATGGTGTGACAATATACTTCCTCATCATCAAGGCTCATTTGGCAGACCAAATAGGCCACAAAATTGTATTTTTCTCCAATCTCTGCTGTTTGCCTATATTGTGATTGTGTGTGCTTCAGTGTCTTTACCCTTGTCTACCTTATGGTGTTAGAAGGCAAGTCGGATGCCCTCAATCCTGGCTATATTATGAACAGACAAGGACTTAGCACCCTTACAATCATCCTTCGCTTTGCCAAGTGCAGTGGAGAGCTGACAGCACTGTATGTGGCTGCCTGTCATCATCATATGTCTCGAGGGGGCCTGATAAATCGAACATGCTTGCATGATAAATTGGCAAAAGGAAGAATCACAAAGCACTTAATAATCATCGCTAATTGCTCCATTCATTATCGTCTGATTGGGGAGTCGCATAAGGGGCTTTGCTACAAGGGAGCAATGGTGTGTTGTCATATAAACCAGATCTGTGTCACTTCTACAGAAACTTTTTTCTACATAGCAATGTGAAGTAGAAACCTGTATAAGGTAGATAAGAATACAATTTTTTTTTTAATTTTTCTTTTAAAGAGGGGACATATAATGCCAGGATCAAACAGCACCAGTACTGCCACCATTATGAGTGGGCTGTAAATTATGTAATGATAGACAGAGGCTGCAACCAAATGGTATTTTTCATGAACATACCTAACCAGGATAAGCAGGACACACATTTTTTTCAAACACTTGGGAGGAAAAAAGCTTGAAGTGACTTGCTACCCCCCATACATAAAAGACAGACGCCCCCAGAAGATTAAAAGAATAAAATTAATTTTAGATCACTAGTGTCAGTTAGTAGGGGATTCCATTAATAGAATAAACCTATTGAAAGTCCTTGATGTACAAAATATTTTTCATTCAATGTTTGAAATCTAAGCCAGTATTCATCCCCAGTCCTTTTCCTTTGCTTAGTTTATATCTAAAGCCACCCTTCCCTATTTTCTATGGTTTTTCTGTGACTTAATCACAGTAATCAAATCTGGACATGGACAGACTAAGAAATATAAAAATAAAAGAGTAAAAGAGTTGATCAGAGATGGTAAACCTTATAAACTATCAATGGTGAAAATGAATGATAGAGCTTCCCAATAACAATTACACTGCAGACAAAAATAATAGGTTGAAAAATGAGAGAAGGATAATTGTATTAAAAACATTGCCCCATTCCACTTTCCTAAGTTGACAAGCTCTATTGGTGACACACACACAATCTTCACAACTTTTATTATTCATCCACTCTGCTCTTTCTGTATTTGCTGCTATCAAATGTATTTGCTGCTATCAAATATTAAGTTTTGTCAATGTGTGGCCTCAACATGAAAACAGCAGGAACGTCAATTGTAATGGTCAATGGTCAATCGGATTGGCATGTAAAGTGAAGATTAACAACAAAATGAATATCCTCCTAGGATCCATAACAAGTCAGCAGAATTGAATAATAGAAAACATGCACATTTTATACAGCTCTGTAGTTGTTTTAATTTAATTTTATACAGGACAGATATACAGTACTGTATATGGGAAGCATACACCGACAATAAACAGAAAGCATGTCATCTCATATCCTTGATTTACTGTATACAGGCACAGGAGCATCTATAAAGCATAAACCAATATTCCTTACCTTGAGATTTTCTTCCTAAGAGGCATCTGTTTTCTTGCTCATTAAGTGTTTGCATTCTTAGTCATTTCTCAACTATAAACAAACCCTTCCCCTGAGCAAGTCTTAACACAGAGGGAAAAAGAAGAGCTCCAACTTTTTTAAGCTGACTCTGTTAAACCTCATTTCAGAATCAACTTTTGAAGCCTACAATGGAATAACAAACAACTCTGCATCCATAAGAGGGGCATATTTCCGGTGACTGACACACAATCATTCTATAACAAGTTAGTGGCTCTGTCTGAGGAGATGTGAGGATGATTTTTCTGAGTTTGAAAAGCTTCCAGTCATGCAAGGTGGTGACCTGCTCATCTGTGGCAGTTTGTGGGTTAAGTGTCTTTCTGTCAGTCAGCTTTCTTGAAAGTTGTTAAATTCTAGTCGAATATTGATTTGTGCTTAAGCGTACCGGGGGACCTATTCCACATCTGAGGCCCTTTGATTCGCTGTATGTGTAGCGTTATTCACCAGCCACCTGTTCACTTCAGCTCACTGACATTCCAGCGGTCATGTTGCACATTTCACAATTGTCTTAATAAACATTGACAAGGGACATTTATGAGGAATTGGCTTTCACATCTTTGGTAAAAGTGACATTATTGCTACATGGATGATAACAAATTTACTGCATCATATCGGAAAAGTCAGCGGATCACTACAATCAATAGGTTTCACCGGAGGGGAACCATGGGATGTCTGTAGAAAAAGTGTGCCAAACCAATCAGTAGATGTTAACTCATTTTCAGATGTATATATTCTCACTACTGTTCCCATTGATTTATTCAATATTCATAATCATAATAAAATAATCATCACACAGTTTCTCAAAATATTTGTGATGCTTGCCTTAGAGATTATCATTTAATAGGCTTATGAGTTTCATAAGCATGTAAAAGTTCATTGGTAGATTATGCTGAGTTGACAGGGAAATCCTTGAGAAGATAAGTGTCTTTGTCTCAAATGTCTCAGATAAATGGTACCTCTCAGCTTATTCATATGGCTACTCAGAAGGATTTTCTGACAAAAGCAGAACCCATGTGGGTTTCAAAAGGTAACTGTCTTCCCGTAACAGCTTTGATGTTCGGTATATTCAAAAATTGACCAAAGTTTTAGTTGCTTTTTATAATATTCAAGTTTACAACCCCCTGTAACTGATTAATTAATATGATTCAGATTAACAACCATTCAAAACATTCACATGCCTGAAAAAACACCCATCCATTATGACATTTTGCCATTAGATAACTTATATACATTAGTTTAAATTATAAAAGTCTATCTAGGCAGAACTCTCACATTCAGACCTGTGTGTGCCTTTTTGAACTTTGAGAACTGCTAACAGAGGAAAATGCAATCCCTTCCATATTTATTGTATAAGTACACACTAATGGAGGTAAGCAGTATAGATCTGGAAAGGAATGATTCCTGACAGGAAATCTATTTTGTCTACACAGCAAGCATGCAGCTTAAGGCTCTATTTTTGAGACAATGCACATCCCCTCTCTTCAGTGAATCCCCATGTCATCAGAAATCCCTTCCTTTCCTCTTTCATCTTTTCAAAACACCCAATTAACCAAACTCATATTCCCAATGCTTGTCTGTCATTGATATAGAAAATATGCTGTAAGACTTCTACACCTTACACACACACACACACACACACACACACACACACACACACACACACACACACACACACACACACACACACACACACACACACACACACACACACACACACACTGTTTTGACAATTTGCATGGAAATGATTGCCTTGATAAATATGAGTCATTGTTATTATTTGCAAAACAAAAATGTTGCAAAATGAGATTTTATCTTTTGCTCCAGATATGCTTGTTTAGGCGGCTGTTTTTAAGAAGATTACCATCTGGAAATACTTCACTGCTTCACATGCAGATATCGTCATCATTGGGAAGAGAGTGGGTTTGGAGACAGAAATGTCACAACCTAATACAAAAGATGCTCTTTTATAACTTAAATACACTTGGATTGGGGTCCCCCCCTGTGTAATTAATCTTCAATCAGCGTTCATTTAAAATACAAACGATTTAATCTTCACAAAAATCTGTGTGCGCCAGCAAACTGTTAGGCATGACAACACAGAACTGCCCTTGTATGTCTTTGTAAATGTGTAATGTTTGGCTTGTAATTATTTGACATTGGAGTAACCTTGGACCAGCCAACCATCACATCCCTGCTAGCTAGATTGTCTTTGAAAGTGTTTTCTGAGCTTTGTATGCTTTCTCAAACATTTGCGACATGGCCTTGGCTTTAAGTATATTCTTGGGTTGCATTTAGTACCTTTGAGAACAACATTTCTTATTTTTCCCTTTCTTTCTCTGTATGCAGGTCACAGGCTTTTGAAGACCGAATCAAAGTTGAGGAGAGTCGGTTGTTGCTCTTTCTCTCCAGATGACAAGTGTAACTGGCCATTTTCAGGCCGCACAGCATTCATATTTGACTTGCCACCTGTCTCCAGCGGACTGAAAAAGCTCCCTCAACACCTGGCAAGAACAGTCACCAGCAGGGGGTGGTTTTCATCCTCACAATCTCAAGTAAAACGATCTGGTGAGTCAAGATGGGCAGATGAGGGAAGTATGGTTGTGATTAATTTTTTACCCATTATTTACCCATCTACAATACCTTATCTATCACTGTCTGTCTAGTTAAGTTTTTTCTTGTCTTTCATCTCAGCATGTTACTGATTTATAGGGAACAAGTCATGAGTTAAAGGCCCTATTTTGATGATATACAGCACGTGGTGTTAAGTGCATGGCACAAGTGCATTAAGGCCTAGGTGCATATTCTGGGTGCAGAGTAAGAGGTTTTTTTTAGTGTCTTAATTAAACATAGGTTAATTTTGAGGATAAATCAAATGAATGAGTGTTATCTTCCATTCCCTCCAAAAGCCGCGTGCGCCTGCAGATGGTGGGAAATTGGAGGAAGAAGTTTCTGCTGAGAAAACAGATCTGCTCGCGCCATCTCAAAGTCCCCTTTCCCATCAACAACTCCATTTGACTGCACATGAGCCAATGCATGGATTACCTGTTTAACTGAGGAGATGGAGAAGCGTTGATGCAAGTCCCTGTGTGTTCTTTAATAATGAGAGAGGCTGCTTTCAGTGATTATACATATTTCTATGCATATATTAATTTCACTGTAGGAAATATTGCAGGACATTTAAGCAGCAAAACTTATACATGTGGTCATAAACTTGACAGAGGAAACCAAACTTAACCTTTGGCTTCTGAAATAATTATGAAGTTATTTGTGCGTTCCTTGTTCGTTACGAGCACAGTGGAGCAGCAACTCCTCATCTCTGCTCCGTTCACATTTTAGAGAATGTCATTAATATTTTCCTTATTAATAATGTATCATTTCAATCCATCCACTATTAATTAACTGCGGATAAAATTTCAGTCTGTGCATCACTGATCGTACTTTCTGAATAGATTTTCACGCTGGGTATGAACATGACAACTGCGTTGGTCACAAACTAGCAATGACTTGCATGAATTGCACTGTGCTGTTTGCCACAACGTTGTTCTGTTTTTTTTCTTATTGATTTACCAATTTATTGAATTTGAAATACCACTCAATCTGGAGTATTTTTGCATAAATATCTATTAGACAGAGTATAATTCCTGCAGTTTTACCAACTGACACTTCCTTCTTGGGTTAACACATTATAAAGTTTGTCTGGGTTTTAAGGGTTTGCAAGGCAAGTAGGCTTGTTATCCCTGTAACTGTATCTTGTGGATGATGCTTGACTGTCCTTTTGACAAAAGGCTTATTTTCTCTTTTAGTGATGGTGGGAGGAATCCAATGAAACTTTGAAGTGGAGGAGTGCCACAAACACACGGCTGAGCTGTTAATGAACAGCCTCTGTGAAAAACACAATGCTTTTCCTCCATTGGTTGGTTGCTTGGTTGGGTGGGTGGGTTGGTGAAGAGTCAGCAGGGATATGGAAGATGTAAGGGGTTTTGAAGTCAAGCCATTTATTCTAGGCTCTGCTCCCAAGGCACCCAGGCAGCAGCATTTATTTAGCTGTTGTTTAGCTGTTGTGTGTCAGTCTGCTCTGTTTTGTATTATTTTGTGGCATATATTGTGTGTTGGAGTGTATGCTCTTCCCATATGCAAACGCTTTTAAAGACAGGAAGTGTGTGTTTGTGCGTGTGTGTTACTCTGCACTTCAACTTCAACTTCAAAGACAGGCTTTAAAAAAGCTTCTCTGTGCTGTCTCATGCAACTCTTGTCCCTTTAATGAGGTTTTATCCTCCCCAGGACTTTGTGGATAACAAGACACAGTTTGTGGAGAGAGGAGATATGTACGTATATATTCTTGTTTGTAGTGTCGGTTTTACAGATCATACAATTTCATAGTGGAGTAATGTATAAATATGTCTATTACCTTATAATACTTTCAGGAAATTGAGTGGTCCTTAACTTAACAGGCAGTGTGCTTTATTCCTGAGTTAGTGGAGTACATTTAAAAGTGAGGAATAGGCCGTGCTTCATTTAGAGTTGGATACTAAATCTAAAATGCCTAGATTAAAAAGTTGCTCATGAGTTTTGCGATACACGTGTTACTTGCTCCCAATAATTCGATAATCTGTCGAGTTCCATGCGCCAAGCTCAATTGATTCGGTTTATTCCAGACTTAAATCTGGTTGCTTGATGGTTCACTGAAGCAGTTAACACATTATTATTCAACCCATTGTCACTCCAACTTGTCACATGCTGCTGTTTTGTCAGGACCCTTTGGCGTCACATGATATGATGCTTCCAGTCATTGCTTTAAACACAGGGAACACATTGTTTCTATTGTTAACTCGCACAAAACTACATAATCAGTAGGTGTGGGAATCTTTTGGTGATTTCGATTCGATACTGTACCGATTCTTCGGGGTCATGATTATATCCCGAATCGATTCTCGATTCAAAACGATTGTCAGTTCAGATTCCATTATCGGTTCATAACAACTCAAAATCAAAAAAATTGAATTAGCACATGCTTCAGGATCTACTCCAGCTAGCAAGCTCTGAGCAGTTTCAATGAATTTACCATAAATTTCAGAATACGGGCACACTGCAAATTTACGGGCGGCTGGTTTGACAACGGAGAAGTGAATAATGGCTCACTTGACTGCAGTGGGTGTTTGTAGTGTTGCCGAAGTCCTACATTTTACAAACCTTGCATATTGAATGAGTCATGTCCAGCTCCCTCTTCCCCTGGAGGTTGTGAAAGTGTGCCCAAAGACTTGCCTTCATTTCGCAGGGGGGCTGGCAGTGACCGACTAGCCAGTAGTTTTCTGCAACTGCGTCTACTGAAGCCGCGATGAGATGGAAGAAGAGATATTAAGCGATTTTGTGCCCACCCCTAGTGGTTAGGTTTAGGAAATGATACTACTTGGTTAGGGTTAGAAAAAGATTGTGGGTGGCTTTAAAATAAGTGCGTTTCTAATGCAACCTCATGCATGGGACATATACAGGACCTGGACGGGACACGAATCCTGGCCTCCTGGGTGAAAGTCCAGGATTTCAGTGTTTGTGCAACACATCCACCACACTAATCTACCGTTGTATTGATGCCCTGGGAATGAGAACGGCCTGAATTATTATTTGTGCTTATCTAGGTCTTCGCAAAACACAAGTAGCATCTAGTCATGTGATGCAACATGAATGACATCTGGATGTTGACATTTTCTATTCTGGATATGCATCTGATGAAATACAAGACTGGATATCTGGTCTTATGAAAGGTGAATTCATCACACTTGAGAAAAATCATATGGTAGGCTATATACAGCAAACAGGAAATAACTTATACAATTAAAGATATGATAGATGGCAGCATATTTCGTTTTGTCAATAGAAAGCTTATCTATTCCAGCATCCCTTTTGACCGGTCTGTTGAGGTGTAGGGGAAAATGTACAGGAATCCATAGTAAGTGCTGTCTCCTGGTAAAGTGCTGCTTTTACAGGAACACCATGTAATAGCATGTTTAAGTATAAATTACTTAAGTGAGCCTCCATTAGATTTCTATCAAGAGCTCATTTCCATTACTTATAGGGTGTATTGATCAGATTCAGTATCTGATCAGCATTTCCACTGAGTCAGTGTGTGTGTGTGTGTGTGTGTGTGTGTGTGTGTGTGTGTGTGTGTGTGTGTGTGTGTGTGTGTGTGTGTGTGTGTGTGTGTGTGTGTGTGTGTGTGTGTGTGTGTGTGTGTGTGTGTGTGTGTGTGTGTGTGTGTTGTCATGTCACTACAGCTTAGGTAAGCACTTCTGGGTAACTGATTGCTGATTGTACTTTAATAATCACATACTTTTTTGCATGTACTAAACCTTAACCCAACTTTAACCACCACCCTCAAAAAGCTGGCTCTCCTTATAAATCCCAGTTAGGCCTGTAGACAACAGGAGTTTAATTAATATATTTTGAGAAGAATGTGCAGTAATTTACTCATTCTGTCTTCTTTTATTTTGAAATCATTATCTGTAATATTTTCGGACAGCTGATGTTCAGTGTTCCAAAGACTTTCCCAGACACAAACAAAACTAACCAATTCCGTGCACAAAGTTTTCAAATTAAGGCAGGTGCTAGAGGAAGACTCATGGGTTGTTCAAAATCGAAAGGTATGGAGCATGAAGGTGTTCAGTCATGGCAAACTGCCCATTGGATTTTGAAACCTTATCAGTTGTAAATATCTTGTTAAGTGTTGGCAAAAGAAAAATTTGACCCGACACTGGCACTAGATGATAACTCAGTGGGTTGCAAAAATAATTAGGAATGCTTCCTCTGGGGCGGGCGGATCGATACCAAAATATCGATTCTAGAGCTACAACAGTCTTGTTTTGAAGATCGATTCTAGCGTCAACAGGATCAAGTTTCTCTCCCAGGTTGTAATCCATTTGTATTTTTATCATCTCTTAACAAAAGAGTGTTGTTTGGAGTTATTTCTAGACTGTGAACGAAATTGCTGCAAACAGCAAAGTATGTAGGACGGTTTGCCTCCTTCCAGTGATTCATAAATGAATGAAGCCACTTTCTTTCAAAGTCAGCCTATTGATGATGCTTTAGCCTCATAAATCATGACACAATGCACTCATCTAGATAAAAACTTTTTTTTTATGTAAAAAGTTATTATTATTGATATAATTGGTTCTGGCTCTGTATTACTTTGTATCATTGTGAAATCCTTTTTTGTTGTATTGCCCACTCCTTTGTGGACCATACCACATGTAAAAGCAGTTTGACCAGTTGTTGGATAGGTGGATAGACTGACTGACAGAGTGACTGGTGGACTGATGGGGAGAATACCTATGTTCCCTGGGTCCCTGCTTTGTAAGGGTCCTTTGTTCCCCTGTCTGTTATTGTTCCTAGTGCCGAATTCCATGGCAAATAGGCCTATGTAGACCCTAACACTACCCCTAAACCCTGACCCTCACCCTAACTGTAACCTAACAAAATGCTGAATTAAATCTGCGTAGGCATAGTCTAAAACAAAAAGGCACATTTCTGTTCGCTTGAGGATGAAACATTCTGATGAGATGTAATGTGAGGTGAGCAAGTCTATTGTTTTGAGCTGCCCATTTGCTGCCATGACAGTCAGACACCTGAGGGAAAGTTTGTCCTTGCCAACTACCACTTGCTCCTCTTCAGCACTGACTCATACCAGGTGTACTTGTATGTGCACATGCACGTGGGATACAGAGAGAGAAATAGAGGGGGCAAGGAGTGTTTATGTGCTTGCAGATGAAGAATTCAGCAAGTGTTTGTATCAGTGGTTGTGCATGGCTCCTCACACTGTTGCTTATGTGTCAGCAGACAGACACCCTCTGGCCAGAGCCAAATAAAGTCTCCTCACCTGTTTGTGGCCTTTGAGGAAGACTGTGTGTGTCACCTCCCAGGGGCCAATGCCATGCTGACTTAAAGCTGCTGGAACAATCAGCAGTCTCTACACGGCTGGGTCAGATAGAATAGCCTCAGCCCTTCTGAGTCCAGGATCAGGAGTTGTTTTGTCTCTCTATATACGCCAAATGACTTTAGCCCAAAGTGGATGACTTTAGAGGATAAGTGTTGTGCAAGACTGAGACTTTGCCTATGTAAATTGTTTAAAGGATATTCAGTGATGGAAGTAAGGGATTAGGGGCAATGCTCCAGTGAGACGTTTTCCATATTATAATATCTCCATTTATTCCCATTTGGAACATCTCTGTCCGAAGGTTACTAGGCGGGCATCTTTGGTGATTTCACAGCACAACACTTGGGGAGGGAAGTTTTCTGTTTTTGGATTAGATTCGGATCTTTCGTTTGGTAGATGATGTTTATTTGACGTATGAGGTTGAGAGGTCACACGATAAGTGGGTTTTATCAGAGGGCCTCGCTAAAACCTGGGAGGCCTAACTGGATGGACTGGTGAAACTGGTCAAAATGAGTTGAAAGCCGTATAGAACTCAAGATTATGATTTTCAGTGGGATGAATGATTTTGAAGATAGAAAGACACCAATAATTTAAAATTTCAGTTGTTAAGCCTAGTGTGTATTGTACCTTAATTTTTGTTATGTTAAGGGTTTCTTAAGTGACCATAATGAGGAACAAAACAAGATTCAATGTTCCTGTAAATTTTTCACATTATTAGCACTCCGTCAAATTTTTGCATATGTGACAAACGGTGGAGGGTAACAAGTTAAAATGTAGTGCTGTTGATTCTGAAACTTTTACTCAAAATAAATGTAAGATTGGAATTAGAGGATGCAGAATCAACCAAACTGCAATGTGCAAAACATGGACAAATTGTGGATCTGAAACAATTCTGATGGTCTATTGGGTTCTAATGTTTCCAGAGAACAAAATGTCTTTTTATCTTGAAATTGAGCAAATAATGTAATCATAACTGAACACTTCATTAACTTAGAATCTCAGCACATCACAGGCATACTTAGAAATGTGTGTGGGTTACCTCCATCTCTGTCTCTCACTTGCGTACACGTACAGTATGTATGGTAACTCCCATTGGGGTCTTGCTACCCCTATAGATTATGATGCAGTCAATATCACTTCTATTCAAGCAGGTGGGGATGGATTTCATAAATATTCCATTAGGTTTTGGCCCGCTGATAAATTTTCCGAAAACATTCAGCTCAGAGAGAAAGACTAAAAAAAACAGCAGCTTTATAAAAAGCTTTCCTGACCTTCACAATAAAGCCCTGTTTCCATTCCAATGAACTCATTCCTTTTTTATGAAATCTATAGGTAGATTTTTGAATAAAGGTCAGACTAAACCAGAAGATATGAAAATATAAATCAGATGTCTCTTACGTCCCAAAGTATTTTAATATCCTATGTAGCCACAGTTGACTTTTCTACTTCTTTTTACTGTATATTAACATTTCAATCATGTTAGAGGTTGAGGTATAATCTGTGCTGTGAACCCACCAGGAACCCTACTTACTATCTGTCAATTTACACAGAAAACAATTTTGCACATGGTTTCAGAGGACATTTCTGGGAAGCAAGCTTTTAGATAGGTTTGTTTCTGCTAAAAGAGCAGACCACGTGGAGATTGGTTCTTGCCAGAGAGCTATTTGTGGATATAATCAACCCTAGGGATTACATGAGGTAGAATGGATAAAGCAGCAGTGGTGAAATGACTTAGCTGTAACAAGAAAGTCATTTCTTTAACAACCTCATGAATTTAAACAGTTTAACCCTAGCAGTTTGTGATTCACATGTGTGAAGCAACAAAACTTGTCATTGTGTGATTCTTGAAGAGGGCAAACTTAATCAGGCGATTATCAGTAATAAGCTTGTTAAAAATGAAATGCTGCATTTAATTCAATATTAAAAGGAATGTTATTCCTGAGTAGGCTGGGGTACATGACTTCAAATCAATTCAAGGTTAATCATCAAATTTACCTTCATAAGGACAAATGAAACAACTCCTCACTTGTCATCCCCATCCTCTCAGTGGATCTCCTAATTATTTTAGATACTGACCAGTTTACAGAAAAGCATTGACCATGACTGTAAGTAAAATTTAGTTAACATTAAGAATACATTAATTTGCTAAAATAGACAATCATAATAAAACTAGTTACTAAAATTACTAAAGTAAGTAATTGAATGACACAATTTCCCGTTTCGAGGCTTTGGAGTGAAATGCGTGCACTCAGTATATTGTACGACATGCATATACCTCAGGTAAACAAATTTATTGTCCTTACTTCTGGGATACACTGATCCATTCCAATGACTAGTTGATACTGTCCTAAATTGTGACCAAAACTCTTTTTATCCAGTTTTCTTCTCTACTCTATTTGCTGTGGAATAATCATCAGTCACACACATGTAGATGGGGCCAGCTGTAGTTCAGTCTGCAGGAACTTGGCCTGGGATCCGATGGCCAGCCGGTTTGAGTCCCCACACGTAATTATTATTGCAGTCTGACATTACCACACGCATACATTAGAGTTTATTTAAATTCTGTTGATTGAAGCCAAAGTGTGACCAACATGTAATCTTTCCTCTGTACCAGTTAACTCTAATGCTATGAACTTCAAGCACGAGCAAAAACCTCAACACTTTCATTACATTCAATTTGCATTTGATATGGACCAAAAGAACCGCTGTAGTAGCAGGATGTTGACGCTGTTTGTATGTCTGGCATACTGTAGCTTTACCAGTGTCAAAACTTTCAGTAGTGCTTGTGTGTTTGAGTGCTTGTGCCTGTATGACTATTATGTTGTGAGCATCCATCTTCACATCCATGCTGGTCATGCTCTGTCCATGGAATGTATTTTTGCGTTACAGCATGAGATAAGAGGATCAAGAAGATACAGTACACCACTGCCCTGGATGTGCACTGGTGTGTAATCTCATTTTTTTGATCTTTTAGAGAGAGCAAGCTTGCGATCTCAGCCTCTAGGGGCCTTCTCAATATTTCATGACTATGCAATGTATCTTTTTACATTGAAATATGCTGTGAATTAAACATGACGGGCTGCATAATCAAAAGCTTTAAATGCAAGTATAAGGGTGAGCTTCTTCAGGTTCGCCTTTTAATTAAAGAATAAATGACCACATATTTTGATTAATGTAACATGCCGTAGATTAACTTGATAAGTAAAGGAGCAGTCTGTGCACTTCTTAGAAAGACACCCCTCTCCCTTCCAACATTTATGGCCATTTCAATCACTTGAAGCAGGTCCACTACTTCATAGATGCATAAAGGAGCAATAAATAAGCTGTTGTAGAGTATTGCATGCCGAGACAGCCTCAAGGTCATGGTACTCCGTGCTTTAGAGAAGACATGGTAGTTAAATGCCAAAATTGTAAAGTAAATAGCTCAATATCAATACAGTCTGGACTTTCAAATAAAAAACAAAAAACTACCTCTGTGTATGGAATCGAGTGTTAAAAGTCTAACTTCGTCTGTGACTCATCTCAAGCTAAAATCATCTGTGCTTCCATGTCATGAATAAATGATCGTATGCAGAACACCAAGAAGCTAGCACATAGCATTACTCCTGTCTGTCATAGAAGGGTTGATATTGTCATAGATCTATTATGAATGCATTTATGATCAAACATGCCACATATCTACAGCAGAATGACACATCAGTCATTGCATTTCAGCTGGGACATGCCTGGATGTCATAATACTGTAGATATGCTAAGTCATATGTTCATTTTACGATCCAAAGATGCAGAAGTTGTTAATATTTGTATGCAGTTCTAATAAAATGAAATAAATTAATTAGGCTTACAACCAGGCATCACCGTCTTGTGACCAAACTGGGTGCCATTTTAAGTCACCTTATATTATGAGTTATTAAGATAGTATGCAGTTATATCAGCTTAATGATGAAAATGTGACATGAATGTAACTTAAAAATGTTTCTGTTTTTTATATTTTTGGGTACATGTTTTGCTGTATACTGTCAATATTTTTAAATGTTAAAAAGTGCTTGCCACTGATGCCAACCAAATGTCAAGAATTGATTAGAAGTTTCTCAAAATGCAACTGTTACTGTTGAGTCCTTACATGGGTAGATTTCAGTGTGTTCTCTTTACATTTGTCAGAAGATGAAGACATGGTTTCTCATCTCATCTCATCTCCAACCTCCAACCTCTTATCCAGGGTCAGGTCGCGGGGGCAGCAGCTTTAGCGGGAGACCCCAAACTTCCCTTTCCCGGGCCACATTAACCAGCTTTAACTGGGGGATTCCCAGGCGTTCCCAGGCCAGTGTGGACGTGCATGGAACACCTCCCTAGGGAGGCACCCAGGGGGCATCCTTACTAGATGCCTGAACCACCTCAACTGGCTCCTTTCAACGCAAAGGAGCAGCAGCTCTACTCTGAGTTCCTCACGGATGGCTGTCTCTATCTCTAAGGGAGACTCCAGCCACCCTCCTGATAAAACCCATTCCGGCCAGTTGTACCCGCGACCTCGTTCTTTCGGTCATGACCCAGCTTTCATGACCATTGCTGAGGGTAGGAACGAAGATTGACCGGTAGATCGAGAGCTTTGCCTTCCGGCTCAGGTCTCTTTTCGTCACAACGGTGCGGTAGAGCGACTGCAGCACCGCCCCCGCTGCCTCCATTCTCCAGCCAAACTCACGCTCCATCGTCCCCTCACTCGTGAACATGATCCCGAGGTACTTAAACTCCTTCACTTCGGGTAAGGACTCATTCCCTACCTGGAGTAAGCAATTCATCGGTTTCTTGCTGAGAGCCATGGCCTCAGATTTAGAGATGCTGATCCTCATCCCAGCCGTTTCACACTCGGCTGCGTACCAATCCAGTGAGTGCTGAAGGTCACTGACCTACGATGCCATCAGGACCACATCATCTGCAAAAAGCAGAGACCAGATCCTCAGCCCACCGAACTGCATGAAAATCAGGAACAGGATTGGTGACAAAGCGCACCCCTGACACATGACGGTCGGTCGGCCAGTGGTCTCCTGTATGAGTAGCCTGTATATGTTTATAACTTTATTTACTTTATTATCCACAACCCGACCTCCTTCTGTTGTACTCCGCTACCTGACTTCCTCCTTTGCTCTAGCCCTAATTACTACCACCACTAGAGTTCTCCGCCTAACAATGAACATGAACATGGGTGGTGATAAGCTGCTTGCACAATCCAATGGATGGTTGGATTCCCTTTGGTGAGGAATGTCTGACTTGAAATTACTTTTTTCTTCTTTATTGTACCTTTTGGTTAAGTGAATGGAATGAACAGAACTACAGTTCCCCTCTACCAAACCTGCCTCTTAAACCTTTTTTTCAGGAAAACACCCCACATTGTTCTCAAATTATCTCCATGCTACATCAACTGATCATAGGAAGTTTTGTTTTATTTACTGAGTGATTTTTTCGAGGCAGAAAGCCCAGGTCACCCTATTGGATATCCACACCCTCAAAATAGTGAGTTTAATTTACTTCCCTCAAGGCGAACGTTTTACCTCCCTAGAGGTGACAAAAACAAATTTATGAGATCCTTTATTCCATTTGTTGTTGGCTTTTTAAACAAAATAAGATTTGTCCTAGGATTTTATTTTTTTCTTCTGCTGCTTTCTCTGATGGTATTTGTGGCACGTGACAACTGTGGCGTTAATCTTTGCCTTGGTATCTTTGGGTTTACGTATCTCTATTTAGTGTTGTACTTTATACTGTTGCCTGCTGTCTGCAAGACAAACTGCCCCTTGGGAATATTAAAGATGCTCTGTACTTTACAGAGTTGTATATTTGTACAGTTCTCCTACAGTAGATGTAGCAGCAGCATGACCAAAATAGCCTGAGGCATCAAAGTCAGAAGTGACAGCAGTTCAATCAGTTTTATGGTCTTGCTTAAGCTAATTATTGTTTTATTCACACAAATTATAATGGAATTTATTATACTTAAAAGCTATTTGCAGCACAATGAAGTAGTGAGCAGTGAACAAAGTTTTAAAATGTATCATCTTTTTGAAAGGAACAAGACGCTCCTCTCAGATCTATATAGTAAGAACATTTGTCATGACGCAAAGGGCGGAAAGTACCATTTTGGTCAGGGCTTTTCACATTTTAACGATCCTCTCTGGGACCTATTCATCATTTCTCTCTCTCTTACACTCCTTCTCTGTCTCCCACTCCCTCTGAGAAAAAAGAAATCCCAGAAATATGTATAAGGATTGCCCCACGGAGAGTACATGACCTCATTTCCATGTGTCACAGTGATGTAATAGGCTTGGACACTGCAAGCGAGGATCTGAAGGGTTTAAAAGTGTTCTTACTTCACTGTGTCTGTTTGGCTGTTATAGTTGGGGATAATGAGGCCCTGGCTGCAGGAAGGGGAGAGGTACTTTAGAGTAAAACCACCTCCGCCATCCTTAACTCTGGACCCAAGAGGTCAGATTTTTTGAGTTACAGTTTAGCCAGTAACCTTGAAAAAATGAAACATGGAGTGTCATGACAGTTTTAATTGTAGGTTACTTGCTTATAGGAAAACACCAAGGTACATTTATTCAGTTCACTTATTGCTTCTAGGTACTATATTCAAAAATAAAACACACACTGATATTTGATTATTCTAAAGAGCTTTAAATAATTAAACAAATTTGACAAAATACAAAAGAAAAGAGAGTTTACTTTAAGTTAGAGAAATAAATCCTGACATTGCAGCACTGGGATTTTGTACAGAACCCGTACTAACAACCACTGACAGCCGAACTTTAGTGAGGAACTGTATGTAGCTAGCAACCATCAGCACTATAAACCAATTAGAAGGTGACAGGAACCAACTAGACATTAACACAAAGCAAATGAGCAATCTCCTTTCAGCTTTTCAGAAGCCCACAAAGGAGATGTCACTTCTTTTTTTTTTTTTAGTAATTACCTCTCTTTCAATTATTCTTGATGAGGGGGAATTATTTTATTTAATAAATGACTATAAATTAAGCTGTAAATGTATGCAAGTTTGTGAATTTGACATGCCTAATAAGGCAATTTATTTATCCTACGGCTAATTCTATTCAGTGCAAATCTATCCTGTCCTGGATTTACCTTTTGCACTGTTTGTTAAGCCCTGTTTTCATCATGTACGTAAATAAGTGTAATTAATGAAATTTTCAGTATGGTTAATTTTACAGTGCTTGGTCGTTAAAGCCAATTTGAACCTGATATCTAGCAGTCGTCTTAGTCAAGAAAATGCTGTCAGTGATGTCAAGGACAGTTGAATATTTACTTTAGTTTCTATTATTATTATTTTTCAATACAAGCTGTTGTCCCTTTGCGCATTGTTGTCTTCAACCTGCTCCTGAAACTCCACAGCTGTCTGCCCATCATAGTGCCACCACATGAGTCAACCTACTTTTCTTGAACAAAGCTGACATCTTACAGCAAACCACTTAGACACTTCTCCCACAGCTGTTTATACTTACACAGAGGGGATGTCATCCATTGAAAGTTTTCAGTTAGCACCAATCCCCATGGGATTTTTTTTTTAACTGACAGTGTTACACAATGCAGTCAGCCCAGACTTTTTTTTTTTGCATCAAGGACCTACAAATAGAACTCTGCCCTTGAGAACCTGATAACATGGTATAGCAGTGCCCCCGATCTGTTAAACCGTTTCTTTTTAGATGTGATTAAATGTGCAATTTCATGAAGCAAAAAAACAGCAACCCAATTCAAATCCTGATATGCTAAAACATCTGAAATCTCTTGAAATGATGCACATAAGCAATATTCATATTAAACCCTTGTCTAAATGTAGCTGATAAACAGCCAAGGAAGAGGAACACAAGGGCCGAAGAGGACGTCCTGGGCAGATGCTGCATCAGTTATGTACTGAATGACGAGAGGATGCTGTCTGGAGCGTAATTAGTCATTAATGGGTATGTCAAAAGTCCACAGTCAAACAATAATACAATACATCATGGCTTCCTGTGTGTTGAGAGACACATATTCCCTGGTCTATTTAATATACTAGTATTCCACAAAATAGATAAAATAACAAAAAAGGAATAAAATAGTATCTGGTAGGTTGTACTGTAAACAATCCTATTTTAGCTCCAGATTCTGAGTATAGGTAGAGCCCTCTAAGCTATGCAAAGTATAAATGTTTCTTTTGCGCCCTTTTGCAAAGCCTCCTGTGACACAAAGGACCACACACAGGCAACATACATCTGGACTCTGGTGAATGGCTCATACCTGGAGACCAGTGTTGGTCCATACTTCTGTCTACCTCTCACTTGACTGCTAGAACCCTTAAGAAAAAACCATTACCAGAACACATATCAAGCTGCTCTTATATACAGTAGGTGTGGATATAAGTGAGGCCTGTGACGCGCACAAGGGCGTGGAGGCAATCTTAACCACTCGGCATGTGTGAGGGATTAGCCCAATAGTGTAGTTTAGAGGGCGAAGTCTATACAAAATAGTACAAAACAAGTTATGGTAGGTATCTGTATCGTCTAAAATTTAAAGGTGGTTGGGAATCAGGGGGCTTCTCACCTTGCGTGTTGTTATTAGCTGGGGTTAAAACACCCGCCTTTTGCCAAGCCTACACCCAGAAATATTCCTCTCACTCTCAAAATACGTAGTTAGCAGGAAATACACACAGAGGGCAGGGTCTCTACAGATACACCATCAGTTATAAGTGATGTTTTAGAGGGATATATGCATTGTTTTTTTAGGATAAATGTACATATTATACCTCTTACATTGCACACTCTGACAGAGATAAACAGGTTTGGTTGCAGCAGACAGTGTGAGGCCTTCATTATGCCCAGTGAAGCCATGTCCATTGAAGCACTGGGATCTCTGTAAGATTGATTGTGGCAGAGCATAGATCAGTTAGGAGACCTCCCCCTCTTTCTGCTGCTGGTCCAAACCCAATAGCCTTTGCTAGGGAGGAGCTTAGGGACCCCCATTCTACACAGAGGCAATATTGTCTGATAAATTGCCTTCTCTGGCACGATTATACATCGGGCTGTTCCCCACGGTCTTTGGGAGCAATGTTTCAGAGCTTCAGCATTGTGGGAAGGTAGTAAAAGTGGGGCAATCTGTTATAAGAATGGACAAGCAGTGATAAGCTTAAATCATGTGGTGTGCAGGCATTAAATCAAATGAAGGCGTTAAAATTAAATATCACATAGGTCTATTTCCAATGATCTGCTGTTTTGTTATGTTTTTTGGGGACTGTTAAAAACCCACTGTTTTCTTAGACACTGTTTACCAAAGTAAACTGGAAGTAAAATCAGGGTGAAGGCTGAAGGGTGTTTTCCTCGACAGAATAATGAAAACATACAACTATACTGTAGTGACATAAATTCATTCATACCTGTAATCTGATGATGATATGCTCTTTCCTGTAAGACATCATCTCATGTGACCACACAGATAACATTGGTTCAAATCATTGGACATAGTGTGCAACTATCCAGTCGTTCGTTTTTTCTTCAGTCACTGTTGCACTATTTCTTTGGTAGGCGTACAATAACAGAGAATACTGAGATTGTTTAATCGCCAACTTCCTGCTACAATATTTTTGTTTTTGTTTGCCCTCAGGGTGCTTCAGAAGGGGATGTGTAGACCTCAAATAACCGAAGCCCAGAGCATGTGAAGGCTAGTTTGACATTCGGAGCCTGGAGTATTGAGAAGGTTTTCCAAAGGGTTGGCCTGTACACTGGTTCACTGAAACAATGCAAAGTGATGTGGCTATGAGATGAATGTATGCCAAAACCGTTGGGTGCACTTTAATTATGAAGAGGGATTGTGCAATCCGCCTGACTGGCTTGACATTATTCAAAAGTAATTAGTTGCATGTTATTTTAATTATGGATGAAAGGACACAAGAACATAATTTACTAACTTGAAATGGTATTACTGCATTGCCACAGAGAACAGAGTGGGTTGAGAGCATAGACTGTATAAAAAAGAGAAAGGGATTTGTACATATTTTGGTCCTAACCTGCACGGAACAAAATTTATATGATATGAAAGTCGTCTTCCATATTTTGTTCACATCTATTATGGATTGACACAAGTAGACATTTCTCAATCCAACCTTTTACATAAATACTCAACGTTTGACAGGCGAAGGAAGCACAGAAAAAACAGGATAATAAATGTACTTGGATGTCAAAAACCTGAACAGTTCTCTCTATATTTTTAATAACCTTCGTGAGCTGCTTTGTTTTGGTTGATTTCATTTTTGTAAAAATGTCATGTCACTGCACTTCTACTTGGAAAACCTCTCAGTTATCCCTTAAATTACATAACAGAGACTGTGTATGAATACATAATCACATATAATTACAGTGCACATGGAACCTAAATGTATCTCCTAATCTCTTTTCTGAACTGGTGGCCAGTAAGCTGTAAGAAAAATGGATGGATGTATGGATGGATGGATGGAGGGAGGGACTCTATTGATCCCAAGGAGGTGCATGTAATATCCTTCCTTCAAACCTGGCACTGGTCACTTTCACAGATCTTTGTTACCTAATGTTATCTTAGGGGCTTTATTGTATGCATGCTGTATATGTACATTACAATAAAAAAGAATTGAAACAAAAAAAACATTAATGCTAGGGAATGGCATGGTGAATTACAATGAAGTACTCTCTCTTGGCAGAGCAGTATTTACCCTGAGGGGACTGCAGTGCTACAGGCTTCCTACATCTTCTTCATCCACTAATCTTTCCAACAGCATCTTGATTCCCCTCCGGAGCTCCAGATATATTGCTTTAATTAATCACCAAGGTACTCAATGCACACATAACAAGTGCTAAGTAACCGGCCAGGTCAACCGTTAAATGCCCCAGAGGGAAATATCAGGAGAAATCTGGGAACCACTGAGGTAGACTTTACACAAGGGGAAGTGAGCAATTGCTGATAGCTAATGTGGTTAATACGCTTTAGTGATGTACACTGTCCCAATGACACTGCGTATGTATCTGTGTATGTATTTGCAATGTAACTATTTGTGTTCCATGAGCCACCAATTTGTGATATATGACATAATTTCAAAAATCAACAATTTATAGAAAAGTCTGTTAAGTTTAGAACATTATATCACTTTTTTGTTTCGCAGCCTTTAAAAACAGGAAAATACGGTATCCAAAATCCCAAACAATATCTAGTCTCATATCAAAAATATATATAATAACAATGTATTGCCCATCAATATACTGATTGCATTACATTACTTATGTATTATTTATTACTGGGAAAGTAAGTTTTTACTTTCTCAATCCAGTTTATGTCAAAAATGCCTTTTAACAGCTCCAATGCTCGAACATCTATTTAACTAATCAAATGTCAAACCAGGTGAGCTACACACTAACCAACAATAGCTATTTTAGGTCCAGTGACCACATTCAGCACCTTCAAATCATGTCCTTACAGTGAAGCCACTGGCTTTACAGCGTCTCAATTCTGGACCAGACAAAGGTGATTTTTGGGTGAGGCAAACTTGGTATGAAGACACACAAGTAAACCACCACAGTGCATATTCATTTCGCTGGGGGCTAGCTGATTACTAGCCCCTAGCCAATCTAACATGTCTAATGGATTGAATGCAGAGTTACTGTTTGCTCAACTATTGTGTGTGTGTGCGTGCGCGTGAGCGCGTGAATGCGTGTGTGCGCGTGTGTTGTTCCTCTGAGGCTCATGAAAGGATTGTCATTTGACCCATGCTCAATTCTCGGCTAAAGAGCCAATAATGGAAGTGATTGAGGAAGTCATTGTTAATGGGCTTGATTATTTGTTCTGCCTGTTCAAGCAGAGAGATCATACACAGACTAAGTTACACACCCAGCTCTCTCTCTCTTTCTCTCTCACACACACACACACACACACACACACACACACACACACACACACACACACACACACACACACAGTGTGATTTAATTCCTCCTCAGCATTAAGCTTTTAGAAGGCAATAGCAGTGGTTAAAGGCATGACAGCTCCCTCAGTGCAACTCAGCGTAGAGCACTTCATGACTACAGATCACCTCCTATTGCTTTTTTTGTCTGGTGACTAAGGGCCCTTCCTTTCCTTACTTCAGCCCACACCTGCTCTCATTCCTGTCTTCCTTACCTCTCCTTTTCATTCATCTCCAACTATCTATTCATCTGTCCATAACCACCTAATCCTCAGTCACCCTGTGGGTCCAAAGATTTTTTCCCCAAGCTTTTGTCGACACATTGGCATGAATGCAAAGGGAGTCAATCCCCTCAAAACCCAGCAGTGTCAATCCTAGATGCTTTGTCTGAAATAATTACGATTTTCATTAGCATGGGGAGCATGAGTCCATTCTGCTTAGGCAAGGTTTCCCATAATTGCCATCTAGAGCTCCTCTGACACCGGTCTCGGAAACCTAGGCGTCTTAGATGTCATGTTTTTCGTGGCCCTATCAAGCTTACACAGGAGAGCTGCTTCCTTTCCTTGTCTCTTTTCCAGTTAGCATTTAAAAGTTTGATACTACTCTATCCTTGCCCTCCTCCACCCTGTCTCTCAGTGCCATTTCCAGCAGCCACTCTGAATGAAGGCCTCCTGATTTGTCTTTCAGTATTTCATTCTGTCATTCTCCAGATGTTGATGTGGAAAAAAGCCCAAAAAGTACACTGTCTCTTTTTGACATGCTGCCAGTGAAGAACTTTTGAAAACTTGGTAGGTGTTGAAAATAGCAGCAGCTTCTTTACCCCCACACCCGTTCCCTCTATATTTTGCTACAGTCAGTCTTACTCTAACACTAATCATTTGTATTTGCATGTTGGGTTGTTGATAGAAGAAACTTATAAACAAATAGTTTTATTCCCTAATTTCAGTGTGATTGTGTAAGCATTCAAGCGTTCAATGTGTAAGCTCCTTTGCTTTAAATCTTTGCATTTGTCAACGCTTTTAGAATAGAATACAATTCACCAATGCTACAAATGATATACTTTGGAAAACCATTCAATCTATTAAAACGGATTGCTATCAACATACTGTAAAAAGCAACATTATAAAACTTTCATAATGGAAAATGTAATGTTACATGCATTCATTCTGTTTTGCTTCATTCAGTGCGTATACATGCAGTTTAAAAATCTGATTATATTCGGAGTAAGGGCATATACCGTTTTCTTAAACACCATGTAAACACCACACCCCGGGTAAAATCAGGGTTCTCATACCCCGGATAACAGACCTAGAGAACTCCTTCAGTTCCCCAATTATTCGTGCATGTAAACAGCATATTCGGATTATTATCGGGTTTCTTGTCTGCGCATGCTCCCCACTGCGTGGCAGTGACTTTTGACCCGGAAATAGAATAAACCAGGAAGCAACGGCGCTGAAAACAACGTGAAAAGCCACAGGGGTACCAGGTACGGGAGGGGATGAACAGTACCCGAGGAGGGCAAATAGTTTTTTAAACCTTACCAAGTAGTTGTGTTGCCTAAACCAAATAACCCAATAACATTAGTTATGGCAATGATAATGGCCTTCTGAACCTACTGGCAGGAGTAATGGCATTCCTCATACACAGAGTAATAGACAGCTTAAAGCTCATATTGTTGATATAAGAAAAAAATAGACATAGTATGTTCAAAATATAATATTAACCCTTGTATGGTATACAAAATTCAAAGTCAAATTTACCCATTTCAAGTTTTAGTTTTTTTTTTAGTTTTTAGAAAAATGGTAGGATTTTTCCTACCTGGACCTCAACGGCGTCATTTTATGTGATAAACATGCACAAATACCCCACACATTTCCATCCTTCATATGGTCTTCAGGTCAGTTTGACCCACGTACAAGTACACATAATTATAATAATAATAATAATGATAAAGATAAAGATAATTCTACATTATTATAATCTATAACAGATAAGCTGTTTGCTGTCACTGTCCCCCACTATTCACCCTCTGTCATGTGTCCTCCTCCACCACCACGAAAAAACAAATAACACTTCCATTGTAAATTGTGTTCTTGTAGAGACTGACTGCAATCCTTAACCATATGTATGTTATCTGTGTTGTTTGAAATTGAGATAGAGACAATATATGTCAATGGTTTCTGAAGTAAATGTTTATTTCAGACTTGTTTTTAAAACCCCAAATTTGCACCAGGTCAATTTGACCTGCAGGATACAAATGTGAAGACCATACAAAGGTTAACTCAGCTGACATCTCTAGAAGTAAAAGCAAAGCAAACCTCTACACATACAGTATAACCAACTATAAAGTATAGCATATTATACTTGGGTTAGGTTGCTCAAAACATCAATTGCCCTTCCTTCCAATGACCTGTGAACTTCAGTTCTAATGATAAGTTGTTTTTTAGACTCATGTTTTAGATTAATGAGCTTTTCCTGTAACATGCCACTGAGCAAAAGTTGCACATCTGTGTGCCATTACCAGGTCCTAAATCCTGTTAATTTGGATTACGCACTTCTTATTTTAGACCTGAAAACTTGTTGACCTCCCTGGCAAATCACACTGCCATATGGGCCTTATTCATTTAGGACACTCCCAATTCTCACCTCAAATAGAAGTTATTATTGGGAGCCCCAGGGCAATAGAGAGCTGAAGACTGTGCACACAAGAAGATCACCTAGTGTAAAATAAATCTCTATTTCACAAGATTTTATGAGAGACGGCGGGTGCAATTGCTGACTGTGGCTGTCGAGTGGTAAGTGTGTGGCAGGCGTCACACAGTCACCGGAGAGGTGTCAGGGGCTTGGCAAGCGAGTGGCACCGCAAGTGGCAAGCCTGTGGCAGTTGTCAGGACAGTGGCAAGCGAGTGGGACTCGTTGAGGAGCTGCAGAGCTGAGCAGCACCACTGCTGCCTCGATTTGCCGTCAACTATGCTGGGGTGAATCCCACTCAGCAAAGTGTGATCGGATGTTTGTTGTCACACAGGTCAGCTACCTTTAAATTTTTTTGATTTTTGTAGGGGTCTACTTTATTTACTTTTTTTATTCAAGCAAATTAGGCTTCTTCCACCAAGAAAGTTTTGATTTCCCAGTTTTGAAATAAAAAGGGACAAAATGATTTATCTTAAGGTACCACTGAACTCTCAATGACCTAGTTTATATCTAATGGACAGCTGCACACATTACACCTACATATAGCACAAGCAGATTACCACTAAATGCCATGTCATCACTCCAATTATCTTGTTTATTGAATATAATCTGTGATAAATACCCCCTGAAAAAATACTTGTCAGTGCCACAATGTTATGTTATGTAATGTAATGAGTTGTTGTGTGGCATTGGACACAAAGGTCTCTATTAACTTGCATATTGTATTTCATCTGCTGCAAGTCTCTATTGTTCACAAAGAGCCTCTGGAAAAAAAAACAGTATATTTGATCAGTTTCCAAATATTCTCTAAAGGATGAGAATTCGGTAAATGGAGTGTCTATGAAAGCGTCCCGTGTGTGCCTGCTAGAAAAGGTTAGATTTGTGAAGGCTGTTTAGTTGCGTCAGTGTGGTCTTCTAGTTGGTTGCTAGAGGGTGCAGGTGCTCTCGCCACTGGCGTTTGGGAAGCCCCTGCAGGCCCCACACTGAGCCCAGTGCATACTTGTCGCACTCACACTTGGCCCAGATGATCCGTCCTGTGCTTTAGCGTGATCCTGCCTCTTTTTCCCCCTGGCCCAGGCCCGCTTGTACTCACATTGGTTGAAATGATCCAAACCTCAGCTCGACTACTTGTTGTTGTTAGTTTTGTCTGACCGTTTTTGAACATTTCATCTGACCAAATCTGCAGGGAACGCTCCACATCTGCATCAAACCACTGCGAACCCTTCGGCTGCATCTTTTTAAAAGTAGCGGGGAACAGTCATATATAAATAGGCATCAGGACCGCGGTCAATGCTTGCACTCATGCTCGTACACGTATCCATGCTTGTGCCCGTACATGGGAATACATATTAGTTTACAATACGGAAACGGAAATATGAAAGTGGTGCCAAGGAGGAGAAGAAAAAGGCCAAAGTCCTGTTTGCTGTGATGTATGAACAATGTTGCAGTGTGAATTAATAAGGACCTGAATTAGAAGTAGTAGTAGTAGTAGGAGTAGTAGTAGTAGACTAGCGAGACACTGTTTAGGCATGTTAAAGCCTATTGGCTGCCTGTCCAGATACAGCTTGAGGCCCAGCCTAAATTATTTATTTTGTTTATAACTGTACGTGCGATGTTCTAAATAAATCTCGTAAAAATATGTATATATTGATTAGCGCTGGTAAAAGTAAGCCCTTTTTCCTTTAATTAACTTACACTTGCTTAACAGACGTGAACAAATATGGACACTAATCAGACAGCACTCCTATGGGATTTATTTTGTTAATGATATCCATTGTTACATATACAGCAAACGTAAATATTACGTAGGCACATAGACTTAATGCATCGCTGGCCAGGCAGTCGTGGAATGTGGAATTCCAGGTTTAAATCGGCAAAGTGAGGTATGCCTATGTTGGTTTGTGCGAGGGGGCTCATGGTTGGACTCTACAGGGTGGCCCCGGATAATTGAGCTCTCTCTCACTTGTTCTCTCAAAAGGTCTGTGTAAACTTGGGTGTAGTTTGCAATAGCCCTGGACTGCTTACAGTGTAGTAACTTTAGTTAAATTAAAGTTTATTTTAAATCTTAATACTTCTTTTAACCACCTCTCCGACTATTCCATCAAGCATGAAGGGTTATTGACAACTAGTATTTGACCTGTGTTTAAATGTAACCCTCCATGGGAGTGGCAGTGCCAATGCAAGGCCAGCTGGTATGTCTTTAAAATCGACTGCAGTGTATTCTTGAAAGCCTCTGTAAATCCTGACAAGCTACATTAGGACAGATCAGGCTCTCTGGTAGGCACAGGTCTCTTTGTCATACTCACAAAAGCTTGTCTCACAATAAGAGAGTGGATATCCAGTGGCTGCCACAGAAAATACAAAACTGGGTGATATCAAGCTCTTCTCTTATGACTGGGACATGATAGGTGTGTGTGTGTGTGTGTGTGTGTGTGTGTGTGTGTGTGTGTGTGTGTGTGTGTGTGTGTGTGTGTGTGTGTGTGTGTGTGTGTGTGTGTGTGTGTGTGTGTGTGTGTGTGTGTGTGTGTGTGTGTGTGTGTGTGTGTGTGTGTGTGTGAGTGTGTGTGTGTGGACAAAGGAAGGGATTTTGAGTAAAGTCTGGTAGCAACAGTAAGTATAGATTGTTAGCCCAGCTCTCTTGCTGGGGTTTGCAGGTGCCAGGTCATGCTTATGGTAATCTCTGGGAAAGAAAACTGGTACTACCACCCAGAAAGTGTTGAATAAAATGTTTGGGAAAGCATGGTCCACTATAGGTACTTTGTCAAATATCAGGATAGCTTTAAAAATAATAGTTAGAGGTTTTGATAGTGCCAACCTTTCTAACAGACTTTCTATATTATCTTATTTATTAACTCTAAACATGATTAGACTGCATTTATATAGTGCTTTTCTAGTCTTAGCGACCACTCAAACTGCTTTGTGCTACAGGCACCATTCACCCCATTCACACACAAAATTGTACACTGGTAGCATAGCCATAAGGAGCAACTAGGGCTCACTATCTTGCCCAAGGACACTTCTACATGCAGACTGCAGGGGCTAGGGATCTAACCACTGACCCTCTGATTTGTAGGCAACAGCTCTACCTCCACAGCTGCCCCTGTAAAATATACACCTAACTGCAAAAATAGGCTGTATGTTCATAATTCTGTCATAATTATTGTCAATGATAATAATTACTAATGTAAAATAGTGTTTAATAAAGAAGAAGTGGGCAAAAGTTGAGCTTACACATACTGGTTCTTATCCATGTAATTAGAAAATAATTTAGGGACATTTTATACAAGAGTATATCCCTGCTGCATGACCATGACTGGCCATTATTATTTTTACTGTTGCAAACTATATTATAGAATTTCTGTGATGTCTATTGTACGTTTCCTCATATTGGCACTTCTAGCCGCTGAATTGATGTCCTGTTTGCAAACATGCCTGCCTCCTAATAGAGAACAGCAAAATAAGGCCATCTATCTTAGTCCAAATTTAAAACTTTTAGCCAGGTCAGTAGCAGCAGTGGCATCCAGCCAGCTGCTCACATCACATCGTTTGCGCCGGGAGCTCGACTTTGATCTCTGTGAAAGGATGGAGCTGAACAGGCAGTAACCCCGTGCTAGTTGACTCTAGCTTTAGGCCAAGACAGGTGGTGTTTGAATGGGTCTACACTGGAGTTTAAAATTAGAGAACAAATTATTAATACTTGATTTATTCTGAAATATTGTTATTATTTATACATCACTTGTTTCTCACACTGCTCTGGTTTGATCTTGGTCCATTCTTCTTGTCTATCCACATTTGGGTAACTGAAGTGTGTTTTAGACATTACTTTTTGCCAAAGACTTTCCAGAGATTCTCTACGAGCATCTATGCTGATTGAGGAGGTATTGGAGGTATTAAAGGCCATTGATTGTTTAATTTTTTCAGACTTCATGGGAGCAGGGCATTGTAAGGACAACTTTAAGACAATTGCTGACGTGGAGTAATAATAATTTCTTTTCCAAATGCCTTTGCCTTCAGCCAGAACACAGGCAGTGATATGATTGACTCAGCTACCTGCCAGCAGCTGTAGCAAAGGTGGCTAAAGAGCCAAGGTAGCAACAGGGATCTAAGAGGTGCATTGGTATTCAGATACGAGTCATTGTCTGCCTTCTGGATGTGCTGAATGTTGTTCCCAGAGGGGTAGCTGTGAATACTGGAGGCAAATGCACCTTCACATATCTAGCCTTAACTGCCAACAAATGCATGAAACTCTGATACTTCACATCTCCAGCCTTAATTAGCTGCCAGCAAATGCATGAACCAATGATAACATACAGCTTGGTGGCTTTCTAGGGGATTCAGTGAAAAGCTATATATTTAGGGGGTATAAGGAATATTGCTCTGTGTGTGATTACTTAAATTTTGTAGGAACCCACAGAGAGTTGGATGAAATTGAACCTAGCTAGAAAAACAACATGTGACAAGGAAATAAATGAGGTTCAAGAGGGGAGTAGACATGTAGGATACCATGTTTAGCCATGTTTTAGTGTTGAGTTTGTAGGTTTTCAAATCATACACAGTTAAAGAAAAGTAGAAACCCTTGGAATTAAAGATCACCTATTATACTACTTTTCTCCTATAGAGCAGTCTGACACAATTCACCGCCCAATAAACTATGTCGATTTTGGGGAAACTTTTCCTGTCCTCTGTGCACTTTCCGCAGTCTCTTGCAAACACTCTGTTCAGGTGACTCCTCCCCCTTGCCGTTGTTCCGCTGAGCCCACTCTGTTGTCATTGGTTACCTTCTTGAAGACCTTTGAAGGGCAGTTGAGCTCTAACTGCTCCTCTGCTGGTTAATGCTCGCTTCCATGGCCCCACCTGTGTGGTGCAGTAACGCAATATTTTTTAACACTCAGGTGTGAAGTGTCATAAACAAACCCATATATTTGGATCCTCTTGTTCACTGGGAATCAGCCCGTCTAACCACTTTTGCTTGGTCTTTAGGAGAGATTGAGAAAAACGGCTTTCCCTCACATCCAAACAACTATTTTTTCAGAGACATTTCTACCGACGTCCTAACTGAAGTGAAAAGAGCCAACTGCCGGTGGCCAACTGCAGAGCACAGAGCACTGAAGGTGAGGGCACGACAGGGACAGACCTGAGGTGTAGCAGCATGACCATGTAGGGAAGTCCAGCATCATCTACGTAGATAAATTCACGCAATTCGAAGAAATCGTTAATAGCAACCAAATCCTAACATTCAGAGCTGAGCACAGCTGACCCAGACGATGGACAGGGCTCACATCTAAATGCATGTTCATCATTGTTTAATACTTTGGTGTCTTTTAAAACATACTATACAACATTATGAAACATGTATAGGTCAGAAAAGACAGAAAGCATAATATGTCCTCTTTAATGACGTTCAGTTTAGTCAAGATGAGAGAGTTGTCTGGCTGATTCTTATAAGTGGATGGTTGTTATAAAATATTGGTGATAACAAGTGCTAGTTTATATATGAGAGCTTATATTCCAGATTTAGAGACACGGCTGACGAGAGATGAACACCTAGCTTTTATGGTTAACAGCAGCAACAAAGCAATGTCTAATCATTTACAGCTAGTCGGTGTAGGGAGAGAAAAAACCCAGTTGTAAACAAACTAACCGAGTCATTAGTAATGATTCTTTTTCCCACAGAGGGGGAAGACAGATTTTAGTTTTATCCTTTCTAACTACAGTGTCTGTAAATGCATATGTGGAAAGTGTTTGTAGAGTTACAGAAGAAACACACAGCGAGGGGTGCTGTGAGGATAAATGGATTAGATTTAATCACTGGCTTTTAAAAAAAACATCAATCACACTCCCTCCATTGGGAGAGTCAGCATAATTTTTGTGTGAGAAATAAAAGTCCACCGCCTTCATCTCCCCCACTTCAATGTCCTCCTCCTCAACACCAGAGATGAATCAGGCAAATAGAGAGGAGTAAAGTGGAGCTTTGACAGCCATCTGGACAACAAACAGCAACGGACTATACACACTAGGATAGAAAAGCGTTAAAGGTAATTAAATGGCAGCCTCTCTAACCCAAATGGTCTTCTTTGCAGCTAACAAGCATGGCACAGCTTTTGTGCAACACGTCAGTTGCAGTGTTGCTTCTTTACTGTGGTTTTCACACTGGTGTACACAATATCTAATATTTCTCACATCTACTGTATATAAAAGCTATTATGAACAAAATTATTGAAATGGTAAAAGCGGCCCAGAGGTCATGGGTAAAACAGAGTAAGTCTGCAGTATTTTCTGGACAGAAGCTGTTTTGGTAGAAGGCCAAAGGGCCAGAGGGGATCAGGCCAACATCAGTGGGAAAAGATCCCCCAGAAAATCCATCTATCTTCAGACTCCCCAAGAAAGGTTAAGCAGATGTGACAAAAGACAAATACAATGCAGGGAAGATTAAATTGTAGTGTCTGTCAGCCTGTACCTAAGGGGCTATAGTGCACATTAAGTCTCTCTGTGGGAGGGGGGGTAGTAACATTGCAATACGTCTTGCATAATTCCTTTTGCTCTGGGGAAGGCAAACAACTTATATTGGTTGTGATAAGGAATCAATGCAACAACCCAAGTTCTTGATGTTTGACATCAGGTGTAATGTACATACTGTACCATGTAAATGTTAATGTGATGTTCACTTGTTGAAGCTTGCAGTCAGATGATTAGGTTGTGACTTAGTGTACATGCAGTGAATATTTTGCATATTCCCCTATTTTAGCATTCAGCTGTGCAGTAAATTGAATTTGTCCACTCAATGAACGCAGCTGAACCCCAGCTATTGCCACTAGGTCGACCGCAGATTCGCTGAGTTTAATTGGGGGCTAATGTCCAGCCAAAAAGTGCCCTGATTTGTTGCTCCTGTAGGTTTCTTTTTTTTTTTTTATTACTTTGTTAAAGGGGTTTTAAATTCAGGAAACCTAGTGACACAGTTGGTACCGTAAGTTGGCAAAAATGGAAACTGCCGCACAAGCACATTTCAATTGTGTGTGTCAGCCAGACAATCCCTATGGGACATTTACTCTGAGGCTGATCCATCTCTGTTTTCCAACAAAAATATATATACATGCATTTAATCTTAAATAGGTGTGCCTTTGAGAAAGGGATTTAACCGGAATGGTAGGCGGAGGTAGAGGTGCAAAAGTAAACACTTGGTGGTTGTACATCGCAGGTGCCGGTAAAAAATAAAAAATTGCAATATAAATACTAAGCGTTATGGCTTTAAAAGTTAGGCAAACATCCAGTTGTATGTCTTCTCCCTCATGGAACAGATATTAGACAACAAACAAAAAAATGAGTTTGAAGTAATTTCCTTTGTTACCAGTCTTTATGGCTGCTGCTGGACAGTATACTATTTGGTTATACTATTTGCTAGGAGTATCTAGCTTATTACAAGTTGTTTTGTTAAGTCAGTGTTTCACATGAAGACAGAGAATTGAGATTGTAGATGTTAAATTCCCATTGCGAAAGTAATGGATTGCCTGGAAAAAATACCGGTTGCTAAATTAAAACATTCTCCTCTCTTTGGTTTGGCTTTCAGTCGAGCACAAAACACCTGATTACTCAAGCTGAGCTTTTCATCAACAGTGGAAAAAAAACAAAATAAAAAAAAAACTCTGGCTGTACTGGCAGCTTCCAGGTGTGGATGTGGACTTAGATGAATGTAAACAGAGTTAGTGGAATAGCAAGCACGCTCAGTCAACTTTGTATGACTTTCAGCAGAACTATGTTACCCTCTCTTATATAATGTTGCCTGTTGTATTCATTTCAGTTGATTCAAGCAATGCAAATATGAGCTGAAGTTTAATGCTTGTTGGTTGTGCATGACAAAACACGCTTTAGCAGCTGGCTCATTCGATTTTCATCAAACTTTTTTTTGGTTTGGTTGTCTTCTTTTTTACTCAGGCTATAATTTGTCATCACTCAGAATTTGTTTTGTTATCCTGTTGGATTGCTGGAGGGGAATATGCCTGATGTAGATGGGTTAAATGTCTGTTGTTGGGTTTTTCCATTTATTGTCCAACTCAGTGGAAATCTGGAAAGCCACATTTCCACTGAGGTTGACAATAAAGTCAGTCTAATCTAATTTAGAGGGGAACAGCTGTTCTGAAAAGATCAAAGTTCATAACCCAAGCCCTTTGTAAACGCTTCTGTGGCTTTTTAGTCTGTACTCCTTTTCACAGAATATGCCTGATAGAGATGGGTTAAATGTTTGTAATTTTCTGTTTTCGTTTATTGTTTATGTGACTTTATTGTCCACCTCATTTCCACTGGGGTGGACAATAAAGTCAAACTAATCTTATTTAGGAGGGAACAGCTGTTCTAAAAAGTTCAATGTTCAAAACTCAAGCCCTTTTTGCATGCATCTGTGGCTTTTTCAGTCTCGACTCTATATTACATCAGAAACAAACAGCATACGGGCAAACTGTAGAGCACTGATTTCATTGAATTAAACCCAGTCATGCTTGAATCATAGCTGATTGTTTTTAGAGTTGTGTAATGCTTGTTGTGTTACACTGTTTGAATAGCGTCAGTATAACAGTTGGCATTTCCATCTGTCAGGCACTCTACAGACTTATTTTCAAAGGTTCATCAGGTGCAAAGCATCTCAGGTCTTCCTATAATTTGAACCATAAAAAAAAAGAATCAAAGCTAATCTGAATAAATTCACATATGCATCTAGAGGAATCTCATCAATCAATGCCGCTTTCCTGAGCATACACCTAAAGGACATCCAATGCAAAAGGACTGTGGATTTATTTTTGGTCAGGGTTAAATAATTAAATGACAAGCTCCTCAAATCCCTGACCTTTTGTCAATGCCTGTGATTTATCCTATTACTTGACACAGACAGTTATTTGAATTCAGTAGTTGTGCTCATCCCAACATCCACTGGGAAATTTATATTTATAAATGATTGTATCAGACAGCTGACACCTTTTTTCACTTATGACTGTGACCAGTGGCTTTAAGATAATGCTATTTGAAAGAGGGGAACGTTACAAATGACTCATTGGCCTTGGTTATGTTCTATCCAATCTATCTATCCATTTTCTTAACTGCCTCTCTTGTCTAAGGGTTATGATGCTGCTGGAGCCTATTCCGGGATGCCTTGTATTGATGGACACATTCACACTCATATTCACACCTACAGTTGAGTTTCCAATACACACACTGCATGTTTTAGGAATGGGAGAAGAAACTAGAGCAGCCAGATAAAACAAAAACGTACACCCGGAGAGGATCCACACCTCTCTGGGTGGTGGTAACCTTTTAAAGTCAGGTTAGGCAAGTTATAATCAACTGGCTTCAACCCAAAAAATAGGATGTCACATAGTTCAGAATCAAATAATCACACTTAGAAAACAAAGCAGACTATGCAGCTGTTATATAAGGAGCCAGTGTTCCATATGCCTTCCCCCTCATCTCTCTCCCTGCCAGGCCAAATTGCAGGACAGAGAATTCCTGGAAGATGCCAGTCTATATTTAACATCACATGGATGATATTTCTAGGTATGCATCTATGCTTGTATTCGAATACTATACTGTATGGTTGTGATTAATCCATGGTTGATCTAGTGTACAGGCATATATGATATATCTAATAGAGCAGCAAAGCTAAAAGGGTGGTCATTCACTCTTTGATACACATGAAATCCACATATTGTCATATGTGTGCATGTTTGTCTAAGCTAAGTACTGTATGAATTGACCATATATCCAGATGTGCATGATTGCCAGAAGTGCATGTAGTTGTAATTTTCCATTTGGAAAAGGATAGGGGCTGCACTTTATCTTGTATTTCAGTTCAACAATTACACTTTTACACCTCTGTCACTTTTTAACTTATGTGAGAAATATGTCACTGGATAAATGACTCTTCAACACGTCATTAGTAGACTTAGACTTCTCTTTATTGATCCCTATGGGATAACTCCCGCAAGGAAATTGAGTTGTTTTTTTATTTATTTTTATTTTTTATTTTTAGACTGTGGAACCAAGGATTTCGCAGCTTCGGCTCCTTCATCCTTACATCTCTTTCTTGATTCTATCTCTTACAGTTGCAAATGAGAGAAGCAGGGAGACATGGTAGCATAATGAAAAGCACCCAAAGGGTTGAAATTAGTTTCCTCCATATGGGTGAGAAGCTCAGACATAAGTAAGGACCTTGGGGTACAACTGCTGCTCCAATGGATTGAAAGGGGTCAACTGAGGTGGTTCAGGCATCCAATCAGGATGCCTGTGGAGGTAGTCACAGAACATCCAACTGAGACAAAACCCTGAGGGGCAGACCCACTTATGATGCTTACCAGTCTGACCCTTACCCAGTTTCCCAAACAGTTTGTGTCCTGTTGACAGTACATTTTATATATATAATACACACACACACACTGGAGACCAAACATTAGAGATCAAATTATTAATACTTGATTTATTCTGTTCTGTACAGTTCGGTAACCGTAGTGGGTTATTCAGCCATTAGTTTGTCATCAAGGATTTACAGAGATTCTCTATGGAGTTTAGATCTGGACTCTGGACTAGCCATTTCAGTGTTTCAATATTTTTAGCTTCAAGGAACTGCGTGACATGTTTTGCAGTTTGACAGGGCGCATTGTCTTGCATGAACAAGAACATTTATTATTTCCACCTCTCAAAAACATTATCTAAAAATGGATGTCACCTATACTCAGCCCTATATTCAAAATGTATTTTTAACTAGATAGGTACTAAGATTGCGCAAACCTCCACCAAGGCACGCCCTATCTCACAAAAAAATAATAAATAATTTAGTTAGTCACCCAATGAATCAGATCCGCTTCAAGATTTAATGGGTTCTTCATTGATCCATACCTTTTTACCAAATTTCATGAAATAGGGCCTGTAGTCTCATCTCATCTCATCTTCAACCGCTTATCCGGGGTCGGGTTGCGGGGTAGCAGCTTAAGCAGGGGACCCAAACTTCCCTTTCCCGGGCCACATTAAGCAGCTCTAACTGGGGGATCCCGAGGCGTTCCCAGGCCAGTGTGGAGATATAATCTCTCCAACTAATCCATGGTCTTACCCGAGGCCTCCTCCCAGCTGGACGTGCCTGAAACACCTCCCTAGGGAGGCGCCCAGGGGGCATCCTTACTAGATGCCCGAACCACCTCAACTGGCTCCTTTCAACGCAAAGGAGCAGTGGCTCTTCTGTAATCCTGCTGACAAACAAGTAAGCAAACCAACCAACATAATTCCCTTGGCGTAGGTAAATTAATCTAAAAAAAAATATATATAATGTACTTTTGCAGTATGTTTGTGTCTGTGGGGGTGACTCAGCTGTATGCTTGGGTGAGTCACTGGGACCCGGGGGGAGTGGACAGCCAGTGGAGGAGATACTGTATCCAAGGCACGCAACCATGGGCATTCAGCCCTGTGGGGAGAGGGAGATCCAGTTTTCTCAACAAGACAGGTCTGAAGCTGGAGCGACATCTCCTCAGGGAGTCCAGACAGGGACGGCAACGTGAGAGGTACAAGAGAGGTAGTGTCAAGGGCAGTGTGATCGAGAAGTATGCTCCACCGGCCGTCTGATGCATGCGCACACACACTCCTTTGTCGGTTGTAGCCCCTGCACTAGTTTTATGGTTATGTATGGTCATCACTCTTCTATGAAGTCTAACCTACCTCTGGCTTACAGCTAAGGTAGTGCTCATTGCTTCATATGTTTGGAGGGTCATTGCTTCATATGTTTGGAGGCTCAACAATATTATCAAGCGGTTTCCAAGATAAATTGCCCAAAATTAAAAAAAAAATGTTTGAAGCGAAACTATAAACACATAAAAATGTAAAGTATTGTGACTGTGCTTCAAAAAAACTTTACAAAGAAAATGACAGGCCAATCTGTGTGACCATTGCCTGAGCTAGATCAGATTGTCTACTCAGTTGATAGATTATAAAAGACAGCTGCCCAAGGTGGTGTAAAACAAGCAGTGCTGTTTGTGTTTATGTGTTTGATGTGTATGTGGTGGTATATCAACATATCTTTCATGCCGCTCTTGTCACATCATGTTTCATTCTCCAAAATGCCAGTGTATTATTCACATATGCTCAAAGGCTTTTTTTGCATTTATGTGTTTTTGAAGGTCTCCATATGATGTTGTCACTGCATTTGCAGATGCTTTGAGTATGTGCAGTATTAATCTGACTCAGTCTGAATTAAAACCGTATGTTTGCCACTGGATGGCAGAGACTGGACAAAAAAAAAAGAAAAATGAGACTTGTCAAGATTGCTGAAAACTGGTCACATGAAATGTAACCCTTAAGGGCTAGATTGTGTGTGATTGCCACTGCCCTGATGATCCACTGCTCCTGCAAAGCTTTAGAGGGGTCATCAAGTAGTTTGTTGAATATGTGTTACCTCAATCTTTTTTAAATTTCTGTGGGAAACCATGTCAGCCAGTCTGTGATCACTATACAACAAAGACTAACAAACAATCACATAGCCTGACAAGAACATCAATATTGGACGATCCGATAAAAACCCTGGACTCATGTTAGGGAAAGACTGAGGTTCCCACATTGGAATTGTTGGTACTGGATGCTAATTGTGAGATACAGTACCGTCCAATACAGTTATCTGGATTTCAATCCTGTTAGGTGATCCAGATGGTTAAAAGTGGATATTAGTTGAGATGTTTTTTTAAGAATTTGCAACATTCACAGACAAGTCATCCAGGCATTAATTTTTCTGTAAACTTGCTTTTAAGCTGCACATCCAATGATATGAAAAGGGTCAGTACACCATGCTGCTGATCGCATCTGTTAACAACACGTTAACACATGTTTCAGTCACAGCACGTTTAAATTTCTTCAACAATTTTTTTTCTTAGTACAAATGATGCATTTTTGTTGCGTGTGTGTGTGTGTGTGTGTGTGTGTGTGTGTGTGTGTGTGTGTGTGTGTGTGTGTGTGTGTGTGTGTGTGTGTGTGTGTGTGTGTGTGTGTGTGTGTGTGTGTGTCTGTGTGTGTGTGTGTGTCTGTGTGTGTGTATAGCATTATGTCATTCCTGTCTGCACGCTCCATCAATCCTGTCAAAGCTCATTGCCACAGTTCATCTCCAAAGTATACTGTGAAACAGGCCCGGTAATGGTATTGGCTTGACTTATCAGGCTTTGATTATGTTGGATAGTCGCTTGATACTGAGCAAACAATGATGCAAGAGGCTTATTTTATTACTCATAAATATCAACAAGACATAAATTGTGACAACAAAAAAGTATGATGCAGCGACACAGGAAAACAAAATGTGAGGACAACTACAGGACTAGAGAGTCTACAGTAGGTGAAATAAAGCACCAGAACAGGTGGCTACCCCACAGGGAGACTGGGAGCTACTGTGTCTGTGCTGCAACAAATAAAGCATACATAATTTTAAGTCACAGGAAAAACTCTCAAATATTTTATATCCATAAAACTTTTTTTAATAAAGGGAATGCAAAGTAGTTTCTAAATAAGGAATGTCTCTAAACTTTTCTAGGCTGTTTTAATCAACATCAGCCAGAGTGTACTCTTATCTGCAGAGTAACCCAAAGCAACAGAGTGTTCTAATTCTACAGATTTAGTCACAGTGAAGAAGTCAGTCACTGTGAGAGATTAGAGATTTAAGCATCTCTTCACCTGCAGCTTTCTCTCCCTGCAGGGCCAGCATGCTAAGAAGGAACAGAGTAGATGCACAAGGTCCACATTGCTGTGAGGGGAAAGTGGGATTATTCTCTACAAAAAATAAGTTACTTGTAGTTTCCCAGAACATGGCTACTAATCTTCTGAATGTGAGTAAAGGCTTAAATTACTTCAGACATGTCATAATGCCATTAATATTGGCAAATTAATTATTATTTTAGTTTTGAAATGTATTATAACAAATCTTGCCAGTTGCTCTGATTTGTCTGTTTTAACAAAAAAACTAGATTTTATTGACATGAAATACAAGTCGACTTGCTAATATTACAGTTGTTACTGTCCATAAACTTTTTATGTGATGCCCCTCAACACAGAACCCTCTCACTAGAAAGTAAATTCTGCCTCAAATGCTAACTGATTCTGACGAAACTAATACTTACAAGATGGAAATTGCAATTAGAAAGAGTGCATTTGAATCGTAAGAGCCACAATGTTACTCGGGCAACTCACCAGCAAAATGTGGAAGAATTCTGCGGGCTGTGCTGACAGCTGTTGGAGGGATACATAGTCAGCTGTATCTTTTTTTATAATACTTTATTTTGAAGTTTTCAGTAATGCAGAACAATACAACTCATTCCCACAGACAAAATAGTATAGAGAATAAGACAGACACATTAATAATAATACGATAATACAATAATGTAGGGTAACAGATAAGAGATATAAACTTAATTAATAAAAAAATAAATTAAATTAAATTTAAATTGAATTTAAAACAAAGGAAAAGAATGATAAGGTGCCAAGGACACCTTAAACATTGTACCTGGACATCATTATTGATCGTTCAAGGTTTACAGTGAGTCTACAGCTGTTAAGGGTAAAGTTTCGATATGTTCAATAAAAGGTTGCCATATCCTCAAAAAGGTGTTGAACCATTTCTTATGACATATGTGATCTTCTCTAGAGGTAAACATGCCATCATTTCTGATTTGAGTCTGATTTCCAGGTCAGTGTGATGCATTTTCTGGAAACAGTAAAATCTATGTCAATACATTTCCTGGAACTCTGGGTTTATTTCAGGTTTCTCCTGGATCTAATGGAATCAGCATTTCCATGATTTTAGTTAGCGTCTCACATATATCATACCAAAATGTATTTACTTGAGTGCATTGCCACGTATAACATGGTAACCTCAGCAATACCACATCTGAAACAGATATTTGAAATTGAGGGATTGTACCGGTTTCATTTTTGAGGGGTGAGGTAAAGTTGATGAAGAGAATTGTAGATGACCAGTTTGAATCCGTCATTTATAGTTGAATAAACTATTCTGACACGAGCCAGAACACAGGTCCTCATGTATTTTAATGCCCACCTCTCTCTTGATTGGTACATGATTTGTTATGGATACTCTTCCGTTATTATTGATTAAACCTGGCTAATAAAATGCTTTGGGACTTTCCTCCATCTTTGTCATGTTAGGCAATGTCATTTGTTCCCCCCAGCTTTGCCTCAGGAATGTTCTCAGTTGTAAATAACAAAATAAGTGTTTGTTGGACAAGTCATATTTAGCTTTTAGTTGTTCAAAGGACATAAGCGTCCCATTATTATAGTATTGCTCAAAATGCATTATTTCTGTATCCTGCCAGAGCTTTAAAATGTTATCAGAAAACATTGGCATGAGTTTATTTTTCCATAAAGGTGTTTTGGGTGATAAATCAGCCTTCACTCTAATAATTTCATGGACTTCATACCATGATCTGATCAGGTGGATAATAAGGTTTTTTTTTTTTTTTTACTCATAATACTTTTGGGATTCCATTTATGAATAAAATCACTTTTCACCTCCTCACCAAGGTCATACATTTCAATTTGTGTCCAAGAGGAGGTCCAGTCTAGTTCAAATAGGGGTAAGAGAAATCTCATTTGTGCTGCCCAATAATAAAATTTGAAGTTGGGGAGTCGAAGGCCACCCATCTTGTAGTCTCATGATAGTTTGTCTATACTCTGTCTAGGTACTTTATGATTCCAGATGAATTCACTCATGCTTTTATTAAGGGTTTAAAAGATGTTATTGGGGAGTGGGCTATGGAGCGACTGAAAAAAATACAGTATCTTAGGCAAAATATTCATCTTTATACAGCTGACTCTGCCATAAAGGGTCAGGGGTAGGTCTGTCCACCTGTTGAGGTCTCTTACTATTATTTGTATCAGTGCAGGGAAGTTTAGTTTAAACAAAGTTTTCAAGTTTTGATCAACCTGGATACCCAAGTATGTAATCCCATTTGGAGCCCATTTAAAGGAGCTTGTTTGATATATTTCACTCTGGTCGACTTTAGTTAGAGGGAATATTTCACTTTTTCCATAGTTTACCTTATAACCTGATATTGAGCAATGACTGTTCAGGAGAGCTTGTAGCTTGATAAGAGATTGATTCGGGTCCGTGAGAAATAAATCATAATAATAAAATCATCAGCAAATAGACTAATCTTTTGAGTTTGTTGACCAACCTGGACACCTTTAATGTCTGGCTCTCACTGCTTGTGCCAGTGGTTCTAATGCTAATACAAAAAGCCTGACTGAAAGTTGGCATCCCTTTCTGCTGCTTCCTTGCAGCGTGATAGGAGTTGAAATTATGCCATTCGTGGCTATCTTTACCTGCTGTATCTTATAGTGTAAATGTCCCAAACTATGTACTATGGTATATGTTTGAAGCTTGAAAGGCAAGATAACATTGTAGGCTGTAATGCAGTGCTGCTGCTCCTCTTTCGTGCTGTAAAACGAGTTGTCTCATTGGGCGGTGGCACACAGAATTGCCTAGTTAAAGTGTCATTATTCTATAGCTATACCATTGTGCAATCAACATTTACTTCATAATGATAATATGTTGAAACAGAAAAGTTATGTTTTCACTATAAGTATTGCCACGTTACTAAATGTTAGCTACATAAGTAATTTTATCCAATAAAACAGGTCAAGTTTACTTAAACATTGAAATGAAAAAACAATTCTCAGGACAAAAACAACAAGCATCTGCATTATTGTATCTCTTAACTTCCAGACAATAATCACAATTACAATTGTAAACTGTTTCAGATGTGGTATTGCTGAGGTTACCATGTTATACTTCTCGTGGCAATGCACTCAAGTAACTACATTTTGGTAAAAACACATCAAAAGAAATCTGCCTCCTATTTTGAAGAAAGAAAATTGACTTTGTAGAAATCCAAACCAACCTGCACCTATCACTGAGTTGCTGCTATCGTTGTGATTTAAATAAACATGTATGAATAGCGTGAAATCCTATTTGAAGTTGGTCAAAGCCAGCTAACCTTCTTTATAATATAATCTGAAATAAATATGTCCCTTCCTCCCGCTCCCGAGTGTTCGGCTGTGTCGAGACAGCACCTGAGGCTTCCTTGACAGAGCTGAGACCTTAAACGACCTTATTTCATAAGGTCTGTGGGGTGGTGAAGACTTCAGCAAAAGTAACAACTTAACAACTTCACCTCCACCTCATACTTTAGATATGATAAATGTTTAATGATCCCTGAGGGGAAACTAGCTCAACTGCATCAGCACAGCAAAGAAAAGTAGAGTAAAAATGGATCGAGAGATGATACATGGGAAGATGTCTGCTGTAGGGAAGGCTTTTTGATCTCACTTCCTAAAAAGTTTAAATTTGGAAAACAGCACTAGTACTGTATATACAAAATGTGCCTACTTTGTGCTGAATGGAAAATGCGGAAGAAGCTGTGCATTGCTCGCATTTCAACTTTGATACAGCCGTTTGGGAAGAGGTGCCGCAGTCTTATGACAACTGGCAAAAGTGTGATGCTGAAAGTTGCACCTTGGAGGGATGAGAACAGCAATGGAGGTGATAACTTTAGAGGATGTGAGAGTGGGGTAGATTTCATGCTCAAGATGCAGTTCAGTCCTTGTTCCCACCTCCGTTTCTGCCTGCAGGGTGCCAAGCTCAGCCCGACAGAACCAGAGTTTTCCACCACTTTTGCTCCCTAGCGTGGCCGTACCCACCACTGAGGTCACCGAGGTCTGAACCTCTGTGTTTTTTCCAAGGAATACAATAAAAATTGTTAAATAATCGCCTAAAAATGACTTTATGTTGAGCAAAGATATTGTATTGCCGCAGAGATGATCGATTCTCATTTGATCGCCGTCTTTGCTCGTGTGGTGCAGTGCATCATCTTCTCATTAATGCACAATACACTGGTTCATCACATGCTTTTTTCTGATTTGTCCTGTTGTATAGGTGAGACAAAGGGCATTAAGGTCACTACATATTCATCTCAGCCTCTCTGTGTGCATCTATTTAAGACGCTAAAAAATATTTTGTAAACAAATGTAACTTCTGCTGAGCCTGTCAAATTTGCTAAGAGAGGACTGCTTGCATTTGGCTTTTTGCTAGTGGTGTATCGGCTGAGTTGTATCATCTCAGCTGTAGGTGACCTTGCTTTTCAGCTGCTGGGTATTTTTCACTAGTGCCTGGAGTGTAAATGTTCTGCTTTAAAGTTAGACATTTGCCAATGTCATTCCTAAACCTGAACATATGACTTTGCTTTCTGGATGTCAACGTTTTGTATAATAACATTATTTTTTAGATTGTACCTATTTATATATGTACAAATATAGCATATATATTTATAATAGTTTAATAGAAGAAGACACACCAGTAACATTTTATTTTTGGGTGTTTAAATGTTCCTGCATTTCAAGTGGTTCAAAAATGTGTTTGTTTAGAAAAATGTAATAAGAAAATTCTCCACATGAAATATTCACCAACAACTTTGTAAAAAGAAACAAGAAAGGATAATACATTTAATTTGGATTAACTGCCTGCTATACACACATTTATATTTATCATGATTATAATATGATACATGACACATATTATACATATACTTATATTTATTAATATTATTTCTATTTTACAGTTTAGCCCTGGACTTCACAATGGCACTTTATAAAGTATTATTTTGTCTTTTATCTAAATTTACATTAAACTGTCAAACGCAGACCTCAAACACATTTCCAAAGCTTCAGGAAGGTCAAAATGAAACCAAGGGGTAACGACTATGGGAAGCCTAGCGCGTGTAGCTCCAAACATCAAGGGTCATTGAACTTAAGTTGCCCATAAAGCCTCTGCTTTATGGTGCTTTCACTTCCTGGTAGATGTACCTTGTCTACAAAAAGACGTTCTTCAAGATGCCATACTGTGTTAAATCTTAGCTCTTTGAAAAGAAGAACAGATAAGACATTTTATGTTGGTCAGATTTGTGTTCAGTAAATTACGAAAGAAAGTGAAGTGCCTTTGATAATTCTTAAAACATTCACATTATTATGCACTCATGACCCGGAAAATCTCATCTCATAAGAGGTTGAAGATGAGATTTTTATTTGTATTATTATTATTATTATTATTATTATTATTATTATTATTATTATTATTATTATTATTATTATTATTATTATTATTATCTAGGTTTTAATACTAACTTAATTATGTAACATGAATGTGATTTAGATATTTATATGTTGCTTAAAATGTTTGCATGCTGCTGTATATTTTATGTAAAGCACTTTGAATTGTCTTGTTGTTGAAATGTGCTATACAAAGAAACTTGCCTTGTGAGCTTAACCATCATTTATTTCAGTCAAATATTTTGTTAAAAAAATGGGCTGAGATTTATGAATATACAAATTTAGGCTTCAGACGCTGTGTTCTTCTTTTGCAGTTTGATCTAATATATACACAAAATACATGGCAACAGTGGGATTTCATCTCCTAGTGTTTTAACTCTAAGCTGAGCACCCTAACCAGTGAAATATAACTCCACTCTGTGACAAAATACATCATACATCATTCAGTGTAGCAATGTCAGAGGAGCAGGAGAATATGGATCAAAATCGTTCAAAATTTAGCTTTCATTTCAAGATTTCTATTTTCATAAATAATAAACAAGTCAGACCCCTTTTTAAACAGAAAATCAATAGCCTCATTTGAACGGATGCTTTATTTATTTTTTAATTCATTCATTTAAACACAGTTGTGATTACATTAGTCCTTTACAAGTGTTCAAACATATGAATGTTTCCAGGGAAATATGTTTCCCCTGGTCAACTGTAGTTTAATGATTTTTCAATCATCTTTCTGGTCAAATAAAAAACAATGGATGAAGTCTGTTTGGTGTATTAATCATCGGTGGCGTCATCTACTGGATAAAATTTGAACGCAGAGAAACTACATTACATGTTCATGTACCCATAATTGTGCGCAAAGTCCAGATCTACTTCCGGTTGCGAACAATCAAAACATGAGAAGAAAGAAAACATCTAACAGTAATAGACAGACTCGCACACGCTCTAAGTGTAGTACGTAGCTTCCTGTCTGCACACATGTAACAGCGCACACATGCAGACACGGATGGGACCCCATAGTGCGTACGTGCGTGCGTGCGTGCGTGCGTGCGTGCGTGCGTGCGTGCGTGCGTGCGTGCGTGCATGCATGCGCGCGTGCATATGGTGTATAGTAGTAGTAGCTGTTCTGGTGCATTAGGGATCATATTCTTAATCTGCCTGAGATGATTGTGGGTTGGAGTATGTTGACAGTAAACCTTAGTAATTAATCCCTGTTTATACAACTGTCTTTGCATAAGGAAGAAGTTATGCAACCATACCTCTGTTACCCTGCTCACACTGTTATTGAAACCTCAGCATATAACATTTGAGCTGTTAATAAGGGGTGCAGTTAAACACATGTCACAGACACACATAGGCAGAAACATCAAACAACCTGGAATTACATACACTCCACTCAACCCTCACTGTTAACACAGGGAGCAAAGTCTAAATGAATGTGAAAGGTCAAATTATTTTATGGCAGACATTTTACAACGTGCATCATCGATTGAAAAGTTCAAAAGTCATTAAATGTCATGTCTAATTAAGTCGCAGGAATCACATTTCTTTGTGGCTACTGTTTATTTGATATATGTGAAGGAATCCATGGTGATAACTGATGGGATTTTGAAGAATGCACTTTAAAGTGTTTAAGGGGCTCAATATTTTTAAATGCAAAAGTGTACAGTATACAGCTAAACCAAACCATGTTAATTGCCAGCTGAGCTATATTTGTTCCTTCACTTGAACTCCTCTGTTAATTTCCCATGTGCTTTATGGGTCAGTTTTCCGTTTATCCATGTTTTGTCATATTCAGTGAGATGCCTCTATGATCTCCCTACAAAGCCAACTGAATCCACTGCAGGTTAATAACATGTCACCCTTACTTGTCACGAATGTGCTATTTTTTCCCTTTACTTACTTTGCTATAATCTGTTTGTAATAATGTGTGAGAGAATGTGAGATAACTCTTTATATACACATGCTGTCAAAAACAGCAGTTACATGCCTACAGCAATTAGCAAGACCACACGGTTGCTTGCTGGGTTAAAGCTGCTTCTGGAAGCTGGAGATACAAGATAGAAATCCTTAAAATACAGTATGCAAGTTATTTATCACTCATCACTCACTCATAATCAACTGCTCATCTCGGGTCGTGAGGGCAGCAGCTCTATGTACTGTATGTGACAAATGCAATATGTTGCAAACTATGCTTAGACTCTACATAATTAATTTACTCTTCCTTTAATAACTCATTAAAAGTTAGTACCGGTTTTTGAATTTGCTTCTTTAGATCTCTGTTACATACTGTATATACTGTGATTTCTACATTTTATCTAACATTGTTTAACTGCACCAGTTGTATCTGTATTTTCTATCGACTTGTGTCTTGTCACTGCCTCTGGGCCAGTCGTCATTGTAAATGCAAATTGATTCTCAATTGACTTATTTGTTTAAATAAAGGTCAAATAAATGAAAACAAATGTATTCACTTTTTGAAACGCTAGTGAGGATTTATGGCAGCAAGATGGTGTATGTTGGATTGACTCAAAGCAAACTCATGTTATGTTCATGGTAATGGAAGAACATGTTACCCAGTACAACTGTTTGGCTAATTGATGTGCCGTTGGTCAACAGTGGAGCTCTACAGTATGTCACAGAAGAATGATCTTCATTAGGCTTTGGTACACAGACACTAGTTAGCAAAAGGATCAGTTCATCATTGGTTTTGGTAATGGTTTTCATGTAATCTTTTAAAGATAATAGAAATAGGCTATAGAATATTGAAAAAAAAATAACTCTGCTCACTGTTGAGTAATTTCAGAAAGCATTTGATAGTTTACTGCTTTGTAAATTAACATTGTGACAGATAATTGTCAAAAATCTATAAATACATGATTTACAGTTGACTGTTAATATATATTAAAAGAAAATATGAAATAGGAGTCAGTATATCAATATTCTGGATATCTCATTGCACACTGATGAAAACATGAGGTTGGAGTTCTAAAAAGTGAGCCAGGCAGACTGCATTATTCATGCAGGACTCCCTGCACTCCCAGCTCTGTACTCGCTGAAGAGCCTGTACCACAGCTGATGAAAGGGCTAGCTGTGACGGCACGGTGCTGCGGTACATTGCAGACGGTTGTGTAATAATCAGAGGGATTCACATGGCTGTCTTTTGCAGCTGCCACACTGCCCTGTGGAGGGAGAGGTGCCAGCACAGGGGTCCATCAGCCAACTGCTGCTCTGTTTCAAGTGCACTTTCCTGGAAGGAAGAGAGTCAGTGGTGAACTAGAACAGGCTGTGCTATTCCAACATAATAACTGTCCTATTAAATGAAAACACACTTCTGGTACGAGTTAAATCATGCCTAAACTAATGTCCTTAACTATTTTCCCAGGTTAGTGTTAAAATGATCTTTGTTTATTTGTATATCAAATTGCTCAGTGACATATGACTTGCAATTGTGTTTCTAAAGTCTAGGCTGTATAAAATATGGATGTAGTGTCTCAGACATTACCCATAGGTTTCTGAAGAGCTGATTTGAGGCTCAAGTTGTCACCATCTCGGCAGTGTTTGACACCGCAGAATGATGGAAGTGAGGTGAGCCTACAGTTTTTATGCCAGCCACCTGTAATGGAACCCATCTGTCACTCAAAACGGCCATGACCTTGATTACGCGTTACTTTAAGTCTTGATATTATTAAAAAAGGGTAAGTTTTACGAGACCAGGGGAATTAGTTTTAGAGACAAAATCCGTTTTTTGTAGCATGGTGTAAGCATATTTATTTCTGCTGTAAAGTTGGGCATTTTAACATCTATAAACTTCAGTTTTTGGCACTTCAACGTTGGCTGTTTAGATGCTAATTACCTGAGTGTCACTGGAGATGCAGTTTCAATGTTGACAGCTCATCAAGATGAGTGACAAATGCTGAACTGTGCATCTGACCAACTGACGCAGAGAAGGATGGGTCTATTAAATGTGTTTTGCCTCCACAAGTGAAAAATAAGAAAGATTTCCATCAATTGTTTTTGGACAATTTGCAGATTTGTAACATGCAAATAAAGTGAGCCATTGGCAGTTTATCAAATTACCATGACATTAGATTAATATGTTTATCATAGTCTACTTCATTTATGGCTCTTTGCCTGAAAATTTGTTCAAATATGAATTCTGTAAGGAGCAATGTAACTGATTTGGGTGTAAACTCTCTATTCTGCTATTTGTGTGAATCTTAGTATCCAGACACTTATAACTATCTGAGCCTGTCAGTGGCAGAAAAAAATAATTTTAGCTGCGGTATATTGTCGGTGCGCAGGTGCCCCATTTGATTACATAATAACCTCGTCAACAGCGGCCAGGCTGCAGTGCTGGCGCTCAATAATGGACCAATTAAAAAAAAAAAAAGAAATGTTGCCATTAGTCACATACACAGAGATGCATGGAGAAACAGGGTCCAGGTTAAAAAATAGCGAAATTCCTCTTTAACATAAACTCTTCGTCTCATCATGCTCACACACTGCAGCGCTTGGCAGTTTGATATGATCAACATCAATTTGTAGCTTGAATTGCCGTTCAAATCAATTTACAAATGCAAATGGTTACTTTGTTGACTCTAAGACTGCCTGCCTAATTTTTTTCCCATCAGCTGAATTGCATGTCGACCAGTATAACAACAGTGCAATGCTGCTTATACATTGTACACATTGATGCATGAGTAACAAACTTATATTGTCATATATGATAAAATATCACTGATTCTTAAGGATATCTTGTTAATAATACCTCTATATTTTCCCCCCAAGTCCGTTGTACTTGCCTGTAAATAACGTCACATATCAGTCATTATAAAGAATTCCACTGAATTCCACATAATAAATAATGATGAACTTATGCACGCTGATAAATGCAACAATTTTATTGTAAAATTCCACAGCTATGTGCAATTCCCTTATGAAAAGGATTTTTTCCAGTACATGTATAGTATATTATGCAGACCCTAACAGAATTTGTCTGTGCCCCTTTTATATAATACGCAAATATACATAGATGGCGAACAACTAACGTAATGTATGTATGAGGATCATATGAAATTTATTTTTCTTTTCTTGAATACCTTGAGCTCTGTAGTTCTAGTGCATGTTATTTTGTTTTATGCAGTTTGACAAAATACATGACAATAGAAAATATCTACATGTGCTGTTCGCATATGTCTCATTTGTGGGTCCCAAAATAAATAAAATCACTTTGTCAAAAATACAGTGTTATAAAGGTCCATTTCAACACAGGCAAATGACTGAGACCAGATAAAACAATGCTTGATTTAGTCCCAATTCTGAAAACATATCCAACATGCACACAACTGAATATGAACAGTATCTCCCATTCACCTTATATGTCTGCATTTACAGTAGAGTGCAAAAAAATATATAATAAACAAATAATACACAAGCTTTTCCCATCATGGAAAAAATAAAATACCATAAATACGTTTGCTTTTTGAACCACTGTTCAAACACAAGATATGCTCGGTTACTTACACCCAGCATACTGATGAAGTGAGATACAGTCTGAATTAGATGTCTTCCTGTTCACCCTGATACAATAATTAGTTTTTATTGGCCTGGTCTACATTTGAACAACTTCCGTTATGCATTTGCTTCTGTACCATATACAAAAACAAACAAGGAAAAAAAATTGCAATATTAAAAAAAAACAATGACAATGTCTGAGGGAACAACGGTCTGTCCAACTTTTGTTGTATAACATTTCCTTCAAGAAAACACTCACTTAGCATATGATTTTCTTCAAGGCAGTAAAAGTGGATTCACAAATGATATTATAGTTTGATATTCTCTATTGCATGTGTGTCAGTTTGGCACTTTTTAAGATGTAATCACTCTTTTATACTTCTTTAAACTACAGAATACTGGCGATGACCAGTCTACAATGCTATCGTCCCTAAACATGTGAGAGATAAAGTATGTGCACACTGAAGACAGACTACTAAGTGGCAGCTTCGGAACACAACAGGACCACCATTTAATACAAAAGGGAGAGAACTTCAGGAATTATGAGATAATCTGGTAAATGTATAATGTTAGTATCATTACTGATGCTTTATTAAAGATGGCAAATAGCAAGATCAATGAAAACCCCGTGGAGATGGAAAAAAATGGAGAAATAATCAATAGTCACTTAGACAAGCTGACAGGTGATCTTCTTCTGGTGGCTTGGGAATTGTTTTTTGTGTTTTTTTCTCTTCCCTGAAAATATTCAAGTCTACTACTCAGAAGCTGCACAACAGGTAATGTTGCGACTCACTAATTTGACAGATATAACAGTTTGACAGGCCTTTGTGAGAGTAGTGTACATCGATCACAACATAGAAAACACAAGATAAATAAGCTCAAGCTCCATTGACACATCAAACGAAAATGTATATTTGATTTAAATGACAGCATTCTGTGCATTCTGTTTCTTTTTTAGGGGCTATATGAACATAAAATATTTTTTTTCTCAATCAAATAAATAAATAAATACCATTAATGAATAAATAAATAAATACCCCATTAACCCAAAGTATACATGGTCCGTCCAGCATAATACAATAAGTCTAATATACTGTATGGTGATACACTGTAACAATGCTGAAATTACAAAATATATACCCTTTTACAAAATCTCAAGGGCTTGACGAGTGTTTTCTTTCGTCTATAATTTATGTACAGAGACAATGTGATTCACACCCATTCTTTGTGAGTTTACAAATCACACTGAAGCACTCCAGTCTCCATTTGTTGCACACTGGTGTCTATCAAAATTGTAATCTGTAAGGGGTTGTAATTCATGGGTGTTACATATTATCATACATGTCATTTACAATTCTGATTATTTTGCTGTGTTCTCTACTCTCTTCACACAACATCACGGCATTCAAAGCTAGATTTAAATGGGGGGCAAATGAAAAACAAAACAAATAAAAAATAATAAAATTCTGCCCAGCCAGTGAATAAATTTCCTCACTGTGTAATAATTTACATTCTCAATGTGTTTCTTCTCAAAGAGACGGGAAGTAAGATGCTTAATAATAAGGCTTTCACATGTCTTCTTGACACAAGCAGATGCTTTTTTTGTTACTTGAATGTTTTGGTGGTTTTTCAAGTGTATTAAATGTCAACTAATATTGTCTTTCTTTTTTTATTTGTTGCTCATCGTAGAAGACTGACACGTAGAATGAAACCTAGCCTGCTGCAGGGATTTCAAAATACACAATAGCTGTCTGTACTGACATTCACTTTAAAGTATAGCTTAGTTTGAATTCCTCTATTTGAAACGCACCTGCTGGTTATGCAGCTGCAGTTATCACTCTGCCAATGTAAAAAAAGAAAAAAAAAGAAAATTAAACTGGTTTTAGTAGTTTCCCTTGCAAAAGCTTGCATAACCAAAATACAACAGCAGTGTGTCATTATGTAAATGCAGCTTTTAACGGCAAATGGAGGAGAGGATGCGAGAATGAGAGGTCAGTGTTGTCTATACTGTAAGCTAATAGCTGTGAGTAAAATAATTAAACCAGTTGTCTGGCCTGAAATTCTTGACTGATCCTCCCACCTGTATGCAAAGATCATTCCTCAACTTAAAAAGGATAAACCGGGCACATTTTTATCATTTAATTTTCCAATTTTTTCTAGAAAATAGTATAATTAAATCTTGAATGATAATCAACAGTGCTCATTTTTTTATTTTTCCATAGCCAACAATAGAAGACCATAAAAGATGTTGATTTTTGGCCTGAAAGGTGCATGCAATAAATGTAAACCACTATGTAATAGTAAAATATATACAGTGTCTGTACAGTTGAGCATTGTCCATAAACAGCATCATCTCTCTTTGACCACTCGTGAAAAATGCAATGTGTAATTGTGCCAACACTTCAGCTAAATAAATGGGAAATAAATCAGCATCACTGTCTAACATAGCTCTATTAAAGTGCTTCAGATTGTGTTTAAGTGAAAAATACAAGTGACAAGAAATGATAAGACACAACTAATGTAATTGTGATTTTTCTGATAGGTGTTTGCTGTGAACTGAATTGCTATTTATTTAAACTGCTTTCAATGTAAGGAATGTATCAATTAGTAAAAATCCTACTGAGAAGACGTTCTAAATAAAAAGTCCAACATCAAAGGATGAAAACAAAACTTAAATTCATCTTAACTGCTCACACAATCAATGTCTTCACAACACATCTATAAACCTCCCCATACCGGTTACATGTAATGCTACAACATTTGCAATGTCTGTCAAAGTTCTCAAATAAAATGACTAAAATCCAAAGTGATTAAAACTAAAGGATTAAAGAAAATGCTTTAAATCAAATCAGCGGGTATTTCAGTGAGTCTCCTCCTTCAAAATGTCCCCTGCTGGCACAGAACATATGTAGAATGTAATGAACTGTATGATAAGGCTGGATACACACCCAGGCCTAGAGATAGAGATAGGAGACCCAGTAGACCAGGTTGAAGAGACCAAATGCAGTGGGGAAACCGATGCGTGCATACGAGTCTATCTTGGCGACGCGGATGTGCAACCTGCCGTGCCGCCAGGCTCCAGAACGGCAGTCTTCGAAACAGCAGAAGAAGCTGGTGCAGTCCTTTCCATCCAGACACTCATAACCATACTCTTCGTCTCGCTCCTGCATGTGTGTGGCGTTGTTCATCTGAATGGCTGTGGCTGAGCGTGGACGGATGTCTACCGTGGGTGTCTGCTTTTAACAGGACAAAATTACACAGTTAGCCATCAGAGCGCCAGGGTGCTATGATAAAGACCTCACTAACATAACAGGGGACCTAATTTGAGCTGCCATTTCCTGTGTCCCACTACAATTTCTGTCATTAGTCAACAAAATATAATTTGCACCTTAAACCTGCTAATGGATGCTTTCAATGTCAAGAAAATACTAATTGACTGTTAACTACGGTTGTAATTAGTGAGGCTTAGAGTAACAAAGGGTCAGTCCTTGTGGGAACCCATGATGTAAATGATACCTTTGGGCTGGGGACTAGCTTGCAGCCAGGGTAGTCATAATACTTTTTGTACAGTAGTCCATATGGCTTTATTTAGCAGCATCAGTACATAAAGCTAGTGCTGGACAGTGCCCCTCCATTATTATTCTGATTATTCTTCTGCTGCTGCACAATGTTTTAAAATGCAGTGAGACCACTGTGCCACTGTGTGTCATTTGTTCTAAGCAGTTTTCCTTTAAATGCCCAGTGACTCAACACAATGTTACAATTTGGACCCATATGGATGTTGTAAGCAATTCTTCTGAAATGCAAGAATAAGATGTGTTGTAACTGGCTTATGATGAATCATAAAGCCAAGCTTAGGGAGGAGCATGTGTTGGCAGATGAGCCGCACACAGCTCAATATTTCTCCATCCAGCCCACTCTTTCCTTCACTAAATGGGTTAAAATAAATCTCCTTTTCAAACTGTGCTCACCACTGGAGGGCACATTCCTTTTATTTGATTCCTATAAATAGGACAGTGACATCAGTGAGTCTGTGGCCCTGTCATTCTAAAGGGAGACAATTAGTATTCAAACGGACTGTTTTCATTAGCTTTTATCTTGAAATTCCATGCCACCTTTGCACAAATTGGAATTCGGGTTGTTTGGGAGATTAAATGCTCCCCTCCCTTTGGCAGAGGTGCATTGACCTTGCTGATAAACTAGGGTGTCAAGCTCATCATTAAAACTGAAAAAATAAGACAGTGAATCGAGCATACTCCCAAAGTTCAACTTCTAAGAATTTCACATCATCACTTAACCTCCAAAAAGTGCCAGTAGCTGTAATTTAGATTGTTCATTGTCTTATAACATAGGAACAATGACTGTGACAGCACTCCCAATGTGTTTTACAGTATGTATCTATGCGCTGTGTTGTTATTTGTCATTTTATTAATTGCAACAAACCTCACAGAATACATATTACTAAAAAAAAAATGTCATGGATGTTTTTGTCTCATTTTTATGTATCTACAATAGATATGCTTGCTGCGAAAAAAGGATCATTGCAGTATAAGTTTGAACATAATGTTATATGCTGAAGCATGCATCCTCAAACAAGCTTAAAATGCTTAAACTTGATTGAACTGTTCATTCCCTACAACTTCTCATCTTGCCCAACACTAGTGCACAAACCTGTGGTCCCTTTGAAAACGATACATAACCACAAACAAAACAATTTTTGTCCTTATTAACGGACAGTATCTTGAGGTAATGAGGGGATTAGCAGAGCAGGTTATGACTCGGTTCTCAAAGGGGATTGGTTGCACTGGAGAAAGCGCAGTGGAAGCTCAAGCAGAAGGAGCATTAACAGCCTCCTGCCGCATGGCCTTGTCAAGGGCTGTGCTGTGTCAGTGTTAGCAAAAAATAAATTAAAAAAACGGCAAAAAAAAAAACAACACAGTGGCATTGGCAACTTTAACTGGCTGAAAGTAGACAACCTCTCAGAGGAGAAAAAAGGCAGACAACATCAGGATCATTACTGGAGGATCCCTTGGTTATCTAGTTTAATATTTGATGGTAGTGTTAAAAAAAAGTTAGATTTTATTTCATGTAGCAGTACATTTATGTCCAGGCTAAAAATCTAACTGAGCCAACCTCAAAAATATTCTCCCAATGATATATTGATGTGGAAAAGCAGATTATCTTGTCTTGACTTGTGTGTTAGGTTAAATTTAGATCTTTGCTAGCTCCCACCCACCATGAATTCTATTTGGGTGTTTAAAGACTAGCATAGTGTTAATCCTCTGAATGGACCTCCAACTATAATTAGATTTAAGACGTGCAGGGGTTGTCTGTTTCAGTCTGTTAAGGCTCTGCTGACTCTGTAGGAAGCGTCAGGTTAAGAAGACCAACACACACACAGGTATAGATTCACTGGCAGGAGAAGGGAAAGAACAGGAAGCTATTGCAGCAGCTACTAGTTCACTGTGGTTACAACAACAACAAAGAGTGAAACAGGACAGAGGGAGCCAGAATGAGTCCACACTGGGGCTGGACTATTATATTCCTCTGGACACAGGATGTGTGGGATGCTTATTTTAATTTGAAAAAACTGCATTAATACGTCTGGCTGGCTGCCTCCGCACTGTGCACTGCGGAGCGCCCCCTTTTTAATGTTATCTCTGATACCTATTTAGTAGCTGATCAGGAGTATACTAAAAATGCAGGTAGATAAAGAGGGAACAGAGAGAGGCATATCTGCTGTAGAACAGACAGGAAAGCAGTGAGGTGCTGGGGGCTCAAAGAGCCAAAATGCAGCAGACACATGCAGTCAGACACAGGCAATATACCTTTGAGGAAAAGAGCCGGAGGAGCTTTTGTCCAGACAGGAAACAAAGAATATGTGGAATTGAAAGAGAATAACAAAAAACAAAGAATACATGTAAACAGAGAACAAAAAAACATCAATAAAAAGAAAAAGAAAACACAAGATAATGCATGAAATTTACAATCACTAAAATGGAAAGAGAAGAGATATACTGTGGAGAGACAAACATGTTACAAACAGACAGGGGGAAATGCATGGTGTCACATGATTCTTACGCCAGCATCACCTTAGGAAAAATATTACAGAGGCAAAACTGGAGAGATTATGTAAACACTATTCATAACGCAGAGTTCAAATACTTCCTGTGAGTGTGACATCATATACGTTTTCACATTTATTTGGAAGTATTTCACAGCACATCCTCGAACAAGTTCTCCGATTTTAAAGAAACAAAATCAACTGACAGGAGGACATCTGATAAGCCGAAATCCCTCTGCATTTTAAGAAGACAATCACATGGAACCAAAACTGCTTACAATTAGTACAAGAAACATTATTTAGATTTCCCTAATTTCCTAAATAAATGAGCATCCAAAAAATTCCATTGAAAGACCTCCTCTTTTTCTTGCATACCTCCTCCTTCCCACATCTTGGCAAGTGATGCAGAGAACCTAGAAAAGCCCCTCTGAGCTGGCAAACTGGCATTAGACCTTCCACTTCATTAGTCATTCATTCGTCCACGAGACAGTAAGACCAAGTGCGAAACCTTAGTCACAGAGGCTGAAACTAGTGCACCTCACTTTCCCCAAGATCCAGTTACTCCTGTTCACCCAAGCAAAGTATACTTAGAGGTTTAAGATTTAATATCTTTCAAGTCCAATTCCCAAAAAAAAGACATGACTTCAAAGATGGATTTCCGTAACCTACATGTACAACCCTTAAAAAAGTATTGCAACTTGGTTAAAAAACAAAAACAAAAAAAAACCTTTTTCCATTAACAGACTTAAAGTAGTAGATCTTTTTATGCAAAATCGCCATTCTAGAACCATAAGCTAACTCTAGCTGATTAGGGGGTAGTCTTGTTCTTGGCTCCATAAACCTATATATATCCTGAGAGATCAGGGCTCTTCAACCAAGCTGCCACAATCTCTTGAGGGATTTAAGGCTCTCATGACTCTAACTCTCCTCTCATATGACATGGGTCTAAATTACAACTGTAACAGATATGTGGCGGATTAGGAAAATGTTCGAGCTGCTCGCCTCGCTCATTGAGTAAATTGTGTGGTGGTCCCTGGGAAGATGCTCCCTTAGGGAAGCAGTGTATAGCTTTTTTCCAAGGCTTAATCCCTGCACTGTAATACAGTGGGGGAGGGACAGAGAGTATGCAGGGAGAACTTGACATTTAACCTAAATAAATGATGCTGTAAACACTGTAAAGATATTACACACAGATATTACATTAAGATATAGTACATAAATCAAATAAGGTTATTTAAAGCTACATTGTGAAATTGAGCAACCTTTCTTGGTCAAGACACTTAATACCTCGAAAAAAATGTAATAAACAAAAACCGTCAGTTTGTTTCAGAGAGATGCTCACCGGGTTTTTCTTCTTCTTGTCCTTTTTGGCGCTCGGCTTCCTGTTGCTGACAAAGTAGTGCAGCGTGCCATACTCTATAAGTGCGGCGAAGACGAAGATGAAGCAGACGGACACAAACAGGTCCATGGCAGTCACATAGGAAACTTTAGGAAGGGATTTCCTGGCAATAGTACTCAGCGTGGTCATGGTCAGCACAGTGGTGATGCCTGGTGTGAGATTGGAAAGAACAGAGAGAATAACGAGAAAACAGAAATGTGTGAGTACATTTACAGTATACTTTATTCCACTGCCATATAAAGCTCAATGGTATGTGTCATTGTCATATTCTGCACTCCAATTCCCTCTTAAAGGTTAATAAATGCTGTACAATATTCCTCATATCATAATATTTTGCTGCCTTTCTTTTATTGTGTCTTTTCTTTCTATACTGTACACTATAATATAAAAGGCTATGGTTTACGTAGGAATTTCTTACAGTAGTTGGATGATAATTGGCTTACATGGCGATATGAATATGCTTGCAAGTCTTAATTAGCCTGATAGGGTTGTGTTGTTTTCGATTTAGTGAGCACTTGCGATCACAATTTGGATAGGTGAGACAGATTTCATAAACTTCATGGTAGAGGTTAGAAATCAATTGAAATTGGATCACAGTGTAGTGTAGAAATTTTCAGTTGTGTGACTGTGTTATATATAAAAGAGGATTAATATTGGCTTTTTAATTGCAAGCTCTTAGAGTTGAGTGAGCAGCTGTTTTACTGTCTCCTTACTGGTTTACGGTTAAGCTGCCATTGACCACCACACTGACATACAACATGTCTTTATCCACCATCTGGTAACCCTCTATCCTTTTACTCACTCTGTCTGCCTCTGATAATGATGTAGATGGAGACGGGTTGATGGCACATGGCAAGGAAATGCGTTTATAAGTACACTGATACAACAGATTACCGACAGAAGCATCACAACCCCCAAACGCCAACAAACAACTAACAAAAGCACCTCCTTCCTTTAAATGGACCACACTGGTAAGAGGATCTTATATGGGGGAGATGATTTATGTCTAAATTTAACATGGCCTGAAAGACATCAGTCTGTGTCAAGATTAACATTGCACTATTGCTCGTGAATTGATATATTTTTGGATGGCATTAAAGGATTAAGAATTATGTCATCTGCATTAATCCGCTCTCTAACCACCTGGCTTCCTGTACCTTCTGCATCATCTTTTAAAGGAAATTAAGATATTTGACTCTTGGTGTAAATTTAGCAGGGTATAAATAGTGTTATTATTTTGACTGCAAATCATGTCTGGAGCTGCATAAACAGGAGGGAAACATAACAGCCTATTCATAGAGTAGAGAGATTAATGATGGACAAAATAACGATGCTAGTAGAGGTAGAATGAGCGTTTCTGCCTGCAAGGATTCTTACACATTCAGTTATGCTCACTAATGATCACATCACATTGACTTGAGGTCAGGATTTAGAGCCTTAAGGGGCTGAGAGGAATGCTGACTAAGGAATATGTGCGTGACTGCATCACGGGTAAACTTCTGAGGATGTCCACTGGACGCCAAGGGCAAGTTCAAAAGCTGACAAATTTCCTTGAAAACCTCACTTTCGCCTTCTTTTTTCATTTCATGTCCTTTTTTTGCATTCAGTGAAGAGGCCACCTGCATTATTATTGTGCTGAGGTTGCATCTCTGCAACTTCCCCGCTGTATTGCATAATTAATGCCTCATTAAGGCATGCATGAAAACATATGTGCCAGCCAGGATAGGCTCTTCTAATCAAGATGGACTAGATTCCCAAGCAGCTGCCCTGTCTCAGAGGGGAAAAGAGGAGGAGGAAGGATAGTGAAGGGGAAGACAAAAGAAAAAAGAGAACGGCAGGAAGGAGGAATATTAAGCCGACTGCTTTTCAGTTTTAGGTGGTGCGTGACCACCACAGGCTTCTTGATATGTTTCACAGCATAGAGTAATTAAGGTCAGGGTGCCTAATGAACCTCACTGGTGTAACTGCAGCATATGTGTGTTTGGGATTTCAAATGATTATGAAAAGCAACGAGAGCAAACGCTCTGTCAAGGCTTCATGAGCAGTTTGTGAAGAGAGGGCTATGGTGTCAAAGAAAATGCATGTAAAATATTTTTATTTTTCAAATGATTTATGCTAACTATGCAACATATAGTCAAAGTCTTGCGGCAGAAAAAAAAATATTTTTCTTCTTACCTAATGATGTCCTGGCAGGTACTGCATCCTTGTTGATCCAGAATGAGACCCAGGAGAGGACAACAATGAGGGTGCAGGGGATGTAGGTCTGAATGGTGAAGTAGCCCATTCTCCTGCTCAGGTCAAAGAAGACGGTCAGCACCACATAGTCTCCTGGAGAGAGAAAAATAAAAGTAGAAAAGAGGGTGAGGGCATTCAAAATGTCAAACAAAACAGGTGGGGTAGAAAGTTTATGTGCAGGATAGGAATTGACTTTATTTTGAGTATTGATGTTCAAACTCCATACTTGACACAGGGATAAGATAATCTAACACGTAATGCATTGAGCAAGTTTAAATATATAATAGAACATTATTTTAGTTTGATCAAAGAAGGCTGTCAAAAAAGGAACACCAAGTGCGGATTAAACAAACGGTTGGGTAAAGTCATGGGCTGATCCATTCTTAATGTTGTGTAACCAAAATCTTCACAGCATGTTTGCCGAGGGCAACTGGGGATCTAAAATGAAACAGATTGTTTCAAAGAGCTAGAGTTGGTCTCGCTTGGATTCACACACAAAAAAAAACTCTTGTCTCCTGCCAGTAGTTAGCTTGACCATGAACACTAGCATTCAGCTGATGATGAGCCATCCCTGTGCTGGCTGTCTGACCCCAGCAGATGTTTGATGTTTAGAGGTTAAGGTTAGCTGAGCCCAGATAGCACCGACCCTGACAATATGGTTCATTTGGCTGGACTGTTTAAAAATGCATGCAGAGCACAGATGCACCCTTGTAAGAAAAGTGAATTGAACCAGGACCAAACGGAAAAAAAAAAACTTACAACACATTCCAGTAGCATTCCTGACAGTTTCGCAATACAGCAATGCTTGCCAATAGCTACTGTCCGCCTGAGTTGTCTACCCATGTACCTGTCTGTCTGTTTCCCTGGGGTTAATAGCAGTTCAATGCTGGCCTCCAGCTCAGTCAGTTGTCTGCTAATTGATTAACATCAGACTGTTGACGGTGTCGAAAACCTTCTATGGCCTCTCGCCGTGGCTTGTAACCCTCAGGGCACAGACCTACTCTCTCTCAGCCATGTATCTATAGTGTGTGTGTGTGTGTGTGTGTGTGTGTGTGTGTGTGTGTGTGTGTGTGTGTGTGTGTGTGTGTGTGTGTGTGTGTGCGTGTGTGCACCCACAGCACATGGAGTTGTCTCTGCAGCTGGGGATTGAACAGCTGGCTAATAATTTTCTTCATGCACACAACACATACTGCAGTTTATTGAAAAACAGCAAGCATCTGTGTATTTGTGTGGTAATGAGAGACAGAGAGAGAAAGAGATGAGACTGTCAGTGTTTTGTTTTGTCTGTGAACATGTGCACTCTGTGTGTGATTCCTTGTAGTGTCTGGACAGGGACCAAGACTTTGTGATTCAACCCACCATGCACCTTTGTTCACCCGGCCATTGATAGCATCATTAAATACACCAAGTGCAATAATCCAAGCAGTACAACCATAACTGTTCATATCACCATGTGTGTTTTCTGCTGACACAGGCAGGTGCACAGCATATTACAGCACGCCGCCTCAGTTTGTAGGAGTACGGAAGACACATGAAGGCTGTTCTCAGGGGTCCCACAGCCCACTTTTTTGTTTTTTTATTAACATTACATTAGCAGGAGCCCAAAACCGAGACCCCTGACAGCTGAGAAACTGCCGGTTAATACACTTCTTCCAGCTCGGTCAGCAGCACAAAGCCTCCTTCACATTTTCTCAGACTCTTAATGATAATGGGATTTCCACCACAGGGGTGAGGTCGGCTGGTGTAAGACCCCCCTGCCGTATACCTCTCTCCATCTGTTTGCCAGTTTCATTATAGGCCAGAGCACTTGCCAGGAAGACACTTTGTGAAGGTATTATCGACCAATGTCTTCCATTCTGGCAGGCTGATGTATCTGTATCAGCCTGATTGCCATTATAACTCTGTAGTAATGCATCAGTTTGTTAATGACTTCCTGATTCCACTCAAAAACAAAATGGTATTCATTCCCCTCACTGGTTTAAGTGTCTGGATGGGATTTCACAACATTACTGTATAGGGAGCAAATAGTTTAGTGCTGCAGATAAACAGTCCCATCACATTTAATGGACTGTGTGAACACGTTACATGTGCTGCATGTTTATTTATATTTGATTGACTGTTCGAGTGAATTTTATTTTTTAGGTTGTCAAGTATTATCTGCTTCTTAAGCAAAATTTCTCCAATGAAAGCAGTTTATGGAGCTGCCCCTCTGTCATCTTTCTGGATCACATCAACTTTATCCACCATTATAGGCAATAGTGTTTCCCTTCGCCCCACAGAATGCCTTGCTGCCGTGCAGTAAGCTTAAAACCTCTGAACACACAAGCAAACAAATTATTCTTCTTTGTTTAATTTCAAACATTTGTACATTTCTACAAGTTGGGAGGAATCATTTGGTCTGGGTTCACTATTGTACACTTTAATGTGCTGTGTAGGAAAGGTGGTTCACACATGCATGTGTGTGTGGGATGACAGTTCCCTGTTTACTTCTCATAAGACTGCAGCTGGGATATCAAAGCATCCACGCCTTCGTGCCTGTGTTCCTCCTAATGGGAGCCTGCAAATTAACCCTAGCTAAAACTTCCCATCTGTCAACACCAGCAGATGAGAGATGTTCACACACTATCTTCAGAAAGATCAAAATTCACCTTCTGTGGATCAACAACAAATATAAAGTATATCTGCCATACATGATGCTATGATTTCACAGCATTTTGCATGTATCCAACCACGCCCACATTCCCTGTAATCCTACAGGCAGCTTCAGCCTTTACTCTTTCATAAGTCATGTGCTAATTTCTCCAGTAACAAAACTGAAGAGAAGAGTTCAGATCTCTATCAAGGCCTCCCATTATTTGCTTCTTTATTATCAAAATTCCTAAAAGTTCAAATGTATCCGGTTTTATCATCTTATCCCTATAATTACATAGCTTTTAATTAAATCCGCTCTGTTCTGTTTGTAATTCATGAATGAAGAATGCTGATGGCAGCCGTGTGAAAAATCAACTAGGCACACAACAGTTCAAAACTACTGTTTGCATTAAGATATGGTTTGAAGTGTATTTTTATTTGGATCACACATTTCCCCTCCAAAAGCGATTTACTACAAGCTGATGTAATCTACAAGAAAGCAATAAAAAGTTGTCGGGATGATCATTCATCAGAAAACAGTGTTGCTTTGTTGTTAAAAGCCGCAGAGACGTCACACTCAACATAATTTAGACACACACACACACACACACACACACACACACACACACAGCGGACGGAGGGTATGAGCCTTCTACCCTGGTGGAAATACAAAATTCTGTATTTGATGGCTGCGTATTGAACTTGCGAGAAGGCATGCTGATAACAATGTGGCTGTAAATTATTGCTGAATAGCCACAGGGGGGGTTATGGGAATGAATTGTAATTCAGGATTGCTGACCGAAAAAAAAAATGTCACATGAGAATATCATTGTGCTGGCAGCCAGGCTGTAAATTGGTGTGGATATGGATGGGCAGGAGAGACCTGAGGCACATGCTGGCCATCCAATGAAGGAAGACGAGCCAGACACATTGCAGAGCCGCTGACAGGCTGTCTTACCGAGCTCCTCTCCTGTCAAAGGTCATCTATATCAGAGGTGACCATGAATTGTGCACTCATGTGTATTGGTGAGAAAGACAGGAGCTTTGCTAATGACCAGGGTTATGCCATGGCTGGTTACCAGGGTCAACAGTACTTACAGATAATGTTAACCCACCACTTCCTGTGACATCACTAGCGGCCATACACCACAGATTAACTAGGCTATTAACTGTGGCTTTGCATTTTGCCTCCACAGGCTACAACAGCTTTTCCTGCCTGACAGCAAGTGGCAAGATGATGTCACAGAACCAAGGCACAGTATTGTCATGGTGAGTAACTGCGGGAACACAGCAGCGTGATTAAACACCAGACAGGAGTCTGCAGAGTTTGATTGCCTTGTTGTTAACATTGTGTTGAATGTGCCAGAGACAGATGATTATCACTCCCTCAGACATACTAATAGCTCTCAAATTATTGAGAAAGCTGTTTATAGGATTTATGGCAGGTAGTAGGACACTGCCAGAATTGGTTTTCCTTACCGTTATTTGAAGATTTAGTAGAAAGTGGTCAGGCTTGAACAGCTTTGTGGTTCTTTCGGTTAATAGTTGTAAAAATATACCATAAATATAAATATTCTTCTATACATACAGAATACTACCCACTCAGGTAAGCTGTATAAGATACGGCCCCAAGAAGCTATTAATACATAATAGGTGCTGCCTTATGGCCCAGTTTTAGTTGTGATTTAGTGGTGCGTATTGTTGTCAAATTTTTCAATCAACACAATGCAACATACAGACCATAGGGCAGCTCCCCCACCTCTCCTCTACCCTTGTTGCAGCTTATTTTGGGCCACACACATTTTGTTTATGTCTTGTCCTAAACTCTTGTCCTGAACTGTTTCACTTTAATACAGAAAGTTCAAGACAACTCCATTAGTGAGTTTATTTTCATTACGTCATATAATTAAAAACAAGGCCAACACATTTACAAGCTACTTCTCTCACTTCTCTCTCTCAGTCTGTTAACCGTGTTGCAGCTTACCTCGTCTAAAAATGGCTTCATTATTTCATATTCACACACTGAGGAGAGATGCGATTCACACCCATTACATAAGCGCCAAGTTTTCTCCTTTCTCCTCATGTTTAGTATATTACTTCTTTTTGTTTTTTGGTCACATTTTTGTAAACTATTTTGGTTGGGGACAGGACTTATCCTCAGTGAACTCACAACACTCATGGCTGCACTCATTTCTCCCTCTTGTTTTTTTTTTTTAAAAGGACAGATGAGTAATAATGAGATGAGATATCTTGCACTGTATGCATATGTTGTTCAGTGATGATTCAACTGCACCCATTTTACATCTCGGCTTTCATCGTTCTGCTCTACACATCCTGTGCAGGATATTGACCAGAGAAAAAGCCCTCAGCAAAAAAGGAGCGTTATAGCCAGAACAGTACTTTGTTTGCAATAAATTGAAGAAGCAATAAGTAGTAAGCTTCAGCTGTAATAACCACAAGCGGCGCAGCCTAAAACATAAAATGGAAGGGCAAGCATATCACAGGGCTGTTCATATTTTTTTTTGTGTTTCGACTGAGTAATGATGTTGTGCAATAACACAACACCAGCAACAGTTTATCATCAAAGATGTTTATAACAACTCTACAAGTATCTACCACATGTCCACTTAAGATATGGTCTCATATTACAATTTACTCATAGAGCTTTGAAGATTAAAGTAATTTTGCATTACTGTTTTATTTTGCTTAGATTGAGTCCGATAAATACAAGTTTTGTTCACCATATACCAGGAGGAAACCATTAACATTGACTATATCTCATCTCATTTTAATGGCTTCTTCAATGAATCATACATTTTGTCAGATAAGAAAAAGAAAAACTCACTATTACAAGATATCTTCAGGAGAATTTTTTTAGTCCTAATGACACATTGTGCTGGTCGTTACAATAGCAACAATGAAATTTAAATCTAAATTCAACGGATGAGCTCAGACAAACAGTGTATAAGCCAAGACAATCAGTCCCCACTTCATTGCCAATGGCTTAGTGCTATTACAGATTAGAGTTTTGGATCCCTGGTTTTAAGCTTTGAAATCTAATTAATCATATCCAACACAGTAAATGAGTTGCCCATACAGCACTGATTCTGATTTATGCCTGTGCACACTCAGACTAAGTAGTATTTTCTTACCTCAATAATCACAAAGCTTTGCCAAAACAGCACTTTCAGAAAAACACATGTACACTTAAAGGAATTGCAGAAAATGCGGTAAGCCTTGAAAGCAAATGTGCTCCTGGTGCTTAACTTCATACATGAGCCAGTATTTACATTAACAATTCATTCCTTCATACAGATTAATGGACAGTTTCATTGAAGGTAGCACATTTCCAAGTCCAAGCTTAGACTTAAAATTCAATTTTACTATAGCTGTTGCCAGACTTACTGGTAACAAGCCTCTGATACATTCGCATCTGTGACATGAATTTGCATAGTATGCACAGATATACTATGCTCTTTTCAAAGCTTAGCAAGGTAATATAATGTGCCACATATGACAGAAATATTGATTCTGCAAAGTAATAATATCATAATAAAATTAAAATATATAATTTATCTGTATCAAGTGCTTTCCTCCAGTTTGGTGATGTGCTGCAGAGTGTCATTATGATCCATGGTTTATTGCAGTTCTGAGATTTATCCTCTTATGCCACGTATTAACCAGCCAGACACAAGATGTTCCCCAACTCTCTCTTCTTTTTCTAATGGCTAATTACTTTGAAACCTTGGGTTGCAGAATATTACCAAAGGCCAATAAGATGAGTGAGAAGAGTATCTAGGACCAAACTTTATAAGACTTTATTGAGCAATGAGGGACAATTGCTCCACAGAGTGGCATCAAATGGTAAAATTATATAGCGCCTTTCTCGCTTCTGACTATTCAAGGCGCTTTCACACTACATGTCACATTCACCCATATGGTATGTGTGTACATGTGCAGCACAGGGGAGCAAAGTGCCCAAGACACTTTGACATGCGGACTGGGGGAGCTGGGGATCAAACCACCGATCTCTCGAATGGAGGACAACCCACTCTACCACTTAACCACAACCGCCCCAGCATCAGCAAACTAACTCCAGGCTCAAGTAATAGCTGTTGCAATGTAAGATTTGTAAAATCGCTCTTGTTCAACTTTACATTTACACTGTTAGCAGAGATACTTTGTACATTTTAAGAGTATGAGTTAAATAGTTGAATCAGCTCCACCTCCACCCACTAAAACACTAATATTGTTTATACATTAAACCACAAGTAAAAATAAAACATGCAATACATGATAGTACACTTATCTTATAATACTTCTGTACTTTAACTTCCAGTACATAAGGGAAATGTTTAATGCAGGACTTGTAATTGTGTACATTTGACATTGTGGTATTTCAACTTCTTCATCTTTTTTTAGTACACAGTACGAGCAACTAAAACATATTCACATTATCAATTCATTTGTCTGTTATTTTCTCAAGGAATTGGTTCATCTATAAAATCTCTGAAAACATTTTTCCTCAATTTCCCAGAGCCTAATGTGACAATTCCCATTGCTTGTCTTGCTTTACCAAAAACACAAAAACTAAAAGGTTTAAATACTAATCAAACAAGCTACTCATATCTATTGTAAATTATCACTATTTATTATGCAGGTACCTAAATAACATATCCTAATAAAAATATTTGCATAAAGATGAGCAAGGCTGTTGAATGCACATACCAATGCTACACCTGAGATGTTTGTTTTTGTTATTGTTAGAACTAGTGGTAATAGCCATAACTGTAGCAGTAAAGGTAATTGTAGCACCAGTGGGAGCAGTAATATTGGTCCAAGCCTCCAATAGAAACTTTCATTATAAATTACAGTACACATGTGACTATCCCCCTTTCTGCACCTTTAGGCTTCCAAAGTCCCTCACTCTCCAAAATCTAAGACCAAACGCATCAACCTTTTTCAGTGCTTCACCCTGTTATAGTAAGAATGATGTTTCAGAATAACAGCTGCAACAGCAGAAGTCAAGAAGGACACAAACCTCCAGAAACGGCAGCTCTAAAAGCTTTGACCTGTTTTAGTATTGGCTGAAAATCCGCTTCTTCTTTTTTTCCCTTGCTTCCTTTTAAAAAAATCCTTGCATCACTCTGGCTCATGACCTCCATCTTTGCCTGCCAGCAACTCAACCAAAAACAGGAACCAACAACAACCTTGCTTGTTTACGTCCACTTGCTTTTGCCCTCTTTCTCTCCCTTGCAAATTAGACAACCTTAAATTTGTAGTCAATGTATTCAAGTGTCCTAGTTTATCGCTCTGAATCTCATGTTACAACTTAAGTTGTGTTGTAGAAACGTTTGGTGTCATTGAAGAGGATGAAAAGAGAACAACATTTATATTCACATATAAAGGTGGAAGAGTGTACGACTGAAGTAAGTTGCAGGAGTGGAGCAGTAGGATGCATTTGACACTGAATATTGTTCTTTGTCATTTGGCGACCTTCACTCTCACACAATCCATATTGCTGTGTGCTTCATGGTACTTCCTCCAAAAAGGAACAAACATCTATAGTGAACACAGAGCACAGACAATCTAACATATCATTAAAACAAAAGTGAAATATATGTCCTTAAATCAGTGCTATGCTGTGCACCACGAGCACTCTTTTATATGCAGGTGGTGGTTGATGGGGAGGAAAACAAGAGCCTTATTTTCCCCAAGCAATCTCTTCTCCTATAGCCACCACCATTCTCTGTTTTCAGGTTTTAATTACTAGCTTATTAGACTGTCAATTGTGTGTGTCCGTGTGTGTGTGTGTGTGTGTGTTTATGTTTGAGAGAGACAGAGGATCGGGGGTGGGGGAGGGTTGTAAAAGTAGGACACAAGAATACAGGGGGGGCACAGAATAAAAATCATATATTTTGAGATTGAGCGAAGAAGACGCTGTGGGTTTTGTATAGAGCAGACATTTGTAAATGTGAATACTGTATGGGTTTGGATGTGTGCTGGGGAGGATGGGAGAAGGGATCAGGAGGAGTGTAGATTGGTATTTAACGTCACAAAAGGAGGATTCTGGCTGACTCAGAGCATTTTTCCTCCTACTCCTGCCCATCACAACTATCACCCAGAAGCAAGAGGGAAACTGTACAGAGAGAAGGGGTGGGGCGGATGCAGGGAGGGAAATATTAGAGAGAGCAGCTATTATAGCAACAGAGTCGCACCGCAGCTAATGGATTGTTTCAGCACTTCTTAACCTTTTTCCTTCGGCGAAGATGGAGTCATCATCGTCTGATAAAAAAAATATGCAATGTGTTATTACTGATTGAATTACTGTTTTCATATACAGCATAAGGTCATGGGTAACCTATTGTTCATGTGTTGTGCAGTATTCCCATCATGTCTGTATTAAAGCAGAAATATAAAAACTATAAAAGGGATTTTTAAGAAACAGTAAGACTGGCAGTCTCACTGCATGTGAATGTCATGCATTTCACATTATCATTCACAACAGAACATCACTGGAATAGCTGATATGAACATGACAGGAAACCTATGATACGATTATTATTGAGCATTTTCCCTGCGCTGTATGCATCTGCATGTCCCTCAATCTCACATTTCATCTCCTTTTTACATTTTCGTGGAATTATTCAGAGAATAAAGAGTCACTCATCGAGACAATTTATGCATTGGAGAGTGGAAAAATTTAGCACAATATTCTTGAGTTTCCACAGGTGTTTTATTTGATCAGGGATGCAATGTCTCAGTAACAATAAAAACCTATTGGCATTTGGTTTTTATTGCTTTTTGTCTCCCTCCATCTTTTCTTGATTAAACCAGGCAGGTGGTGACAAGCATCCTTGCCTCGGCAGCATCGTTTTGTTTTAAGGAATTTGATAACATTTTCACTTTAATTTGCTTTGGATTTCTGCTGTTGAACTCATATGTGGCTGCGTGTTACCACACCACCGCTAGGGGATGTCACAAACCTCTTGACGCCAAGATAATATTGTCAGATGTCTGTCTCATTTTTTTTAAGTGGATTCCTTTTTTTTTTTTTGTTTAGCAGTGCAATGATAATATAACACGGCCTTGATTCAACCCAACTCATCATTACATTGTCCTGACACAAAGCTAAAATATTATCTAAAGACCAAATGACAAAGATTTTCTTCTATAAAGACAGCTCTGCAAGATATATGGACCCTAATGTGAAATCAAAAAGAAGCATGGAGAAAATGTTGCAGCAGAACGGTATCTATTTTAGTTGTGTGTGAAGTGTGTTTGTGTAGCTAAGGATTAAATTATAGTCTAGGTCCCCATTTGCTGCACAGTGGACCTAAAGATAGAGCAATGATGCACTCTGCCATGCTATAAGGGGAATCCTTTGGCGTGTCAGAGAGTAACTGCGCTTGCATGAATGTGTTTATATATATATTTATATATAGTGTGCATGGGCGTTCATGTGTTTGTTTGGCTGGCTGTTTTCCTCTCGTTGGGCCACTTCCTTTCAACCACAATGCCTCCAGATTCGCCCCATCAAAGAATCATCTGCAAACTGTGGAGCTCCATAATCGAGAGAGGGCCACTGATGTGTCCCTGGGCTTTCTCCACTCTAACTGAATCACACAGGCGGGCGCACACAGACAACAGGGCTGCACGGCATGGCTTTTGGAAGGTCACTCTAAGAATAGCTTTAAATATTTAAAAAAGATTCATATCCAGTGGAGAGCACACTGACATGTGCATGCAAAGCAAATGGACACATAGGAACATGCATTCATTCATGGACATAGGTCGCAGACCAAAGCACTCTGAATACTGTCAATACCACTGACTGATGCACATAGCATACATCTGTGCTCAGCTAAAAGGACGGTAAATTAAACACCTCATGTCCTGCTCAAACCATGTCCCAATTCAATGCTGAGAAGTCAGGCTAGTAGCAAAACAAGAAAGAAATACAGCAAATGGCATTGATTCCCTTTATGCTCGAAAGGAAAGGCTTCTTGGGAACCTAAATGAATGCTTTGCTAACCTCATTTGTTCCACTAATGTGCTTGGAAGATTGTTACCAGCCTCAGAGAGATCCCTGCGATAGTATTTGATAGCTAATGTAAATGCACCACACTGGCTTCATTAATCAGTGGCTTTAGACAAACTGTCTAATCACCTTTATCTTGATAGAACAAATCACTCATTCATCTTGGTTCTCCCCTTACAATATCTCTTTTTACCATCTCTCTATTAATCAAACACGTGTACCTCTGATGTATTAATGCAACCACACGGCTGTTGTTGGATGCAAATTGGTTGCCAATTTTAAATGCAAGTCACTGCATTTATCACACGGTGCATATTTTACTGTCCAAGACACACTGCAGTGCAGAGTCAAGGCTAGGAGATGCGGCCATTTTCCAAATTTGCTGATAATTTGCTTGCAAAAAACTACCAATGTCCAATGGGAAGTACAAGTTTAGGCAATGTTGCTTACATAGATATCGGGACATAAGTCTCTAAAATATAGCCTTAGATGCAATAAATCCCCACAATACCCTGACACACTGACAACATGGATTCTGTTATGTAATTTTATTTTACAGGACCACAGAAATGATACAACTTCCATCCCTTTCCATTCTGTTCCCATTCTATAATTTGTTCTCTCCGCCTCTTCCCTTGCCTTATATTTTTTTTGTCTGCACTATCCCTGAACTCCAGCCTGGGTGGGAACAGAGCTTCCGGTATCAAGCATAATCCATTCACTGAGGGGTGAACTTTGAGACATTAGTTGTTTAAAGAGTGCCTTGGCTGTCCTATATTCAAAATCCTCTGTATCTCTTTTAGCTGATCTCTATTCTGTCCACTGGCGTCCTTTCAAGGGTCCTTGCTTGTTGTAAGCAGTCGTGAATGCTTTTTGTTTTTAAATTGGCCTGAGAGTGTGTATGCATGCAAATGTGTGTGTGTCTGTGTTTGTAAATGCAGGTATAGGCTTCCAGGCAGTACAGGCGGCTCTGATGTGAAGTGACATGTTGAGAGACCAAGCCTTTGGACACTTGCTGAGGGAGAAAGAGGAAGTAAATAAAAGCAGACATAGCCTTTATAAAAAGCTACAACTCAACTGGATGAGTGCAGCAGATGGCATGTCACTGGCCCAGCCCCCCTTGAATTACAATATCACTCAATTGTTCTTTAATCATGCATCACTCTTTTTATTAAAAAAAGATACTCTGAGAATACGAGTGCAGATACATTAATGTGGGAGAGTAGTCCTGTGACAAGTTGAGCCTGGGAGAGACTGGCCTGTCTCATAGAATGAGAGGGAATCTCTTCCTCGGACTATTTGCTCCAGTCTTCATTGTTTGGATTTAGCCAATTCACCTGCCTGCTTGTCTGCTTTGCTTACTATTAGAGTATGTGTCCCTTTGTTGCCTCACTTGACCCGTTTCAACTCAGTTTAACTGATGGGGATTCAGCCAACACATTCCACCTCCCAACTCTTCACATACGGACCAGGGATGAATCTGTTACTGGTTTAACGATAAGTCATTGAAGTCAAATTGGAATTATCATTAAATCAGTGTTTGAGTACTGCGCTTTAAATAAGGCAACCTATTTTTTTCCCAGTTTCATCTCTAATATGGACACTTGGTCAGGGCCCTTTGGTGTCAATTTTTTAACGTATTGGTTAGAACCTTTGGTGTCATTTGTCAATGTGCAGGGTAGGGTAAGGCAACAAAGCTACTTGTCAAAATAAGTATATATAAGTATAAGTACATAACAGTGTGTTATGTGACTTACGTACGTTTCTCAAGTACGCTATGCAAGCAAGTTCCCAAACATAAGTAATGGACAACAGCCCCCTGGGTGAAAGTCCTGTGTTTTTTTTTTTGACCCATCAGTCCACCCTGACCTCCTCCCTGCATAGACTTTGTCACTCTTTATACTCTTTTGTCATCTTACAGTGCCGTGGTCAAAGCCCGGTGCGTCGCACACAGATGCTTAAGAGTGCTTTGTGTGTCGGTATCAGAGTGGTTGAACTGTAATACAGTGAAAAGGTACATTTTTTAAAGAATAATTGTAAATAACTATAACCTTCTAGGCCGAACAAAGGCATGGATCCATATCCCTGGCAGGATTTCAGTGTCTATTGTACACACCAGCAGATGCTGGAATGAGAGTTTGAGCCCAGGGTTATGTCGTTGAAGGACAGTCTCCCTATTGACTACTTTATACTCTACAACAGCAGTCGACACATAAGCAGTGTTGAAACGCCTCTGAAGCTCAATGTAACACCAACAACAACAAAAACTATTGTAGTGTTTGTGCTTCATATAAAAAACAACTACTGTTCATACTATTTCCATGCTACCTTTCATGCAAAGATGCAGTCCTAATCGATTCAAATGAGGAAACAAAGTTATCACTCTACCAAATATGTAGATAGTTTAATATATTTATATACATTTAAAAGCATATTTAACTAAAATAAATCTATTAAAAACATAAATCAAAGAAAAATGATTCAATTTGCTGCAGAAAAATACAGTGTCAAAGAGCATTTAGTTTGAAAACATCTAAACCAGTGTATTATTATAGTGTTTGTTTACACTTAACATGCACAAAAGGAGCGGATAATGACATAGCACATTAAAGAATATTTCTACATTTTCAGCACACGTTTCGGCAGCACAAACACACTGTATGGCGGGTACTTGAGGTGAGTGGGATAATTATAATGCCCTAACTGACTGCTTTTTGAGACAGATGTTGTGTTCATGAATCTTGAAGCAGGTCAGATACCCAAACTGACTGCAAAATGAGACAAGAGGTCTCTCAGCCACAGCCAAGGTTCTCTGCTCTGACAAGAGAGCAGATGGCTGTTTGTGGAAAAAACAAACCAGATCAGAGAGAAAGAGAGAGTCAGAGGATGCTGCAAATTCTCCGCTACAGCTCATCCTCCTACACAGATTCATGTTGTCATTTGAAAAATGTTTTGATTTGAACAGAAAGCAAATGTACAAGCTTGTTTTAAAATAACGTGTTTTAATCAACTTGCACCACTGCTGTTCAAGCATTTGGTCCTGCAAAGAACATGTGCTATACACACCACAGCCTCTTTGCCTCTCTGTCTGTGTAAGCATTGCATTGCAGTGAACTGTGGCAAATTGCAGAACAACTGGGTGAATTCAGTTATTCCCATGGCTACTTCATGTGCATTCAAGCATATTTCTGTGTATGCCTGATAGAGGTTAGTTTGTTGGCCCCCACTGAAAAGTGAGCATTTCCCTCTACACGTAGAGGTCAACGCATTATCCTCATGCATATTTATGTATGTATCAAAATTGTACAAAATTTTAACACTTCTAACATTTGTGTTCTGTAAAAGCTCATGGTTCATGGTGTTTTGTCCCTGTTTTGTTCACACCATTACAGAGTAATGGGTTACTACCTAACAGGGATGGCAGCAATTACACCTTCAGCAAACACTCCAAACACAATATTACCTCCAACTGAACTATTCATCAAAGGTGAGTATTTCTGTATGCACACAGTTCAGCTTTTAAAATGCTCACTATAAATTACACCTGCTTCACCAAGAAACATATCTACAAAGAAAACCTTAAAAATAAGAAACGTTCAAAAACCGTATTCACTAGTTCTTTCCCATTACTACTGCTGAGTTGCAAATTATATAAAGAATAATGACAATTCTAGCGCATGTCTAACTTTCTTGTAGCCTTCCAGCCGATAGTATATTCTAAATATATAGCACCGCCATAAAAGCATTTTTCCCTCTGATCGATACTCACGTTGTACATAGACTTGGAACAATTTAATGTCTCATAAAAAAGTGATTGCTTTGAAGCTAAAAATAATGTTACATTGGTGTTAATGAGGAAACATATGCCAACTTTTCATTTTTAATCATCTCTAAAATTACAAGTTTAAGCAAATAAATGCTGAAATGGCTGTATTTCTTTCCAAGTGATTTAACAGTAGGATTCTTGAGGGGATTATTACTTGTACATACTATAATAGACCCTTATTTTAAATTGTCATTGTCAGTTTCTCTGGATAATGCAGCTGATCTAATGAGAATGAACTCTCCTATGGCCAAAGCTAATCTCTGCGGGTAGGCTGTCTTTGAGTCACACCACAGACGCATAAAGAATACATACCATATATTGAAGAATATTACATACATTACTTACCGACATCTCATGAATTTAAACAAAAACAAACAAGCATATGAATGCAAACACAATGGCCCTTTAAACATCAACACTGTCAGGGGGAAAGCAGCTGTTTTCCCTCAGGCAAACATTCATATTCCTGTATCATTGTGAATGGAATCCAGCCAGTACACTGTAAACATACTGATTAAAATAATGTATGAATGATGCACATTCTCCTTCTATGCCATATTTAATAGGCACCACATTATTTAAATTCACCCTTGTTATGAAGGATTGTTGACTACAATAGTAGACAATTGGGAAAGAAGTCTATTGAGTATTTAATGAGAAGATAAATATTTTAAAGTTTTACTGGCAAACAGTATTTCTAGTTACCAGGCTTCTGAAATGTATTACATTTACATGATGAGTGGTATGATAATGACATGATAATTGATAATGAGTTTTGGCAAATTATTTCATACGTACTGTAGAACAAAATATGTAACAAAATAGATTGTGTGTTAGCTCTAGTATTAGAAGATAATAATATTGATAACAATCATAATTGCAAGTCAACGTTTAATCTTTGTTTTAATTATTTTAGGTAGAGTATCAGTGTGGAGTTACATTGCACATATATCAAATACTGACACTTAACAAATTTATTTTCTTTCAAAATTGACACTAAAACGTATTCAGTTAATTTAATTTTAGTCAATGGCATTTTGTTGAATATATATATTTTAAAATCACTCCAGTGTGACTTTCTTAACTTTCCAAAAGCATCTGCATCGGACGATTTTGTAATAGCAGCCAGAAACTGTACTGTAGATAATGTTGGCCTCTGGCTCAGATGGTGTTAAATACACATTCTTAATGACAGAAGTGGCTATGAAACTACTAAGATTTCACAGTCATCACACACACTGGAAATTGTCTTCTAAAGTAGCACAATTACCATGAATTCCAGTATATAATTATACTGAGAGTCTTAAAAAGAAAATGGGGGAAACGTAGTCAGGAAAAGCAATAGAAAAAAAAACGAATGTGCATGTTGTACGGGCATTAGACCATCCCACATGAGAAGTGATTTATATAGTACATAGCTCTAATACATTTCAATTGAAGCAGTGTGATGAAAAAGCGGATTATGACATTACAAGTTTTGTCTGTAACCCCTAGCAACAGACACCAACCAGATCTGCAGTGATAGCTTACAAATCAGACTTGGAAGAGGAATGGCAATTTTGAGAGAGTCAGAAAAAGAAATTGACTTTATTTTATAACGTTTAAAGAGTCAGTGGCATGCATGGTTAAGGCTGATAGTAATTATGCCAGCCTTATTTTCATATTTTCATCATCACATTAAGGCGATGCTGCCTACACACTCCTGCTTCCATCAGATTAAATATATCATACCCAACATGAATGTTGTTTTGTGCAGCACCCGTGGAATCCCTGTTCTGCTGCTGCTTGTTTCAAGAAATCACTTCTGTCACGACCACAACTGTCCAATGATGACACATGCAGTGTGTCACTAGCAAAGACTGTGTATATTCAGTCAGCCTTCACTAAATGATTGAGGCGTCTTTTTTGTGTGAAGAAGATGCGTGTTATAAAAGGGAACAGATTGCTTTCTTACCTGAGACAGTCCTGACAATCTCAGAGGTGTTCCTCAGACCCACAAAGGAGAACTGGTAGAGCCTCCAGGAGCGAATGTCCCCAACCTCCACTGAGCTCCTCTTCCACTTGTACACAATCTCCTCCCTGGGGTAGCCATCTGAACAGGAAAAAATACAGTTATATGGAGCTCTGTCAAAATTAAAAGAGAGGAGAGGAGGGGAGAGGAAAGGAAAGAGATTGCTGCAAACACAACACACTGTTTTCCGAAAACTAACCTTCATCCCTTCTGGAAAATATCTTAAGACTTGTTTCTTTAGATAAGCGCTCCGCTATATAAAATGTGTTGGAACACCATTAAAAATAAAAACAAAAGCATAGAGCACAGTCGGGTTTATTTCAGAGTAATCCATACACACAAACTCAGCTAGCTTGCACATAAACTGTTTCATGAAAGAACCCTTATATAACAGACTCAAATATGCAGTCCATCTGTGGAGCGAAAACTTCTTTTTGTGAAATACTCAGCTGACTAAAAATCAACAATTAAAAAAAAAATGACCCTCATCCGTCTATGAGATGGATTGCAGTAATTTCACTACCTCAAGAGGATACTCTCTGGTCGTGAGACTCACAATAGCAATCTGCTTTGTCTGATGCAGATTCACTTTATGCGATCAGATGCATTATCCTAATCAAATTGTATTTGTTTGTATTGGATTTATGTCTAGTATTCAGATTTGGAATAAAAAGGCACAGTTAAGCTTCTTTTAAACTTATAATATGTTGAATTTGGAATTGGGCTCCTTATCCTGTGAATGGTCTAGTGTTCAGTCTAGTGATGAGCTGTGTGCAGCCAACGAGGGAATGGTCATAATGCACATAAAACTTCCTCAGCTCAAACTTTAAATGGCTTTATTACTAAAGTGCTCTCAGACATCCAGTAATGCTGGACCTCAGAGGAGCAGTGGATGGGAGCATCTGCCCATTTGCCACATTACAGCCAGGCAGGAAGGCGGTCTGCTCCTTCGCTGGCAATACATCCAGGACAAATTATTGATTCAGTGTCCTTTTGGGAAGCTACAACAACAATGTTCCTGGAGCTCAACGTTGTTAATCTACATTGGAACAAGTTGTGTTGTTTTCGAAGTAGTTGCTGCAATTACATGAATATGCAACGTTGAGAAAAGTAAAGTAATATAGTGTATCGTGTGTGTCTGTAAAGCATTCTCTAAAAACTACTGCAAAAGAGGTTGCTCTGGAAAATCTACGACGCTTTGTTGCTTTTTGGCACGTGTTGAAAAAAATATGCCGCGTGATAAGTTGCTGCACACTGCTCCGCCTGCTGCCTCTGAGATTGAGCTCATGTACAGTACATCAAGCGATTTTCAAAGTTCTGAAAACATCCATGGCTTTCATCAAATTTAAATGAATGCTTCTGTTCCATTTTTAGGCCTGCTACCCCTCTGCTTTCTCTTTCTTGTTGCTCTGGAGCTATTTAGGAAGCATTCTCTCTGGAGACTATCCCATGGTGCATCTCTGTAGATCCATAGCAGCCTCATTAGCATAACGTACCCCCCATCCCTCCTCACACAGGAGGACTGACTCATTTGGACTCCTGTCACATTTTGAAATGTCTTTTAGAACAGTATTGACATGAGCCAGGGAAATTAATCAGTACTTTGCCTTTGGTCGAGTTGGCAATAAGATATCTATTATTAAAATGCTAATACTATAAATGTATTAATTGTTTAACATGTTTTGGTTCAAATTTCTCACATTGTAACACTTAACTACATATTGTTACATTTTCCTCATCTATTACAGAGCTATTTGAAGAGTAAGAGAACATTTTATCTGGCAATGGGAGCAAGATATTCTGCACATGCTGTACATATATACACTTTCATTTGCACATATGTTTGTTAAGCCTTAAAACGCATATGACTGATCTGATTGGAGATAAGAGTGGTGTGAAAGAAATCCAAAGACTACTGGCCACAGCGTGTGTGTGATTGTGATGAAAACAGAGGAAGAGGTTAAGCAGTAGGGGATCAGTGTATGGCCAAACTTACAGCTTGAAAACTCCAGGGGACAAGAATGCTCATCCATTGGGAAGTTGTTCAGTTTAAGCTGGCACTCGGCATCAATGGTCAACCTGCAGGGACATAGCATTAGGATCGGCGCAGTTACTATAGAAAAATGTATATGTGTAAATATAGATTTTAAATGGTATGCCAGTCTCTCACAAAACAGTAATTTACACCAAAGAGGGGGTAGGAAAAGTCAGTATTAAACAACTCATCTTATCAGTATTAACACAATGGAAAATGAATTAGAATTTCACAAAACGAAATTGATGTTTTTCACAGCAACACACGTCTTTTCTTTTTCACACTTGAGGGAGTTTGAAGGCAAAGTCATTAAACTTCCCCTAATGAGAGAATGACCTAAATGACTTTACCCATCCATGCACTCGCTATTGTCATGTATCATAGTCCCTCCAATCACGGCGGTCATTCTAATTAACCAGTGGTGAAATTCTGAGTTCCTTAACAAATTAATGAAGTGGAGAGGTAGTGTTCTGCATAGCAGCGCATCCATCACAGCTTGATTGAGTCCAGAATAGTTCACTTTGTCTCTTATTATCACTTATGATATATTGTGGTGTCAGTTTGAGCGTCTGTTGTATTCATGACGGTATGCAAAATATGATAATAAGCACAATTAATATCTGCCTTGCTCTTCAGGCAAGAAAAGGCTATTAGAAAATATAGCAATATCTACCAATAGTATAAAATGTATATTATTTAAAAAAAATAAATCTTCACAAGGATTTCTGAAACCCAAACTAATGAAAAAACACAATAAGAACATTAAAAATGTTGCCAGATACTACATGTAAAATTGTCTAAAAATATTAGTCTAAGGCCATGCAGTTCCAGTGCTCCCTTGTCACTAATGACTTCCTGCCTCATTCAATGGGACAGATTTCCTGCATGCTAATTAATGTCCCATTTAAAATGCTGAAATTTAAAATTGCCCAAGGCCTGTTCAGGATAATCAGTGTCATGAATCATTTATGTAGAGGAGCTGTAAATTGTTAGGTGCTTCAGAATAAAGTACACATGTTGCTTGTGGTGAATTCCAGGAAGAGCAGAAAGCACCTGTGTGGCAACGAACTGAAAATAATCTGAATAAAAAATTAAACGCTGTACAGCTATTAGTTCTTAGTCCAGGTATAATGCTTGAAATTTTGAGTCAAGACTAGTCGAGACTAATTACCTTGACTTTACACTGCAATCTATTGTTTTCTGCTTTATACAGCTGAGAACAGTAGAATTAATTGTGAATGTTAATATATTTTGAACTAACCATTATCTTAGCTATGATTCAAACATTGATCATTTTTTTTTTAAATTTTGGTTTAGACACAATAGCATTAAAACGGGATGCAAAATATTTCGATAATGATAACTGACAATTCTAAGCATTCAATGTGATAAAACGTGGGTGATAACGACTAAGTCAAATAATTTTACCACCCACTCACACAATCAATCTGTGGGTCTGATGAATGAGACATACCCAAATCAATTATATTACTAATGTCTCATCCCAGGCATCCCTGACATTTCACCTGAGTGTGTAGAGTATCCGACCATCATTCCAGATTCGAAGCATGCGATTGGGTGTGGTGATCCAATGGGCGTCAGCCTTCTTGGAGTTGCGGAAAAAAGTGTCTGGGATCCATATCTTCCCAACCATGTTGCTGTTGAGACGCAGAACCTTCATTGTGCTGTTGAATTTTAACCTCCTGTCGTACCAGGTCTGAGCAAAAAAGATGTCGATGGTGTATTCCTGATGACAGACAGAGCACGGTTTTACCAGAATGGTTATGTTTACCTTCAGTTTAAAAACCCAACATGCTTTATATATCACATGACACATAACAGTTTCCATTTGTCAGGAAAACCTTGCTAACAGTATGGTTTGCAACCAGTGCTGTCACCAATATGCGGCTTTGAACTGTGAGATGTAATGGGATCATATCGAAATGTGTGCTCCAAAGCACTCCTCTGTTTCTCCTGGCTGAGGGGAACTTTCCTATGCCAGTGAAAACTTAATGCTGGAACAGATTTAGAGGCTCTTTTTTTCTCAGACAAGATGGTTTCTATTCAGGCCAAGAAGTGCTTTTGTTCCTACTAAAGAGTTCTGTTGAAAAGGACTATCTTGACGCCCTCAACCTTAAAATTAAAGTTCAACGGGGCAATTAATAGTTCCCCTTATTTGGCTTAAGTATTATCTGACCTTATAACCTAAGTACTTTGTCCTGAGCCTGACAAAACCATATGTCTCCTATTCAGGCCCTGTGATAGCTGTATTAGAACATCTATATGCAGGATGAAAAGCGGCCTAGGCGGAGTTGAAGAGCTAAGAGCAAAATTGTGATGTGGTCTAATGTTAGAGGGAAAGGAGACACAGGGAGTGAAAGGGATCTATCTGTCTTTCTTTACTTTATGTGGAAGGATTGAGCCCTGAGGTTCAAAGTGAAGTACAGCAGGAGAGAAAAAAAATAAAAATCTGGGGATTTATGTGCAAGAGGGCATTAACTTCCTGACAAAGCTTAGTCCAACAATAAAGCCTAAATCCATACCAAAGAGTCCTAAACGAGATTTGAAAAAACAACACTGAACACCAGGCCACATTCCCATCCTTTCAACATCCTCTTTTTTAACAAAGGGCAGGCCGACAGTTCAAATCCAATGATGAGAGAAAGATTGAATGCCTGAGGATCGTAATTTGGGTTCTATGTTTTTTCTTCTTTTTGCTTTAACCTTTATATACTCTGGGATCGTTCACAGAACCATACTTCTTTCAATTCAAACTTCTGCACACATCTAAGAATAGCTAAGAACTGTTCAGCTCAATTTGTGGGTTTTATTCATCTTAAAATCTGCTTTTTCTGTCTTAGTCTGGCCCAGCCCTTCCCCCACTCCAACATGAGTTGCAACTTTGCCATATTTCCGAGATTTCTGCATAATTAAAACTTGTGTTCATGCTTACTGCTCTTCAGAAAGTCTACCTACCACACCACATTTGTCATATCATAGTGTTAATGTACTGGCCAAACCACACTTATTACATATTAATGTGAAGTAATCAGTCATCGATTCATGTCAGCGTGATGCTCTCGTCACACACACACACACACACACACACACACACACACACACACACACACACACACACACACACACACACACACACACACACACACACACACACACACACACACACACACACACACACACACACACACACACACACACACACACACACAGTCCCTTATGTGAGCAGAAAGACATATTTATCTATCTAACTGATCCAAATGATACTTCTCTTCCAACTTCACTGTGGCTGCAGTTATTGAGAGTGGGTGTTTTAGCTAAGACTAAGTGGAATGAAACGCCACCACCATGTAGAGCAGACTGCTTTGTAGAATTACAATAGAAGTGGGTTCTCAGCGGGGACATGCCACAGAAAACAATGACACATCAAACAACACTGATGTGGGATGTGCAAGAGACTCTCATTTTCCAATCCTTCTTTCTCTCAAATTAAAATTTTCCTCTCCACCATCAGGTGAACTGCTCTTTTGTCCGTCACTGCAGAATGGCAGCTATATATTGTATTACTATTCCTCATTTTTTTGAATATACTGTAGAGTGAGTTACTGTGCACTGTAACAACATTACAAGAGGCAAAACCAACATGGAGGAGAGTCTTCCTATTTGAAACTGTTTTTCAACACTCCCAACTCATCAATTTTTTATTTTTATAAATAGGAATACACTGATGTCTTTTTGGAGGCTGGTACAGTACAAATAAGCATTTCTCCCACTCATATTGGCTGAAATGGATGTGCATTGCTGTAAGAACAATAAAACAAATGCTACACAGACTTGGCTTTGCAGACTTAACAAGCTTCTTACATCTTAAAATAATAACGTGGTAAATACATAACCTGATTTTATTAGGTTTATTCTATTGCTACTGCTAATAATATAATAAAGTTATATGCAGACACTAGAAGAAGAATACTGATACAAACATGTTCACAGAAAGGGGTAACCTTTATATCACCTGGGTGAAAGGTTATTCAATTATTCATATATAAATTACTTTAATAGCGTTCAAACACATTTTAAATGCACATACGTATCTAAGAAATGTTTAAAATTGAAAAATAACTGGTGAACACAAATCCATTTACAGCAACCAGAACACAATTTTAATATGTCACTCATAACAACAGACAGACGTGGCCAAAAGCTTAAAAAAACACCTTGTTTTCAAACCAGATCAAATGGAAAACTGCTATATTCATTTATATTATTATATATTATTATATATTTATATTTATTTAACACACAAAGAGCTAGAACAGGTGATACTTCATATTGTCGCTGAAGCAGTTCTTGGCAACTGCAAAGCGCTAACATCTTAGGATTTGCCAGCCATTTACAAATATGCTGCTTTGAGATCTGGCCTCTGTGTTGAGCAACACAATTGGTGAACTATGAATCAGTGTTTATAACTTGAAATAAGAGTTGTTCAATGTAACGTAGATGCAATAAATGGGCCACATATCTCCACTGTGGTGCAAAGGCCAGTGCAGTAGTTAAATAGCTGATTGACAGCTGCATTGTGTTGCAACACTACTAGGGCAGTGGGGCAACATAGTGATTAGATGGACCAGCCTATCCGCCATGACAGCAAGCATCTGCCTTGCTGAAGTGTGCTTGAGCAGGACCCTGAATGCCTGCCAGCTCCAGAGTAGCTCTCTTCTCTGGAAGTGGCTGGGCTTCAGTGTCCTGCTTCTTGAGGATAGAGGCAGGTTGAACACACATTTTCTAAACAAATATTCTCCTTTTGTAAGTTATTTAGTTGATCAGGATGACAGATTAACATATTCCAGTATAACTCACCATATTGATGGCATTTACTGGACCGATGCTGTTGACAAACATGTCTGTGTGGATCACTGTCGGTTTGACTGCAAAGAAGAAGGAAAATCCATGTTAGGGATGATTATTGATTTACCATGCGTCCAAGCAAATAGTCTAATATTTCATAACATATCAGGCCAATATTTCAATGCACTTCTAATAAAGACAAATGTAAAAAAACAATCTTGACATTTTGAGGTAAATTGTTTTTTTTTAATCAATTATTGATGTTGTTACTGTCTCAGGTGATTGACTGTTTGATTTTTCAAATGGTTGTAAAAAAGATGTTTGAGATTTCCTATATTTTATAATTTCTGGCTTGATTCATTTTAGGGTCCAGTGTAAACACCAATGACATTCAGTTTGTTCGAGAATATACAGTAATTCACTTAATTTAAATCATCCCATTTACTTTTATGACACTGTATTATATTATAAGGATTTTACCAGGTCTGAGATACATCAGATTGTGCTGATAGAAACCCTTGTGTGCATTGCAAGGAGACTACAGTACATCAAAGCCTACAGGGCCAACTTCATCTTCAAACAGGCTTCCTGCCAATGTCAAGGGAACCACACACTTTGTCTGTATTTACGGCCTAACTCATGTCCCATTTACCTCAATACTTTTGTGCCCTCTGCAACATTCCATCAATCCCTTTTTTTACCTTTCTATGCTTTAGGCCTGCAAGCTTCTCTATAGCCAATCAGTTACTGTCTTTCCTCAACGACCTGCTGATGCCCAGCATTCCCACAGAAACACACTTTTAGAAGTTACATTCCTCCAGTTACATTGGAAACTATTAAATGTTGCATGTGCATCCTCTCATGTTTAAATTAAATATCTCTGCCTGTGAACCTGCATGTGTCCATCTGCCCTCCGCCATGCATTACACCTCTTGGTGTTTGCTGCCTACACTAAATGAGATGTCAGACAGGCGGCAGAAAAAGTATGGCTGAGGCTACTGGGAAAGCTTGGTGTCAAATGGATGCCTCATCCTGTCAGCTCATCTAAGTCAGCCTGGATCACTACACTTTGCTATGTAATGCGTATGTTTATGGATGACTGGACGCTGTGTCTGAGAGGAGCGTCAGGTTAACTTGATGTGGAAGCTATGGTGAGTGTGAGAGATAGACAGCGGGAGTGAGTGCAGGTTTTGCATCCATTTTTCATGTCCCTCACAGGCATACATGAAAGTGCATTGCGCCCCCACCCCTCATACAAACATGAACATCCTCATATACACATACAAATTGCTCTACTTAGTCTCACATTATATTCTCAACAATTAAGCGTTGCTTTTGGACGAATACATCAGTGAGTGGCTATAAATATTAGTGCATGTTATATTGCGTTGGCATAATTATAATTTATGTATGTCATGCAGAAAATATGTTACCCTAGTAAAATCATATATAAAGTTATACCCATGGCATAAATAGAATATTAATAAATAAATAACAAATGTGTCTTATTTTATTCAGCCAACTGGATAGAAGATGTATTTCAAACAGATGCCAAGGAAACATTATTCCAAGATGCCAGTGAACATAAAGTGGCTGTGCTCATCAAGATTTCTAACTTGATGATGAGACGACATAATACATGCCAACACACCCACCACAAGCGTCCTGGAAAAGGCTCATCCAATTAGCTCATAGACTGAACAAATACAGCACCATGCATGAGCAGTCATTTAGAATTATTAATTAAACTTGTTGTACAATAACTTTATGTCCTTGTCGTTGCTCTCCATATTTGTGAATTCTAAGAAACTATATTTTTATTATTCGAGAAGACAACAAACTTGATCAAAGTCATGAATGTATTATAATTTAAGAATTAAATGTTAAGAATTGAGCCTCTATCTCTCTCTGTCTCTCTTTTTCTATCATTGTCTCTGTCCTAGTGCATCAGTTTTCATCCAGGGGCATTAAAATTAAATGAGCATCACAATGGACTTCAAAGGGAGGCTGTGGCACAATCAGTGGTGGATCTAAATCTGCGCTCTGAGAAGTGGAGGAGAATCTTCGCTTTGCCTTGGTTTGGTTGGACGGTTGATGGTTGGTGGATCAGATGACAGTATAGACGGCTAATTATAACCCTTCTGTAGCTGTGTAACTTGGCAGCAGCTGGAATACCACCACTCAATGAGCGAAATGATAGTGCGTTTGAAGATGATGGTTAAGACAGTGGCAGCCAGCCGCCCAGCTAAGCAGCGGCTCTCTGGGTTGAAGCTGTACCTCAAAGCAGATCGGAGCTGCTCTTCAATTTATAGCACAAGCCCACTTCTAAAGTCTAAAGAATAAAGATGGTGCACTTCATGAAATGTGACACATTGTATGCAGCATTGCACATACAGTATTGCACAGTATGTGGGAAAACCACAGGAGCAGTGTAAAGAATATACTTTACTACTTACATGCGTGTTACTCAGATGTTTTCACCTTGTACCATCATTTCAGTCAATTCAATAGTCATGCTTTGAAGCTAAATCAGGTCAATTCTTGGCACTGGTACCTCTGGTTTAGATGTTTTTTTCCACCTAAAATAATTGGCTATATTTTATGTGGAAAGGCAGTGAGGTACTATACACTTTTTGTTGCACAAGAGAGTGGATGGTAAATGGACTTGTACTTATATAGCGCCTTTCTAGTCATCTGACTACTCAAGGTGCTTCACAGTGTTTGTCACATTCACCCATTCACACAGACATTCACGCTGATGGCAGTGGACATCTACATACCATCTAATCTGATCTAACCATTCACACCACATTCACACACCCATGCGCAGCACGGGGAGCAATTTGGGGTTCAGTGTCTTGCTCAAGGACACTTTGACATGTGGACCGGGGGGAGATAGGGGTCGAACCACCAATCTCTCAGAGGACGACCCACTCTGCCACCAAGCCACAGCCGCCCCAAGAGGCCTACTGATTGACCAGTGCACCGTCAACGATAGGGGGTGGTATCTGGGGGGATATAAAGAACCTCTCAGTGGCATGTGTGAAGAAATGTATCAGATGTAACTCTGTGACATAGACTGATGAGACTTGGCCATTTTTCCAAACTATTCTTGACATTTCTCGCTTTCATACAGCACTACCCTGTGCCTCTACAGTGGCCAGAGAAGTAATTTGCTGCTAGCATATGGAGTGGTATATCTTTATCATTCTGTAGAAGTATGTGACGGTTTCTGACTTGAACCAATTTTCCCAGTAATACTGACCCATGAATCAAGTATTCAAGGGTACCGAATATCTCCCTATTCTGCTCTTGCAGATGGACGTGACAGGCTTTAGGATATATGTGCACTTGTGCAGACAAGGGAGCCCTGCCCAGCTGTCTGTCAAATTGAAGGGGGTAAGCTACTTGTCTACTTCACATCAACAACACAGGGCTTGCAGGACCTTGACAGACTGCTATACCGACCATAACATATGTGTGTACATAAATACAGGAACACATTACTTATAGTCAGCCTGGCAGACTGTCAACACACAAAACACACACATAAAATGGACACAAGTAAACACACAAGGATACCTTGTGTTACCCATCATGGGGTAATAATGAACTGTATGCTGTACATATTAAACACTCCGTGTTCAATTACTACAGCGAGTGTATATCCCACCAAGTGCAGCTGGCCTACCATTTTCATCCCCTGTCATTATTAAGTTGTTATTCCTTATAATTTTCAAAGTTTGCAGAAGAGATATTCAAATATGTATCCAGTGGCATAACCAAGTTTATTACTCACTACCACCAGAGGTGAGGCAAGTCACAAGTAGGTAAGAAGTCGTGGCTACGAAGTCCTGAGTTGAGTCCAAGTCCTAAACTTTGTGTTGACTCTTCAACAAGTAATCAGTCCCTTCGAAATTAATGACATTTAGAATTTAAAACATAGAGTAGACTTAAAGAAATAATGTATGCTTTCAGTGTTTATTTCAAATAAACTTAATAACCTTTAAGAGCAAGCTGATGAGGTTTGCCTTGGCATGTGAGTAGGGTTGGTGTTTAACACTGTAGCATTTTATTAAATCTGAATCCAATTTCAAATCCATGTTGCTTAACTTTGGCTTTTTGGCAAGCAGTATTAATAACAGCATTATTGCTAACTAGATAATGGACTTGCATGCATGTGTTGGGTTAATTGATGACTCTAAAATTGCCCATAGGTGTGAATGGTTGTCTGTCTCTGTTCATCTCTATGTGCCCTGTGATAGACTGGCGTCCTGTCCAGGGTGTACCCCGCCTCACGCCCGATGTCAGCTAGGATCGGCTCCAGGGACAAGCGGTTGAAGATGAATGAATGAATGAACTTGCATTTATATAGTGCCTTTCTAGCCTTCCAACTACCCAAAGCACTTTATACTACATGCCACATTCACACACACATTCATATACTGATGGCAGAGGCGAGGTGCCAACTTGCTTATCTAATATAATCATCCATGCACTGATGGCTTTGGGAACAATTTGGGGTTCAGTATCTTGCCCAAAGACACTTTGACATGTGGACTGGAGGAGCCGGGGAAAGAACAGCGGATCTTCCAATTAGTGGATGACCCGCTCTACATCTTTAGCTACAGCCTTTTAAACCGTCTAAAGACAGTCAGAGGGGGCTAAAAATGAGATGTCTGCCAAACTGTAGGATGGAAAGAAATTTACGCTGTATAACATGATTTTTAATCTTTGAGCTTTGGGATTATATCAAGCTATTCCAAGCCATCAAGCTACAGTCCAAGTAAAGTGTCACTAGTGTTAATGTCAAAATGCAAGTGTTTTTTTTTCCTGACCCAAGCGCTGTTATTGTGTTACGTCCCTGAATATTGACCTGTTTTCTCAGCTCCTTAAAAGCAGATGTGTTTTTCATATTTAAAAAACTGGTGGCTGTAAGTATGTGCACATAAAGTATAAATGTCACTGGATGGGTTTTTTTTAAAGTATCTTAAGTGTCTCCTCTCAGTTTGCACAAGTGCCTTAAGATGCAATTCCTCTAAGTGCTGCTTGATTCTCTAAAGAAGGGAAAAGGCTTTGAATTATTCCCTGAATTTAAGGTATTTCTAAGTGACAAGTTTTAGAATCATATTAAAGATGAAAAGGGGGTGTATTTTAGGGCTAGTTTGCTTGTGTTTCAGGCTTACCAAAGCTGCAGAATCATGGATTGTCTTCAACAAGTGACATTATGGTAGACTGCTTCTAGAAATCAGTGGTTGACATGCTACAACCCTATTTTCTACAGCTAATGTGTAAAGTGATTGGGTGCAAGCATGTTTGTCAGAGTGCATATACACTTTAGATTACACATTTGGCTATAGACGTGGGTGTATTTCTATGTTATTCTGTGACTAAACCGATCATCTGTGAAAAATCAGCACCCACCTCCAATGTCAGGTCTGAGTTTGTTGTCATATCCGTCTAGTAGGCTGTTTAGGATGTGTGTGACGTCACTCTCATACACTTTGGGAGTCAGCACCCACGTCTTGTTGGCCACCTCATCGTCGTCATCAGTCTGGAAGGAGCTGTGGTGAGGAGAGAAAAATAAACGCATGCAATCAATGATTTTTTTTTTGAAAGGAAAGCAAGAGTGATTTTCATAGCATGCTCTGCTCTCTTTATAAAGACATACAACAAGGCACAAAGTCTTTTGAATATCTCAATCCAAGGTCAGGAGATGGACTTGGGATGGGATATTTTCAGGGCTTTTCATCACCACACCATCGCTACTTTATTGCTACATTGCTACTATATTTTACAAACTAAAATATATGATGAATCTTCACTCTGATGTTCTGCTTTTTGTTGGCTTCAGTTCCAGTGGCTAGCTCTCCCTGATAAAGCTTCTAAAGTGAGGCAATTTCAATTTTTAAGTTTTACTTGATAGAATTTGGTCTTTGACAAAACGACCAGTTTCATATTGTAAGAACGGGCACACCAGGATTTTGTTTTAGTTATGCTAAAAAACTGAATCTGTTGATTTTTCTAATATCAATGTCAAAATTTCTGTTAATCTCATCTCTCTTTTGTCCCAGCATCTACAAACACACACATTCTTAGTGACTAGTGGCTCTATCTTCCAGGACAAAACGGTACACAGCAAAGCTCAACAGTCATTGATAGTTTCAGACCAACTCAGTTGTCATGTTTACACCCAGCACCCGCATTGTGATGGTAGCAAATGAACTTGAACCCATCTGGCACCTATGGTCTTGAAATGAGGTGTAGTCAGGCGCTTAATTGGCACATTATTATCTTGAGGAAGCAGAAAGCAACTGTTTCATTGACCAACAAGAACCTGGTCTCAAGCCATAGTTGCAGTTTTGTCCTGTTATTTACAGGGTGAATTAGTCATTGAAAGATTAGGTATTCACGAACTGCAGTTATATCCGTGGCTCCGTGGTTAATCCACGGATCGATCATAAAAATAAACATTCTGGTTAAAAGTGCATGGGCAAAATACATTATTAGTGAGGGAAATACTAAATTTGTTATATTTTAATTCTCTAATAGGACAAAAGCAGCTCTCTGCTGCTGCTCCCCTGTGCACATTTATACACAAGGAACAGTAACCTCATAGGTTATTTCAGAAGCTTAATGTTTAGTTCTGTTTCCTCTTTCAAGTTTATGAGTACAATTTTGAGTTTAGCTGTTTAAAAGCCCCACAAAATCTGCTGACATGTTTAAGTCTTCCTGCTGCTTCTCAAAATGGCCTCCATTGCATAAATGTTACAAAATAAATTTAAATAAATGTAAGAATTACATATACTATAACTTTGAGGCCTAAAGTTTGAATGATAACCTCCACAATCACCTCCAATAACAGTCAAAGCTTTAATTTTCATCTCAATTAACAAATTCCAAGAAAGCAAAGTTGAGGGACTTGATGGCTGAATTGATAGTTAAATCATAAATAGAAAAGAGCTGAAAAAACAAGCCAATTTTCCAGAGTGTACTTCTTCAACTCAGACGTTTTAAACTGAAAAGATAATCATGTCTCAAGTGCCCAAGACCACAAATAAAACGAGGACAAAACTGTTAATGTTTTTCCTGCAAAAGGATCTTGGTAAATTATATGTCTGGGATGGAGGTTTAGTATCTGTATGACAATGCATTAGGGCAGATTAATATTCTGACAACAACAGGCTGCCATTAAAGAGCCTATAGGAGACTTAGTACTATATAATAATGTCTGCAAGAAAGAGGCAAGGCCGGGTGTAATTAGTGTATGATTTACTAAGACAGCAGTTCAATATGTTATCAGTGTTTGGGACTGCCTTCTAGACGTGTTTTGTGTATGAGGGGTTTGTCAATAGTGTTGTTTAATGGTTGATTTTTCCTGAGATTAGCAACCCTGAAAGAGAATGAAAAAAAGTCACAAAATAATCTTACATGAAGTAGTAGCAATATTCTAAAAATACTTTGACTTCAAGATATTAACTTAAAGAGGTTTTAAGAAGTACTGCAGTAGAGTCACACTACTCTCTCGGAAGCTGAAAAAAAAACGATGAAATATAGAACGATGATAGACATTTTCTTTTATAAAACTATCTTGCTTAAACAAATCTGGGCCTACTTATTTATATAAATCTACTTCAGTGTTACAGTAATGTGACTTTTATTTTGCTCTTTAATCTGTTTCACTATTTTATTGCACCCTTTTGATCAGTGTTTTTAGTGTAATCTTTATAATAATGCTTTTTAACATAAATAGCTTTGATTAAAGAGCACCATTCTACAATAAGGCAGTTCAACTTGCCTTGCCTTGTCCGGAGTGCAATCAGAATCATCGTACTGCAGCAACTCAGTGAATGTCAACTTTGTTAATAACAAAGCCACAATCCCCTGTTTAGTTTTAGAAAATTCACAATTATTACAATGTATTGTTCTTTATTTTCTATAGTTTTCTTTCAAAAAATGTTTTTATTCCTCGTGTAATACACCAGTGCAAAAAGGCACACATTCTTTGGAAGGAGCTAATTTCCCATGCAAACCTGGGTAATAGCCAATTGAAGCTGCAATCAACTACGCCTCATATCTACTGCTATTTTTGCGATCTTACTTGCATGCATATATGCATCTACAAGTTAGGCCTATTTTACTAATTACATGGAACTAAATACAACTATAGATTAGAGAGAGAGAGAGAGAGAGAGAGAGAGAGAGAGATTGTGCAACAGTATAAAAAAGAGCAACAGTGAAACAGTTGGGAGCTTTCAGCAAAGCTTTAGAGCAATGAGAAGAAAAGAGACTTCTGAATGAAATAATAAAGAGTCAGTAATAATCAGGGGAAAAAAGAGACCGTACCATGGAGGTCCTGATAGCTTTCTCATGTTCTTAGGCTGGAATAATGTTTTGACCAGCACTCTTCCTTGGACTGCATTAAGTGCCATTAAGTGCCATCCATCTCTACCACAACACTACTGCCTAAAACATTAAATCTTAATAATTTCACTAAGGTGGACCCTTTTAGATATGCCTCTATCACAAACAGACTCCATATATATAACATACATACTGTGTACGTGTGTGTATTTATAGAACATATATGGTATATATACGTTGGTTGATAGATAGATAGATAGATAGATAGATAGACAGATAGATAAAGCAAGGCTGCTCTAGTGTTTTTTACGTTGCTGCAGTTTTATCATCTACAGTATTTGTATATGGAAATTCAGATCAAAGGAACTATATATATATATATATATATATATATATATATATATATAGATGGGAGGAGGCTATATAAATATATGTATATTTATTTATACTGTGTATGTGTGTATGTATACCTGTATATATATATATATATATATATATATATATATATATATATATATATATATGTGTGTGTGTGTAAAAAAGTAAATTTAACTCATGGGGGCAACACATGCAACCACATGTGCCTTTTATACTGTAGGAGTAGCATATCGGAAAGCTTATGCACTTGCAAACAGTGTTTTAGCTGTGTTTCTGTGTCTGCTGTCGTACTCTATGTTGCCCGGGTGCTCCGTAGCTGGTTGCTGTGAGTGCTGTCCAGCAGCCCGTTATGAGAACGATGAACTTAGCAGAAAAATAAGGAACACGCAACATTGTGCTTGCACGTCCATTACAAGTCTGCAGCTGTCGGCAGAATGCGATGAGTATATCCAAGCCTCCCAGACGTGTGAACTGGGACTCAGTTTCCTGCTTGTCTGTTAACAATCAATGATCGGTTAATAAGGTATGGGTCAGAAAAAAAAGTACAAGTTACCACCCCTAAGAGATAGTTGTTTAGATGTAGAGTTAGACGTATAGATAGATGTTAACATTTAGAGATGGATGAATAGATAGATGTATAGATGCAAAGATGGATACTATAGATAGATAGATGGATAGGTTAAGCAAGGCTGCTCTGTTACATTGCTGCAGTTTTATCATCTACTGTATATTTATCTACAGTATCTGTATATGGAAATGCTCCAAGCAGATCAAAGGAAGAGCCATGTGTTCTTCAATGCAGGCAGATCTGAGGTTTTGCCTACTAATTCAGTACCTGAAGATCCACAGAGAGATTTACATCTGTGTGTGTGCGTGTGCGTGTGCGTGTGTGTGTGTGTGTGTGTGTGTGTGTGTGTGTGCGTGTGTGTGTGTGTGTGTGTGTGTGTGTGTGTGTGCGTGTGCGTGTGTGCGTGTTTGTGTGTGTTTATGTGTATTAGAGTTTGTTTTCCATGCATATGTATGTTCACTGCTGTGTATGTAATGATGGAGAGTACTAGAGTTAAGTGTCGGTGTTCACATCTACTCTCATCAAGGACAATCTGATATTTTCATACATTCTACCCCTTCACATTTAGCGCCATAATCAAGAAACACTCTCATCTGCTCGATATGCAGTGGTCCAAACATGCTCCTACTACTAAACAGATCAATTAAAATATCCCCTCAGATGTCATGTAAGGCAGCAGAGAACTGCCCTATCCTCTGCAGTTTTACACATTCATGAGATGGTCTATGTAGGGTAATGATAGCAATGCCAGCTATGGAAACAGTCATTAGCATCCACATTAAGTTCCCTTGAGCTATCATCTTTGCATGTTTTAAATTGTAGCTAAGAAAGGGACCAAATCTAATGAACTCTGATGATTATTATCAACCAGCATCAAATAGCTCCTGCACCTATGCCAACGACACAACAAACCCCTCTTGCTAGTCACATTGTTACTACAACCCTCCTCTCACAAGCTCTACCATCATTAAAACAAATAACGCAATACGATTGAACCCTATTTAATAAACAAACTGTAGTCATGTAAGGTGTATGCAAATTGTTTTGCTTCATCAAACAGGTTGCCAATTTGCTTCTGCAGTTATGGTACTCACATACAGGACTGTTAACAGCCAATCACATGGACTGTCAGCCTGCTCTACTTAACTGACCTTTGGTAGTGTGAACCAGTGCATTTACAGGCATCACTCAGTCCAGTCTGAATCCGATCAGATAGATTAGCTGATATCAACATGCAGTGTTGACTTGTCTGCGATCAAGTACAATAAAGCAGATTAGGCCATTTGAAATGTTGCCAATGTTGTGTATCCAGAAAAATGGCCTTTCAGTAATTTATTGTACCTTTCAAATATGGGGTTTGTCTTCATGGTGATATAAACAAACCCTTGGCAGCCGCAACATAAAATATCAATAAGTAATTTAGATGCTGCCCAAGATTGGTAAATTAAAGAACTTGTCAAACATTGAGAGAGTGATAGCAGGGTCCAGTTCTGGGTGGTGTGAGCTTCATATTTTGCATTTTAAATCACAATACTTTTAAAAAAGGCCCAATGGATAGGATTTTTCGAAACAACATAACAATATACAGTCTAGACTCATACAGACAGCATGCCTCTCAACCCTCTATGACCCCCTATAAGTGTGTGTGGTGGTGTCTGTATCTGTACCCTGCATGTATTTTGTCTTTTATTTTTATTCAGGGCGTTTCTGGGTGTCTGAATAAATGAATGTATAAATGTTGTATACACACTGCAACGGAGAAATCCTATTCAGTCTGCCTTAATCATTTTTCTTTTAATCCAACATTGAGTGTTTAGTATTAAATTATTCCATCCATGTAAAATCAGGCCATATATATATATATATATATATATATATATATATATATATATATATATATATACTGTATTACAAAAATAAAACATCAGTGGACTATGTAACTATGTAAGTATCGTCTCTCTACTCTAGTATCATCATTCACCTGCTGTGTACCTGTGTCACTAAAACAGAAATGGACAAACCCATTTGGATTAAGGGTAGTAGATCTATATTTATCCACAGGATCTCTTAGAATAAAGACAGAACTAGTGAATGCCATAGTGAAAGGACTTTAGATAGAACACTGTGAAATAGCAAGGCATGTCATGTGCCAATATCCATGACCCTATTTATTGGCCTGAGTTAATGGGAGTAATCACAACTGTTAACTCAGGGCACTCTGACCCAGAAATCTGAAATTACTCCGACCTTAATACCTCCTGAGTGATGAATATGACAGACTATCTGTAGACTGTAAGCAAAGAGGCAGCTATGAGTTTTGACTGTCATCTTCCACTGTCCTGTCAAACTGTCTTGAACTGACATAGGGAAAAAAAGATGATTGACATATGTGTGCTATCAACTACAGGAAGGAATTTTTAGACAAATACATATGATAGTCATTATGGGATACATGACAGACTGACAGTTTGTCAAAACTTCACATCCCAACCCTTTCCTAGTGATGACAAGAGGCAGATAGTGAATGACGGTTTGATTGAGTCCAATTCACCGTAGGTTTCCCTTTTAAATGCATATAATTTTTTTTAAACTGCATTTACTAATAAACAGTCTTGGTTGGTTGTAACTGGAATGCAACAAGTGGCATGCTGGACTCAGGATTGAGTTCATAAAATTGAATCTGAAATTTGTCGTCACTTTATCCACACCTAGCTCAGTATAATACTACACATATGTACTTGTTTTTATCGATTTTGAATATTGTTATGTACCATATTCATGTCATGTATTGTATTATGCCCATAGCATGTTGTTGCTACAAGATTAAGCCACTCAAGTGCCAACAGATATCTGTGTGGGTGTATATGTTGTTGGCAAGCTGTTTGTTACTTGTTTATTTGATTAGCAAGAGGACGTTTTGTTAGGTTGTCGTGGGATGTTTCTCTTAAGCCAAGACTACATGTAGCATTGCATTGCTGTTGTTATTTTATTTAAGTCCTGCATTGGTGACATTGATACTTGGCATGGACTATATGTTTTACATTGAAATGTTAGTTGATGAGTCACATCAGAAAAAATATCTAGGTGTAATGTCGTAAAACCCTGGAAGATTTAGAGAAAATATGGCATACCGCGGATTACTCACTTCTGCCTATGACCAAAATATATTGTTAAAGACCAGTACTATCCTGATAGACCTACTAAAAGTTTTGTATTTTCATATGAGATCATAAGAACTGCATGTTTATTATTTGGCAGCCGTTTTTGGTGACTTAAATAAAAACTGGCATAACTCAAGGGAAACTTACACTTTGAGACCGTCCTGAAATCTGATTTACTGTTATGTCCTGTGTACGTACTGTATACCTTGTGCCCAAACAATATATGCTCTTTTTAATCAGTGAGTTATATAAATCAGTATTAAAAAGTGATCTGATACATTAGTGGTTGGAAAAGTCAAAACAGAAAATAAAATAAAAATTTGTAGTGGGTCCCTAATTGTGATTAAATAATTAAATTCATCTGCCACCTTATATACTTGATGGTAATTTGCTGAACAGTTACCATTTCTTGGTAAAATAGAAAACCTGAGTAGAGTACTTCCTCACTCTGACATCACTTCCTTCTGTCATGGCCATATTACCATGGTTTACAAACTCTACTAGCGGACCCTGGACGTAATTCTAAAGCCTATGTAGTGACCGACGGAACTACAGTTTATGCCAAAACCTTTACAACATTTGACTTCTACCTTAAAAAAAACAGTAATAAACTGTACAATGTGGTTAATGTATGGGGATGCAAGCAGACATCACTACACATTGTAGCTGCCAATGAGTCACAAAGTAGCGTAGATTACCAAAAGCATGCCCAAGGCCTTGAGAGATGCCTTATGTAAGATATCATACATGAATCACAAGTGACATCCGATGCAACTTATGGAGCAATAGCTGTTATAACTTGCATATAAACTATTTGAAAAAAATATATATCTCGTTGTCATTGGAGGATAACTAGGTTTGTGCCACAAGTATTACATTTGCACAAGTGTTTAAATACACCTGGCTTTGTTCTGATATTTAAGAAGCACCCAAATGTCACATCTCAGTTTATTATGTTCCAATCACTTATGTACAACTTATACAATCCATAAACTGCACATATATCTCAATCTTGGATGCAATTCAGTGGGACAAAGTGTAGTGTTTACTCAAGCTTACTGTGAACACTACTTGTGCATACAATTAGAAATACACAGGCCTGACAATTAAGGCTGGGCAGGGATCCCCGAGTTTGTGATCAGCATGAAGCCGATTGAACGTTGCCTGATTTATCTGCCTCCATTTTTCACCCTCCAGCAGCACAAGGCGAAAGCGAAGCGAGGAGCCTAGCCATCCTTCCTCTAGACTTCTCTGATCTTAGTACACAAGAATAATGTCTTGGCGAGGGAGCCAAACAGCTTCTCTTAACAAACTCAAATCTGCACCTCAGTTAGAGCTTAAATGGTCATTTGTGTGTGTGTGTGTGTGTGTGTGCGTACAAGACAAGGATGCATCCATATGTGTTATCCTTGTCCTTATTGTGTCTTTACACATTATCTGTGTGATTGTCTGCCATTTTGAAATGCTTTTTTAATTTGAAATACATGGGGTGAAACGTACCCCTTATGCTCAAGTTGTCCTTATTGCGAACGACTGTTTGCATATAGCTACTGGAGTTCGGCTACATCTGACAACTGCAGTTAATAATGAAGCTTTGGCTCTTAGAATAGACTTGATCCTTAAAGGCAGCTTAGCAGAGACTATATGTAGCCTTAGCTTCAAGCAAATTAGCCTGCCACTATGCTATTTCTAACGCTGGACAGATTGTGTGATACACTGGTCTCTTCGTTGAAATGTTTGTCTACAAAAACGCCCGGTATTAAGTCATTTCATTCCCACAGCCGAATATTTTTGCAGTCTGTAGTTGTTTGTCGCTTTGGTTTTCGGTGAGGAGGAAAAAAAAAAGCATTTTGATGCACGAAATCTCAGTGATGCGGTGCATGTGTCGCTATGGCTATCTGAAAAAATAGCATCACACTCCCATGTCAAACCACAATTCAACGTGTGATATACAATATATATTCCCTACATGCTTGGATTTCTGATGAGACTCGATCCCCTCAGTAACCTAATCGCCCAGGATCTCACTAAAACAGGCTAGTGTTGGCATTAGACAGGAGACACCGCAACAAAAAATGTCTTATTAAAACAAGACACGCGCTACCCGAAATAGAATCATGATCGTAAAATGAATTCTCACGCATTGTTATCTTACCTTGTAGGGAGAGTAACGGCGATGAACACCCAGATCAACATCTTCAGGGGGAGGGAAGGCTTCGCCATTGCTGTCGAGCATTTGGAGGCTAAATTTGGCGAAGCCATCATCACCATCTTCGTTTCCTCTTTATTGCAGATGGACGTGTCCGTCTATTTACTGTGTTTCCTCTCTACGATACATTACGCACGTTAGCAGTAGCGGGTCTGAAAATCTAGACCCGAGGCGGACGTGCGGAGGAGTGAAATCAGCCAAAACAAAATCGATGCGAGTCGAAAGCTTGATTTCGCGTCGCTTGCCTTTTTTTTTTTTTTTTTTTTTTTGCCTGTCTGTTGCCGAATCGTCAGCCTAACAGGGCCCTAAAACTACCACAGACGGCGAAGCCCCCCGTAATATGCTACTCTAGCATCGAGCAGCTGGAAAAAAAAACAGTGGAGCCTCGGTCTGAATGCAGATTAATGCTGGGGTCAGAGAGGAACTGATGCACGTTGCTGCACCACGGATCAACACATGCGTGGTTTCACCAAGCGGAAGAAGGGCTGCACTGAATAGGGGGAAAAAGCCTTAGCTTGGTGCTACAGGAAAAATGGTGGTTTTATTTTTCACTGCCAGCACACAATTGGTGTATACCACGTGATGACTCATACGTATATATATATATATCATCGTATTTTAAGATGCAGCAGTTAAAATAATTTAATGTGGCAGAGAGAGCTGTGATCCAGCTGTATCCTGGGGTCCCTAATAGACTATTGGGGAGCACAAATTACAATACATAATCTTATGCAGTGACCAATGCAATGAGACTGAAAGTTGTTGGTTTGTTAAATATGCACTTTTTATACCAACTGTGGGGATTGATAATACAATCAATCCATTGAGAATACTCAATAAGCTGCAGGCCTGAGTAAAATCACTCATGCTGTGAGCACCTTGGACAGCTCTATTAGTTTCATCTGCATAACAAACCACCAATCAGCACCAAGGACAGCTCCCGTCAGTTTGTTGCTGCTTAAATCAGAGAAATTGGCTCTCACAGCCCAGTTAATTTAAGAATAGGTAAATACCCCCCCCCCCACACACACACACACACATATACACACACACACATACAAAAAAGCTGATTAGTTAGCTTTGCTGATAATTTTGTACTCTAATTGATTGTTTGACTGAATGAGGTTAAATAGCCTGTGCCAGAGGATTTATATTTTGGCAGCATACACACTTCTTCTATGATATATGTGCTTTCTGCGTCTTTTGACATATTTTGAAACAAAGCCAGAAAGAGAATCCTGAGCTTTGCATTGTCCTTTGTAAAGAACTCTATAGTACCTATTTCACTATCCTTATATAAGTATGCTAATGCTCCTGCTTAAGTTGGGTGTAACTTCTTTCCAGTGACTTTTGGGGGATTGTTTGAGAAAACAATATGTATTTGGAATGTTAAATAAAAAAATGATTGTCTATCCCACACTGTCTGACAAATAACTTTGATACTGCTGCTTGCATTATCTCCTGATTGTTCTCCCCTCTCCTTTTTATCACTCGACCTATTTAGACCCTGACATTGCTTGAATGGCATGTAACAAAATTTATTTTAATGCCACCTCTAAAGAGAGCAGGTATATTAATCAAGATGAAGAAATAACACAAAAATGAATAGATTTAAATTGGTGCTTGGCAGAACTGTGTATGATGTAAATGGCAAGAGCAAAGTAGGTCACATGCGCTCAGCAGCATTGTTCTGTCTTCTGTTTTTACTGACCCAGGGATATATCCGACAAGTTTCCATTTGCAAGTGTGTACAGTATATGCTGAAGCTAGCTTTATCTGAGCAGCATTTATTGTTATCTTCACTGAAAGATGGGAAGAACAATTGACTTCATATATGTAACCATATCATATCATCTTACATATGATTAAAACAGTGTACATTTACTAAAACACCATGTAGGTGACATCAGTATTTTTACTGTGGACATGTTTTTTATATATATAATATGGACGTAACTTCCACATATATAGCGTAATTTCCCTATCCAGTAAAGATTTATTTGTTTAAACAGACAAAAAGAAAATACAAACAATTGATCTCATTCTAAATAAAAACCTACACGTGTGAATGCTGAAGGGGGAAAAATGAGCACCAAGGAGAGTGGCAGGTGCAGTGGAAACAAGCAGGTGCTTGCAAAGTTGTCGTATTGTCACGGTGCATTAGCCCAAATTCCCCTCTGAACATTTATTCGACAGGCATACATGCAGTAAACAAGCTGCATTATCACTTGTATGGTCCCATGAGGGGAAAGCCATGGTAAACTGGTCTTTTACCCATGTCTGTGGCCTCAAACCAGCCATTGTGTGGTTCTTGTTTTTCAAACACTAGTTATTAAAATTTGACTGAGGCAATCAAAGTTGATTGTAGCTGTTGCTTGTTGTTCCTAAGTGTGACATGCATGGGAGATGAGCTGTGTCTGATTTGAAAAAACCATCATGTGTTCATTTGTGGCAAGTGAGGCTCAGCGTAGGTTAATCATCTTAAGGAAATTGATAGAGGCTTCATCAGGCATGTAGTACTCGTCAAAGCAGAGTAAAGCAGCAGCCGCTCCCTGATACAGTATAAATAAAGAGAGGAAGTCTCATAATACGCCATTTATTTTCTAATAACCACTTTTTGATGCACATTCCCTGGCCATACTGTACTTCAAAAGTTATTTTACTGTAGATATAGGTTTAACAAGACAAACAGGGACATTATTTTTATGTTTAATAAATATGGCTATAATACTCACAAAGCACAGTTGCATTTAACTATTTGTGGTAATATTTTGATGCATTTAAAACACTACTACGTTGAGCTGAGTTCAAAGACTGCATAAAATACGGACATAACTTCCATAAAGTCATCCATAGGTTTATGAAGAGCCATAATTTATAGGTATAGTGTAAGGTCCATTGCCCTTAAACAATTTTACAACATTATATCCCTGTATAGGTATTCTACACATCTATAGCTTTGTAAATGGAAATGCAGGGCTTGCTCGTCATATGCTGTAAATTAAACTGGCCTAAGTAGAGGCACACACACACACACACACACACACACACACACACCCGCACACACACACACACACGCACACACACATACAATACATGTCCTATATCACTCGGTCCCCAGGGCCAGATATCTCTCTCTGCCCTGCAGCCATGTCACCGCAGCTGTCAGAGACTCTAGTCATGCAGGTCATGAGTCATGACCCAAATGTCAGTATCAGAGATTCTGGTCCACAGTGCGGGGAATTAATCTCCTTAAAATGGAAGAGGTAATTTTGATAAATGCTAATATACTCGTTGGCTACTTAATTGTTAACAGTTAATTAACCAATGTGAATGTATTTTGTTAGTGGAGGACGTTAACGGTTGAGTGATAATTGGATACACAAAGGAAAGGATGGGCAAAACAGAGGTTTTTGTTTACTTGTTTGCTATTATAACATGTTTTATAATGATGTTTAGTTTTAATCTACATGGCTTATTCATTTTTTATGATGATACAAGGCAACCATTGGTTCTCTTTTTGATACTCCTCCTTTTCTCTCTCCCCTCTCTCTCTCTCTCTTTCCCTCTCTCTCTCTCTCTCTCTTTCTCTCTCTCTCTCTCTCTCTCTCTCTCTCTCTCTCTCTCTCTCTCTCTCTCTCTCTCTCTCTCTCTCTTTCTCTCTCTCTCTCTGTCAGAATAGATCCACTTGATTCAATAGTCACTGCAGAAATTTGAGCCAAACTGCCCATTCCCATATCGTGAATGTATCTGGGCTCTCATGCCTTGACCTACCTCCAGAACTTCTTCATCTCTGTGTGTTTATAACATTGAGAAAATCTTTTTTTAGGGCCTCATGTCTCACACATGGACTTAGTGTTACATTACACATTAAAGACATATCAACTGATCCTAGTTAGCTAAACTAAGCATTTGATTTTAGTGTCATGGTGAAGTGAATTAAATATATAGAGTATTTCACAATATAGCATAATATAAATAACATCAGTCTGTTACATAGAACCCAGGATTTTCATTTCTGTAATCAAACAGATTGGGTACATTACGGGGCAGTGGCAGTATTGGCATTTGGAGGCTTAGTTAAGTGAGTGCTTTAAAACATTCAATAATTACTTGATCTTTCATGGCAACCATTCTCTCTGTAGACAGAGTGTCATGTGTGAGTCTGGCTGTTATGATATGCTGTGTCATCTTTAGATAAGAGCTGGGGGAGGTATAGTCTTCTGTAATGGCATCATTGAACACAGATGCCCAGTTCCACTATCATTCCAGTTTTACAACCCACACATATGCTGTCACAGCCCCACTCTGTTAGCACCAAGCTGTGGAAGCAGAATGATCTATTGTAAGCACTATTGGATACGAGAAACAGTCTGGCAGTCAGACCACAGTGGTGTACCATCGGAGGCAAAAACATTTTGAAACTTCATGGGAATATGAAAAAATAAAGTGGACTGCAATTGTAATAATACAGATGCAGCATATAGCCAGTTGGTCTGTTTTTTAAACATAGCCAATGTGCAAACACATTCCTCCTTACTGAGAGCTTTAAGACGTGAACATAGGAAAGCACTCTATGTGGTCTGACATAACTTAATTTTTTAAGCCACACTCTAGTGTTTTCTTTCCCATGATTGTTATATAGAACAACTTTCTGTAAAATCTGCCATTTATAAATCGTTCTTTTAACGAACAACATGTCATGCTGAGTCGTTTGGTGTTGTCTGTTGATTTAATTGCGGGTCCTCATTAAAAATAACATCTCTGCATCCATTGATTTGCTGCTGTTTGTTTTTATCTTCAAGCTGATAACGGTTTATGTCATATGTTATACACCATTATGATTAGAAACACTGTGTTATAGGAATAACCTAGTGAACAATCTTTTTTAATCATTATTTACTCAGCAGCATTTGAGTTTTACCACTTTCACCAAGGATATTAACAGCATATGAGTGGAACATGTGTCCATTTAACATGTCCTAGTTTGGTGTTCCTGGCCAATCCTATACACACTTCTGTGATCACAGACATAGTTACCTTTCTATGCCACCATTGCCCCCCAAAACAACTGTTGCGTCATACAGTGCCAAATAATGTAAAGAAATTAACATTAATATCCTATTGTTCTTACTATTTTATTTTTACTATTACATTCTTAGTGTTTTCAAAATCACATTTTACAGCTTCATAGACTGGACACTTAAATGGAACCCGAGTTGAAATAAACTTTATACAATTTATCTGGCTCCATCTTAATTGTTCTGGTCCAGTAAACCATCCATTGTATATGGATTGAACAAACCATAAGGATTATTTAGAAATTCAGTTTGCTGTAAGCCTGTAACAGTCAAGCTCAGTCATCTACTTTCAACGGGGCTTGCACACATGCTCATGAACTGTGGCTTGTGAGGTGCCTGCCAGCATCTAACCTCTCCACTGTGATTAGGGGAAAATTTAGCTGGCTGATTCCATAGCCTCTTTATATGGTATTTGGTCTGCTTGACGTTAAGCAGGTATAATCTCCACTCCCAAAGGTAGATCACAGGGAGTTTCTGCTTTCAGCTCTGGTATTATTTCTAAGGCTTTTATGTTCTCTTCAGGGTCACAGCTTTATCAAACACAAACCACAATTGAGCCCAAAGTCACTGATGCAGATACTACCGATTACATATGAGGAGAAAATGCCAAAATGGAAGACTGATGCAAGTTGCCGGCATGGTACTGCCAAGTAAGTTAAAGCACAGGGATACTGGAATATATAGAGTGTTTTTTAGACTATTTCTGCGATGGGTTGAACCCTCAGGAATTTGTCTACTTTTTTTAAAGCCTCTTTTGTGAGGAAAAATAAACAGAAGCGTGAAAAAGCTTCTACAAAGAAATGCTTCCACACACCGGGTGCAGATGCCAAAATATTTATCTGCTTTGGGATGTACTTACAGTATGATGCATTTTTCTATCAAAAGTAAATCTCCCTATCATTACATAACAGTTGCTATCAAGATTAGCTGTTCCGCTGGCAGAATGCTAATGCCCTGAAAATTGCACCAATGCTTTAAGTGCTCTAGGGGACAACTTTATAGTGAATGCATTTCTGCCCTTGACCTTCATTGCATCCCCATGTTTCCAAAATAAAGTTGTCCTCCACAACACAGTAAGTGTTGTGGAGCTGGTATTTCCTACTTCATTGTGGCCTTTTTGTTTCTGCTTCCCTTTTTTCTGTAGTTGAAGATGTGCCAGAGCGCCACTTTGTCATCTGAAGAACCTTAATGCTCTGCCATCTTCCATTTATCATAGGCTGAAGTTTCCAAAGAAACTTCAAAACTTGGTTTGAGAATCTGTTATCAAGTTGAGATGGCTCTAAAGATGCATATTTACTTTGATGAAAGCTAACAAAAAATACCTTTAATGGAGCCTGATGCATTTGTCAGAAAGAGGATTGGCTGCTAGTGCCTGTCACTAAATGGACAGTCCCTAGGGAACACTTCATCACATCGACCATCAGCTATAAACACTTGTCTCTTTGTTTTAATGGCGTCACAAGCACTACCCTAGAAAAGGAGCCATTTAGTCCATTTACTCTGGCTGCAACACATACATTCAGCATCCCTTCAGATGGAGAGCATGTCACCTAAGTCATTAAGAAAATAGCAGGGGGATTGATTCTGAAGGCAATATTTTGTCCCACTTTGATAATACTAAAAGTGTTTCCTAATGGGGGCCGAAGGCTGTGACTGTGACAATGCTGCTGATGGGAGAGCAGACCACCGCTCTACACTATCTTTAGTAATTCATTGTAAGATTGTAATGTCGTAGAATATGGAAACTTAATTGGGCTATAACTGGGGGAAAATGTGTATGGATTATATGGACGATATGAAACTGGAAATTAGGCTATAAATAATGTGGTGTGTATCACTGGTTTATGCTACATACTTGTCTCTATACTGTACAAATAAACATTAAATAAATAAATGATACATTTCATAAGAGAATTAGATTTCACGTAGACATTGCATATCTGAAACTGCTTAACATTTACTATGGAATACTATTCATACATACATGTGCAATATGACCTGTATGGAAGTGTAACTGCGTCTTCCTCTGGAAACATTATTTTCATGGGGTAAAGCAACACATTCATTTCACTTTACAGTGACTTTCTAAAGTACTAGAGGAGAAATACATTACTCTTATTCAGCACAACAGTTTTATTTTTATTAATATCCAGCCTACCTCACCTAATCAGTGCTGTACATCTTCTCACACCTCAGTGCTTTTTAATGCCTTTGATTTAAATTCATGCATAGGAGAAAGCTTTATCCAAAACTCATCACTCTTTTTTTTTCTTCTCCATCAGGATGCTTACATAACATCTTGTTCAACCCAAGGCCATAGCACTCTCTCCCATTGTGCATAGCAAGCATATTGGTTACTCACACAGTTGATAATTCACTCTGCTTCTTTGTGCTCATGGTGGATGGGGTCTTCTGTCTCTGACTAAGAAGAGACACAGCAGCCAAGATTGACATATCCATAGAGTTTAGGATCTTTAACTCCATAAAAAACGTGCTGAAAATCCCGTTCTTTAATTTCCATGACAAATAACAAGAGATGGTATTGCTTAAACACATTCTCTATGACAAATTCTGCAACAAAAGTGCCCACAATCTGTACTAACTCTCTGAAATTTGTCCCCCGTAGGCTCGAAAGTTGGCTATGAAAAAATGTGTTACCCGCTCCTTCAAAGAGGATGGCATCTGCAGTCAGCTTGGATTCACAACAGCTACAATGGGATTCAATAGCAACTCAGGTTCATGGCAAAAGAAGACAAGACAAAAAAACAGTATCCAACATGCCTGTGAATGTTCTCATTCGTCCAGGTCATCGTTATCCTCAAAGCAATTTCAGTCAAAAACAACTGGACTGGTTGTTTGTCTAGGAAGACGTTTCACCTCTCATCCAAGAGGCTTCATCAGTTCATGTACGCATCTGACCAGGCTGGGACTGGTCCAACTAACTGGTGTGGAGATCCAGGTATTTAACCTCTCACAAGGCCGATGATGTCACTGAAACCCTTTTGTGCTCCAAGTGCCCACGCCCGTCGTTAGAGTGACAGTCGGTGGTGGGCAGTTGGTTTCGACGTCGTTAGTGCTCTATTGAGTCTGAACGACAGTCGTTGGGGTCACCCGGGCCATGTGTGAACAGTTGTCCTTGGAGGTTAGATTGTTGAATCTCCTGGGAAGGGACGAAAGGGCGGCATTGTAAATTGGAGATAAGTGGTGTCTCAGACCCCCTCCTCTGTTTAGCGATGGTTTCTCCACTTTAACATAGATGGCTTCTTTTACTCCTCTTTCAAACCATCTGTCCTCTCTGTCCAAGATTTGGACATTGCTGTCATCAAAGGAGTGGGCTTTCTCCTTGAGGTGTAAGTGGACAGCCGAGTCCAGGCCTGAGGAGTTAGCTCTCCTGTGTTGGGCCATGCGTTTATGCAGTGGTTGTTTTGTTTCTCCAATGTAAAGATCTTTGCATTCCTCGTTGCATTGGACAGCATAAACCAGGTTGCTTTTGTGGTGGTGTGGTGTTCTGTCCTTCGGATGTACTAGTCTCTGTCTGAGTGTGTTACCGGGTTTGAAATACACAGGGATGCAGTGTTTGTTGAAAATCCTCCTGAGTTTCTCCGATACCCCAGCCACATATGGGATGACTATGTTGTTTCTCCTGTTATCTTTTTCTTTCTCAACCACTTTGGTTTTCTTTCTGGAGGCAGCTGCCGTTTTAACAAAAGTCCAGCTGGGGTAGCCACAAGTTGTGAGGGCGCCTCTCAGGTGCTTGCGTTCTTCCCCTTGAGCCTGTGAGCTAGTGGGTACGTTATCAGCTCTGTGCTGCAGTGTTCTGATAACGCCAAGCTTGTGTTCCAAAGGGTGGTGAGAGTCGAAAAGTAGATATTGATCCGTGTGAGTGGGTTTTCTGTATACCCCTATGTGGAGGCTCCTGTCATTCTCCATATGGACGTCACAGTCCAAGAAGGGCAAGCTGTTGTCTTTAACTTCCTCTCTGGTGAACTTGATGTTTCTGTCCACTGAGTTGATATGTTCAGTAAAAGTTTGCACCTCTTTGGATTTGATCTTAACCCATGTGTCGTCCACATATCTGAACCAATGGCTTGGGGTTACTCCTTTAAAGGAGTTCAACGCCTTGCCCTCTACCTCCTCCATGTACAGGTTTGCCACAATCGGGGACACTGGTGAACCCATGGCACAGCCGTGTTTCTGTCTGTAAAAAATGCCATTAAACTGGAAATATGTGGTATTCAGGCACAAATCCAGAAGTTGGCAAATGTGGTCTGGTTTGAGATTTGTTCGGTTTTGTAAGGAAATGTCCTGTGTGAGCCGCTCTCTTACCGTGGCCAAGGCCTCCATGGTTGGAATACAGGTGAACAAGGAAGTCACATCGTAGGACACCATGGTTTCATCTGGATCCATTTTTAGGTCTCGGACTTTGTTCACAAAGTCCATGGAGTTTTGGATGTGGCGTGGGGTGTTTCCCACCAGTGGTGCCAGAATATTGGCAACATGCTTGGCAATGTTATAAGTGACCGAGTTTATGCTGCTGACAATGGGCCTGAGCGGGGCCCCTTCTTTATGGATTTTTGGGAGTCCATATAAGCAGGGGGTTGAGTCCTGGGGGTAAAGCCTGTAATACTGTGGTTTGCTAATGACTCCTTCTTTTTGTAGTTGCTGTAGACATTCTATCACCTTCTTTTTGTAACCGCTGGTAGGGTCTCGTTTCAGAGTTTCATAAGTGTTAGAGTCACTGAGTAATGCAGAGATCTTTGCCTGATAATCAGTTGTATTGAGAACAACTGTGCATCTACCCTTGTCTGCTGGAAGGATAGTGATGCTGTGGTCTTTGCTCAGTGCCGTTACTGCTTTTCTCTCCTCAATGGTGAGGTTGGATGGGGGGACCTTAGCCTGGGACAACGCTGCTGACACTTTCAACCTTAGCTGTTCAGCCTCAGTTCCATTAAGGTTGTTTTTCTTTATAGCTGATTCCGTAGCCGTAATCAACTCCACAACGGGTACCTCTTTTGGTGTCATGGCAAAGTTCAAGCCCTTGGCTAAGACCTCCTTCTCTGGGTGGGAAAGATCTCTGTCCGACAAATTCTTAACCCATCGGTTTTGTGTTTCTTCCTTTGCTGGAAAGTCATTTTTTTTGCCTCCAAGTGAGTATTTCTGTGTTTTTGCCAGTGTCCCGGGATTGCAAATTGTGAAATTTCTTGGTTTGTCTCTCTTTGCTCTTGTTGTGTTGAGATAGTTGGGCTTTCTGGGTGAAATCCACAACTCTTTCCATGATAGAGACAGGTAGGATTGATGTGAGTTTCTGGAGTGAGAGGTCCGCTTTCTCCAGACTCCAGAAACTCACATCAATCCTACCTGTCTCTATCATGGAAAGAGTTGTGGATTTCACCCAGAAAGCCCAACTATCTCAACACAACAAGAGCAAAGAGAGACAAACCAAGAAATTTCACAATTTGCAATCCCGGGACACTGGCAAAAACACAGAAATACTCACTTGGAGGCAAAAAAAATGACTTTCCAGCAAAGGAAGAAACACAAAACCGATGGGTTAAGAATTTGTCGGACAGAGATCTTTCCCACCCAGAGAAGGAGGTCTTAGCCAAGGGCTTGAACTTTGCCATGACACCAAAAGAGGTACCCGTTGTGGAGTTGATTACGGCTACGGAATCAGCTATAAAGAAAAACAACCTTAATGGAACTGAGGCTGAACAGCTAAGGTTGAAAGTGTCAGCAGCGTTGTCCCAGGCTAAGGTCCCCCCATCCAACCTCACCATTGAGGAGAGAAAAGCAGTAACGGCACTGAGCAAAGACCACAGCATCACTATCCTTCCAGCAGACAAGGGTAGATGCACAGTTGTTCTCAATACAACTGATTATCAGGCAAAGATCTCTGCATTACTCAGTGACTCTAACACTTATGAAACTCTGAAACGAGACCCTACCAGCGGTTACAAAAAGAAGGTGATAGAATGTCTACAGCAACTACAAAAAGAAGGAGTCATTAGCAAACCACAGTATTACAGGCTTTACCCCCAGGACTCAACCCCCTGCTTATATGGACTCCCAAAAATCCATAAAGAAGGGGCCCCGCTCAGGCCCATTGTCAGCAGCATAAACTCGGTCACTTATAACATTGCCAAGCATGTTGCCAATATTCTGGCACCACTGGTGGGAAACACCCCACGCCACATCCAAAACTCCATGGACTTTGTGAACAAAGTCCGAGACCTAAAAATGGATCCAGATGAAACCATGGTGTCCTACGATGTGACTTCCTTGTTCACCTGTATTCCAACCATGGAGGCCTTGGCCACGGTAAGAGAGCGGCTCACACAGGACATTTCCTTACAAAACCGAACAAATCTCAAACCAGACCACATTTGCCAACTTCTGGATTTGTGCCTGAATACCACATATTTCCAGTTTAATGGCATTTTTTACAGACAGAAACACGGCTGTGCCATGGGTTCACCAGTGTCCCCGATTGTGGCAAACCTGTACATGGAGGAGGTAGAGGGCAAGGCGTTGAACTCCTTTAAAGGAGTAACCCCAAGCCATTGGTTCAGATATGTGGACGACACATGGGTTAAGATCAAATCCAAAGAGGTGCAAACTTTTACTGAACATATCAACTCAGTGGACAGAAACATCAAGTTCACCAGAGAGGAAGTTAAAGACAACAGCTTGCCCTTCTTGGACTGTGACGTCCATATGGAGAATGACAGGAGCCTCCACATAGGGGTATACAGAAAACCCACTCACACGGATCAATATCTACTTTTCGACTCTCACCACCCTTTGGAACACAAGCTTGGCGTTATCAGAACACTGCAGCACAGAGCTGATAACGTACCCACTAGCTCACAGGCTCAAGGGGAAGAACGCAAGCACCTGAGAGGCGCCCTCACAACTTGTGGCTACCCCAGCTGGACTTTTGTTAAAACGGCAGCTGCCTCCAGAAAGAAAACCAAAGTGGTTGAGAAAGAAAAAGATAACAGGAGAAACAACATAGTCATCCCATATGTGGCTGGGGTATCGGAGAAACTCAGGAGGATTTTCAACAAACACTGCATCCCTGTGTATTTCAAACCCGGTAACACACTCAGACAGAGACTAGTACATCCGAAGGACAGAACACCACACCACCACAAAAGCAACCTGGTTTATGCTGTCCAATGCAACGAGGAATGCAAAGATCTTTACATTGGAGAAACAAAACAACCACTGCATAAACGCATGGCCCAACACAGGAGAGCTAACTCCTCAGGCCTGGACTCGGCTGTCCACTTACACCTCAAGGAGAAAGCCCACTCCTTTGATGACAGCAATGTCCAAATCTTGGACAGAGAGGACAGATGGTTTGAAAGAGGAGTAAAAGAAGCCATCTATGTTAAAGTGGAGAAACCATCGCTAAACAGAGGAGGGGGTCTGAGACACCACTTATCTCCAATTTACAATGCCGCCCTTTCGTCCCTTCCCAGGAGATTCAACAATCTAACCTCCAAGGACAACTGTTCACACATGGCCCGGGTGACCCCAACGACTGTCGTTCAGACTCAATAGAGCACTAACGACGTCGAAACCAACTGCCCACCACCGACTGTCACTCTAACGACGGGCGTGGGCACTTGGAGCACAAAAGGGTTTCAGTGACATCATCGGCCTTGTGAGAGGTTAAATACCTGGATCTCCACACCAGTTAGTTGGACCAGTCCCAGCCTGGTCAGATGCGTACATGAACTGATGAAGCCTCTTGGATGAGAGGTGAAACGTCTTCCTAGACAAACAACCAGTCCAGTTGTTTTTGACTGAAATTGCTTTGAGTATCCAACATCTACAGAAACTTCTCAAACTATTCCTGAAACATAATGTAATAATAATAATAATAATAATAATAATAATAATATATATATATATATATATATATATATATATATATATATATATATAAAATGTAATTATCCACTGCCCATCATTATGGTCAGTGTGTTCCAAAAAAGTTGTTGCTTTCAATTAGTAGTATTTGAAAGTAAAACGCATGTGCTCCCTTAAGGATGGGTTAGCCTAACCAAAATCCAGGATAATTTCATCAGAATGGGTGTCTCTTGAAACGTTCAGCATGTACATGGCATCAATACTGTTTTACCTTTCTTACTGGGCAAAATGTTACAGTTGCCTGAAAAGAAATAGCATACAGTGTGTTTATCTGAACTTCCCAGACTCTGAGAAACAGCTTGAGTGTTTTACCTTCTAGTGCCTCTGCACCTGGTTTTGTGTACCCTGAGATGTGGTTGTAAACCTGGTGCAGGTCATCTGCCTTCCTCCGTGTCTTGTATTCCTTTCCGCTGAGCAATGGGGAGTTTGTGGAAACGTATCCCTTTCTGCTCCTCTTATCAGCAGCCTATAAAGGCCCTGGTGGGAGCCCCAGTGCCAACCCAGCTTGCTGTATGTACCTGGACAACAAAGCTATAACCGTACGTTGTTGTGTATGTTTCTGAAAGATCAGATCCTTGGGCTCCTCATGCATAAATCCCACCAGTAGAATTAACAGAGACGAGGTGCACTGCTGGTGTGATGTTTGGAGACACACCAAGGGGGTCTGTGTTTTTTGAGAAACGAAGAACAGGAATGCCACAACTGAATAAAATGACAGGGAGAGAATAAGAGGATACTCAACTCCTGTATGGACAACCTAATAGGTCAATGTAGGAATCATACAAAAAACAAGAGAGGGTTTGTAGATCCTTCCTGACAATAAAATTATCAAATCAGTTGCTACAGATTTCTTTGCAACTCATCTTATTAATCAAATAGTTTACAAAGAGTACTTTTTTTGATAGGGCAGCCAAATATTCTGGATCATTAGGAGTGTCTCCATGCCTGTTGCCTAACCCAAGGCCATTCGCTCTGACCTGGGGAGCTGAAGCATGCTTTGTGTCTAATTTAGAAAGAAAGTATAGTGCCTTGGGCTGAAAGCAATGCATTTGGTAAAAATATAGTGTCTAGGACTCTGCTTTGGGAGTGCGCTTGAGTTCACAGTAATACCCCTGGTTATGTTTTATTTTCACAAGCTTTGGGTGATGAGCTTCTGTATTCACAAAGCCTCCACACTGCCTCCAATTTTTTTGTTGAATTATGCAGACAAGTACACAAGAAAAAGTAAGCTTTAAGGGGAAAAAAAAGACAAAAACAGAGAAACCTGAACAGGAATCCTGCTATCCCCTCCCAACAACCCACATCAGACACGGCCCCAATAAATAACCAAGTAACCAAATAACATGTCATAAGTGGATGGGTAAAGTATAAAAAATAAGCAACTTATAGCAAAATTAATATATGGTTGTTAATATGGCAATATTTCACTCTCACTCATATGTGTAAAGTTTGTTTGAGACTAAAACATCCAAACTGAAAAACTATTGTCCATGCCAACAGTATTTATATGAACAGCCAAGTACCACAAAGTTTCAAACATCCTCATGTAAAACTCTACTAAGAGACTTACTTAATTAAAATGCATTTCTTTTTCTTAAACTACATACAATAAATTTATGTAACCAGTGTTATATATGAAATTAAGCATCCACATAATTTTTTTATATAGAGCTGAAGAAGTGCTACTGTTCGAGTTCTTGTGCATCTAATTACAAGATCAAATCATATAATGTTAATTTCAAGTGAGATCAAGCATAGTATTAAAACGTGAAATAAATTACAACACTCTAATCGTCTCGGACAGTTCAATTAATATTTATGAACATGAACAAGTGAACCCCAAAGCTAAAATCTAGACAACGCGACTATATGATCAGCATCCCATTTCTTCTCTCCTGTCAAGGAATGACGGTGGTGGTGGGGGCTCTGCAGTCTCACTCAGTAGAATAACTGTTAGGTCTTTCACATCCAAATGGGTTTCATTTTTATAAAAGTGCTAAGGGCTCTGAACCAAAAGATGTGCCTATATCCCCAGAAAATAGCCTTGGGCGCTGTCACACTATTCACAAAGTTGGCTCAACCCAAAGAACAGCTGCAGGAGGTGACGCTTGATGACATCAAAGATTAGTCGGCACTCCCTTATGTGTGACTTCCAGATATTTTTTTCATTTTTGAAGAGGTAGACTGAATGAGCTACGGTCATAGTGTCATAGTGTGCACTTTGACAAACTGCTGATTCAGTAAGGATTCAGAGGACGTTACAATATTCCAGGTTACATGTCATTTTGTTTTTACAACTGATTGTAGTGGCTTAGTTCTGTAAAACTGTGCATCTTGAAAAGTTCTTCTAAAGACCAAAAAATCTTTTAGAAATCCCATAAAATGAATAAGTAGTAGTGTGAGAGGAGAGAGAGATTAATTTAAATTATTCAAGTTGTTGTAAACATTTTTTGTATGAGGATTCTTATAAGAATATCTCAGCCGAAAACATAAGTCTCCCGGCCAAAAAAAAGGCGTGTGTGTGTGTGTGTGTGTGTGTGTGTGTGTGTGTGTGTGTGTGTGTGTGTGTGTGTGTGTGAGCGTGAGAGCGTGAGAGTATGAGAGTGTGTGTGAGCGTGCGTGTGGTGAGGGAGTAATTGATTTCCAAATCAGAATTCCCCGGGCGAATTACAAAAACTTATCAAGCCAAAGAACTGGACTGAACTCAAAGTGCAAAGACTGTACATGAATCCAATCCTGTCGATGTTCTACATTGAAAGTTGATGAGATTCAGTATCCATTTATATTTCAAAGATTTTCAATTATGCAATGCACCCTTTTGATAGGCGCCATGTAAAGGTCAATTTGGGCTTCACACATTGAAGGTTTGAGTAATTCATTTACTGTGGCACAGTCATTTTTCTTACTTGCAGCAGAACGAATGAGGACTAATGTGGTCTGCCTGCAGTGTGTTGCAAATTCTGATTTGTGTGCTCGTGTTTTATATGAGTTTCTAAACTAGGCATTAGGCCATATTACCAAACTTTTCATTGAGTTAGAATTATGTCCAATAGAAGATACACTTTAAAGCTGTCAACATGTGACCAAAGTCCCGCACTTACGTCATGTTGAGACAACTGAGAACATGGCATCTGCTGAGGTCCAATTGAAACCTCCAGAAAAAAGCTAGTGAGTTAACCTTGAAACAATAAAAATAAAACAACAACAAAAAGATACAAGATTAAAAAAGATATATGCACTTAAAGATACACTGATTTATCCACCAATATTTTGCTGTGAAGATAGTAGTAGTAGTATTTGTCTTCGCTGCATAGTGTTTGAGGAAGTGCTTGCACTGTTTGCAAAGTAAGGTAATATTTCACTTCCTTTACAAAAAGTAGTGTACTGTTCCTTTTTGTAATTTGTTGCATCTTGTTACTTCATGGGGAACCTTGAATTTGATGGAATCAGATGGAATTTGGTTAACTCGCTTTATCTTCATAGGTGCCAATACAGAAGGTCAGTAAAAATGATTTCTACAATTCTGAGAGCTTGACCTTTAAAGTATATATTGTATGTTGTTGACATTTAAAATTATTTGGGCTATCTATCTGGTTTCATTTACAATGGTCCTCCAAAAGCAAATGGCATGCTAATTAAAAAAGAAAGGTACTTACCCTTTATTATCCCCCAGTGGTGCTACTCAGTAGAATAATGATATTGTATTGCTGAGCATCGATATAACATAACACTGTGTAACTGAGAAACTGCTGAAAAAATCCCCAAAACAATCAGTTAATCCAACCTTTATAAAGGGAGGCATCACATCATCATAATCATCATCATTGTCATCAGTGTTGTTTTGCTTCACTGTACTTCATTTCGTCTCATCAACACAATTTTGGTGACACAGTCCTCATTGTGTTTATTGTATCATCAACATTATAACTATCATCAGTTAGTTCACACTCCATCCATCCGCCATCTCAGATTGATGGGGCAGGGTGAATGAGCATTCAGCGGATGGAAGTAGGATGTCATTTTTTCTAATGTGAGAACAATTACCTGGGTGCATGATTTGATTTAGAGCAGCAAGGCAGCCGCATCCTGTGAAGCATAATGGATTTAACTAAGTAACTTCTTACAGTAATGCCCTTTCTGGAGAGCATTCAAAACCTCTATTGAATTTTTTCATCCACCCTCCATCGTTCCTCTTCCTGTATCTCTTCCTCTGTCTCTCCGCCCTTGCTTCCCCTGGTCTCATGGTGCCACTTGAATATGAAACTTGCTTGGACAGCTGCAAGACAGCGTGGAAGGTGCCACAAGAGATTGCAGAGAGAAAGGGTATATGAGATAACAGTGGTCTCGCTATGCCCTGACAGTCGCATATCTGATGTGCTGTCAATCAAATGCTAACCTACTGTGGACCCTTACTTGAGATTCACTGCATACCGCCCCTACAGAATAGCCTGATATCATACAGAATTGTCAAGTTGTTAAACTCCGTTTCCATCTTCTGTCTGCCTCTGCATGTTCTCATTTGTCCAGATCATCGTTATCCCCAAAGCAATTTCAGTCAAAAGCAACTGGACTTGGTTATTTGTCTAGGAAGACGTTTCACCTTTCATCCAAGAGGCTTCATCAGTCTGACCAGACTGGGACTGGTCCAACTATCTGGTGTGAAGATCCAGGTATTTAACCTCTCACAAGGCCAATGATGTCACTGAAACCCTTTGTGCTCCAAGTGCCAACGACCGTCGTTAGAGTGGCAGTCGTTGATGGGAAGTAGGTTTCAAATTTGTTAATGCTCTGTTGAGTCTTAACGACAGTCGTTGGAGTCACAGGATGCCATTTATGAACAGTTGTTCTTTGAGGTTAGATTGTTGAATCGTCTGGGAAGGGATTAAAGGGCTGCATTGTAAATTGGAGATAAGTGGTGTCTCAGACGTCCTCCTCTATGATTTCCATGGGGGATCGGTTTCGATTTTCCCTAACCAATCACAAGATACTTTCTGTCGGAACTGGCTAACTCCTGATTAAGTGCTATGCTAATAGGAATGGGAGTAAAATAGTTAATCTGCACAGACTTTCTATATTCTATCCAAATCTGACATTGGGGGTTTATATATCAGAAACTGTAGTTTCATGTTACAATGCCAAGTGAATCAGGAACCCTTTTAGAACACAATAAAATAGCATTTTTAAAGTTTGAGTTTTGAGTTGATTTACATTCCAGAACATTTTGTTTTATCTTTGTGAAAACACTTATGATCAGGTAGCAGCTTGAGCTTAACAGGTTGAGGACTCAAATGCCTTGGTTCATTAACATCAATGCGGTCACTTTAGGCATCTAAGTTCAAAAAGGCATCTGAAGCCAATGGGCCACTATGAATCCACAAGATATTTTGGCAGAGCACAGTGCCTCAAGGGCTGGGTTAAAGGAGATCTTACAGTGTCACCCCATTGATTTTATACACTTCTGCCAAGACTGCAAATGCAGTGATGCAGTGATTATAACTTCAAATGCAATCGTTAACGTTCTAAGAATTTCTGATTATTACACAATTTTCTTTATTTCCCACAAATTATCCCAGTGAAAGGTTTGCAGATAATTTACAGAAGTGCAGGCAGAGAGTGCGAAGAGTGCCCTGCTCAAAATATTGTCATTTTTGTTCCCCGTGAAAAGAGTAATGTCTCAGTGGCTTTGGCTGATTAACTGTGAGAAAACATGTAGAGGTTCAAACAGTGAAACCACATGTATTGTAAAGACGTGAAGTGGTGAACCTGGAATATGAGAGAGTAGGATATCCAGCCATACTAGAGTTGTATGAATAGAAGGTGGGAAAATCTATTAAGGGATGACAGTTGTTATGGTCTGTTACAGTGTTACGGTGTCATATTGGACAATAGAGATTAAATACGACAATAGAGATGTATGCCCATCCAACTCAATAAATAGAGATTCTTTTCAGTGTGGCAATTGATAGTTCACAAGCAGAAATAGTGTGACTGAGTCATGGACGTCACCTGTTATAGCCTACTGTCATGCCAAGGTAAGATTTGCCATGTGATTCATTAGCATGGACTACGCCACAACAACATGTGATTTAAAGGTCTTGTTGAAAAACCAAGGGAAACGGTGAAGGTGTAAGAAGGATGTCTTCTGTTAGGCAGGTCTGGGAGGATGTACTGAAAGCCAGGAGGGGGAGACTCAGAGGGGGTGGTTCCCTTTCATGTGGTGAGAGGATTTTAGGCTCGCAAACAGTACTGTACCTATTATGGCACATGGGAGAGGTATGTATTGGATTGAGCAAGGGATCAGGGGAGAGGGCAAGAGAGGATAAAGCAATGTGGATATGGAGTTGCAGATGGCGGGATTGGCTAGGGATGAGATAGTAAGAAGAATGCATGAAGAGAAGGGAAAAGGAGGGTGGGTTGAAAGATTTGAGACAAACAGAACAGGTTGACCAGGTATAAGGAGGCGTGACTGGTAATAAGGGTGTGTTTGAGGTGTGGCCCTATTCCCAGAACGGACTTAAATACTTAACTTCATACTATTTGACGGTATTTAAAGTGTCAGACCACGGCACATTTCACATTATTTACAATTTTATAAATGACATTTAGGTGTAAACTTATGCAAAACAATTTGCCATCAAGAGCCTTGGTCACAATTTGCAGAAAATAATAAAATAAGGTCTCTATTGACTTGTGTGATTAAATCAACTAAAGAGTTGAAGAAACCCAAACAAAGTTTGAATACAAGAACAACAGAAACAGAAAAAGATATTCCAGTGACCTTAAACTGAATCTGTTTAGACATTTGGCTGCCCAGCATGTTAATGAAACTCAATTTGCTTTGTTTACTTAATTGAATTTCATTCAAAACACCAATCAAGGAAAAATTCAATTGACATAATGTTATGAGTTTGGCTCTGAGACATCATTTGAAACATAATGATAAATAAGGGGGAGAGAGATTTGTCGCAAGTCACTTTTGAAATAAAACAATGATTTATTTAGTGCTGAGAAATCATGATCATACATGTGGCCAGGATGAATAATAGCTGGCACCCAAGGCAAGTCACAGCCCAGCTGTGTGTGTGCCTGTGCAATGTGTTAATAATGTAGCAGAAAGTGAGACTTAATTTAAAAATTGCCACCAGTAAGAAATAATCTACTGCTTGTTTGCTGTGATTTTTGACTTCATGACAGAAAAAGGCAGGACTAACATCTGTTATACCGTACATTAAATAATTACCTATTGGTGATGGAATATGTGTTCTGAAAAATTGTTTCAGTGTGTGTGTGTGTGTGGGGGTGGGTGTGGGTTTGTGTGTGTGAGAGAGAGATTGTTTGTCAAATTCCCATCCTAAACCACAGTAGAAGCAAGGGAACAGGGAACAATTTGGGCCAACCAATGTCAAACATATCACTTGTTTTAAAACTAATGTTACAACCTGTCAATATTCTGCCTATATGGGGCCTATTCCTAAATGCATTTCTGCTTATATAAATTACAAAGCACTTTTTTCAAAACTTTTGCATGAACACAGTTAAACAATGCAGAGAAATGTGGCGTTTAATAGGGACCAAGGACCCATTTTTGCCCTGGGCCTGCCTAAAGGGTGAATCTGGCCCTGGTCCCATTAGAGTCCTCTTCTCCAGAGAAAAATATCAGGGTCTAATTAGACTGGCAGTGCAGTTGTATAACAACCATTGTTGTGATATGTTTGACTGCCAAATCAAAAGTCAACATGAAATACCTAAAACTGGCCAAGAGCTACATGGAGCAAGATTATGGTGAAAAAACATCCTGGAACGATCTGAGAAGAACATACTAAACCATAATCCCAAACCTTTTCATTATTCTTTTGTTCTTTCATAATGAGCACCTATTGAATGCAACGCTCATATTGTGTCTGACAGAGACTACTTCTGTATCTCGTTGTCTTGGTTCATCCCAATATTATGCTTCTCTCCCTCTCTCTCACTCACTCTCCCCCTCCCCCTTCTCCTGTTCCACTCTCCCTGCCTTCAAGACAGGCAAAATGTCAGAACCTCCCAAGTAAGGGGAGACATTTCATGATTTTGAACAGCTCTTTCACTGCCTTGCTCCACATGTGCCTTTTGTCCAGCCAAGTGAGTTGGACTTGAGCACAAAAAGAGGGGAGGAAAGAAAAAGAGAGCAAAATAGACATATGCAGATAAATATAAAGAAAGAGAGAGAAAGAGAACAGCCAAAAAGAAACATCAACTGTCTTTTGGATATAAAAATTCTCTGGTCTGGACCCTTATGTGTATCTCTGTTTAGGGAACGCTTTGCAAGTGTGGAGAAATGTATTTATATGTTAGTCTGTTGTCTGACGGCCAGAAACCAACCAAATATTGCAACACCTCCCCCTGCTGGATCTACTGCAGTGAGATGAGCAGATGAATAATGGAGTTGCTCTCTATATCTCTCCCTATCTCTCTCTATGTTATTCATATTCTTTCTATTCTTAAGAGAGAGTTGTCTATCTATCTATCTATCTATCTGTCTGTCTGTCTCTGTCTATCCGTTCGTCTGTCAGTCGGTTGGTCGGTCAGTCGGTTGGTCGGTCAGTCGGTTGGTCGATCTATCTATCTATCTATCTATCTATCTATCTATCTATCTATCTATCTATCTATCTATCTATCTATCTATCTATCTATCTATCTATCTATCTATCTATCTATCTATCTATCTACTGTATCTATTACACCGCTCTCCCTGTTGTTGTTTACATGGTGGGAGGGGTCAGAATGCCAGAATTGCCTGAGGGTGGAAGAATTGTCAACATTTAAGAATTAAATCAGCATAAGCTGTGTGTGTGCCTGCGTGCGTGTGTGTGTGCATGTGTGTGTGTGTGTGTGTGTGTGTGTGTGTGTCTTTGTACAGTACTTGGGGTGTTTTCCATAGTTTTCCTTAAGGATTTTGAAATGTGTGGCAGTGGGTAATCAACCACACAATCATATACTGGATCAAATAAAGATGGATATTGAATGTATTTGTCATTGTGGTGATAATGTGCGTGTGTGTGTATGTGTGTGTGTGTGTGTGTCTGTGTGTGTGTGTGTGTGTGTGTGTGTGATTGTGTGTGTGTGGCTTTGGGTTTGTGTGTGAGGGAGAGAGAGAGAGGCAAATGGGTCCATGTTCAGTATACACAGCATGCATATACACAACATGACAGAGACAGTACACAATCATTTCAAATCATACAAATGGTTTAATGTTTGAGAAGAAAATCTGCAGGGTTTTTGTGAGAGATAACTTCAGGCACACAATCATGTTATATGAAATGGTTGCCCAAAAACAACTTTATTACATCTGTATTTTATAACAGAACGACATGATTTTTCAATCTTTCCCTCTATGGCCCATTGTATCTTGAAATCTCTGAATAATTTCAAACAGAGCTGATAAAAGCTAAAAAATGATGCAATGACACGGCATTATGCTGCAAAAAACAAGAGTCTGCTGTTTCGTAAGCCTGGTGTCTGGGCACAGTATCAGACCTGAATATCGTACACAAGATTCCATTTACGCACTAATAAATCAATCTCTCTCATTTGCATAAAAACAAGTTTACTGTAATCATTGCACCTTTGTACTTTGACAGTGCAGCTTTTTTGAGCATTTGAGAGCAACGGTTTCCTTTCAAAGTTTGGCTGGAATTGTTTTTTGCGAAGCAGCAAGTTGTGTAAAATGGACAACTTTACAGCAGAAATAAACATGTTAACAGTCAGTTCATTTCCCCATTCATGACATATGTACAGGGGGGACATTTCTATTTAACTCACCCGTTCAAATTCTATTAATCCTTAAAGTTATGCATGAGTGACAGTAGGGGGCCATCATTCAGTCTGCCAGAGCTCCATCCTCTTTGCCCTAGATGGCGATGGCAATGGCGATGGCCGGGGCCACCCTCAGAAAACCATGGTTGACATCAAGGAGACTATGTACATGTTTAATACACAGCTTGTGGCTGGGGGAGCTAAGGGGCAATATTAGCTTTGAAAAAAAAGTCTAATACAATAAAATAGCGTAGTTATAATACCGTTGATATAACTAAGGTAAATGTATTTGGATCAATTATAATGCATATTCCACTGCAATAAAAAGGGGGGCAAAACTACATTGAGCTTTTTCGTTTTCTAAAGTCTTTTTTATAAACCTACTTATACTGGCTAAAACTTAGCTAACATAGGCAAATTGACTTTCGAAAAGCAACCCATCAGAACATGGGGTCATCAGAGGTTTTTCCATTAAGTCAATGTATACAATTACAATATTTATATATTTTAATTATATAAATAAGCCTTTGTTAACTTCATGTTTAAGGCTTAAGACAAAAGTAACAAATATTGTTCTGGTTCAAAACGTGAGACTTGAGTCTTTTTCCTTTCAAGTATCATGTTGTTTTTATGGCTTTGAGTCCAGGTCTCAAGACACTTCTGCTTTGTAATAAATCTACTGGTTATGTTTCCCATGTTCCCATGTAGAGTTGTCGTGTCCCTGGTAACAAGCTGCAGTGTTTACCCTACACACATTATCTTTGGACTATGCCTTGTTACAACTGCTATTTAGCCTGTTTAGAAGCCCTCTGGAGAAGAGCACCATATGTTTTGATTTGCTTCTAGTCGGATCAGGATCCATTTGCCTTCCCCACCATTTGCGTTTAACCTGCTAACTGTTGATGGATGCCTTAGCCTCCCATGCATCCCTAGAGAGGTGATGTGAGATATGTGTCGATTCAGTGTACTCAGTCTATCAAGGCTTGATTTATAGTTTAACGCACTGCAGTATAAACAGCCTACCATATACAGAACAGCAGATTGAATTAAACCATACCTCTAAATATAAAAGACTCTATGCAGGCCCCAATTAATGAAGATGCTTTTTTAGACATTGTGTGGTATAACGTGAAAATATGACAAAAAATGGAGGCAGAGAAGCATCTCCTCCTCAAATCTTGATTTCTTTAGATGATTCCCTTCATAATTGCATTACAAAAGCAGGATGTATCTTAACCATACATCTAATCAATGTTTCACCCTGTGCTTCCTCAGTCACACACCATGTTATCCTGTAAGTTCTTTATTGATTTATGCCCCTGAGACTGGAAAAGCACTGGCCTCGAGAGGAAATCATATTTTGTATCTGTACAAGCCAATACATTTATTAAGGTTACAGCCAGCACTGTGTCATACTTTCAAGAAGTCAGTTTTGCAGGGTTATCCCCAGTGGAGAACAGGGCAAACCCCTTTCAGAAAGTCTACAGTGCAATTATCTTGAATAAGAAAATGTGATAGGAAGTAAAAAGAAAAATCTTATGATCTTGTGATTGCATTCAATACAACGTGTGCCTGATGAAAGGCTAGTTTTCCTCCCAGAATAGATGTTTTTCAAAGGGGCATGTCATGGAAACAAGATATGATTGAATGGCAATGTGTGGCTGAGCAGAAGTGAGCTTTATAGTCTTTTGAACTACAGAGCTTGTTAGTGATATGCATAGCACTATTGGTTTTGACAACGAACATCCGAAGGCCTTGGGGAGAGAAAAAAAAATTGGGAAGGATGGGTGCAGATGGAGAGAAAGAGAAGAAAAAAAGAAGGTTAAAAGAATAATACAAGAGAAGATTGAACACAAGTGATCCCTTCTGAATCCCTGAAGAGGGAATCCGTGTAAGATGAACCATAACCAGGTGATGCTTGCCCTGACCATGGTAAATGTGGGTTTACACATGTGATTTATAGCAGTGAAAAGGAGAGAAACACTGCCCTAGGTGGGACTCACACAAGCCCACACACAAATGCACACACAAATGTGCATGAAGCACATATGAGCACAGTATGTGCAAACAGAAAATGCTCAACAGAAACAAAATCACACTGGCCAAGGTGAAGCTATAAATCTATTATGGTTGCCAGCTTTATACGTACCTGTGGCCAAATGTGTGTGTGCCTGGGTCAATACGGAACTCGCCTACTGGAGCTTACATTAATACAAGACAGCTGACAGCACACACATCCTGATAATACCCTGTAAAGAAAGTAGTTTTCAAGCAACAAAAAGTTCCAAGTAGCCTTTCACTGAGCCATGCAAACACATTGTCCAGATTGCATCCAAGAGTATTTATGCTTTGACCTTCAAGAATTAGGCAGTGTTTACTGACTGTGTAGCCAACTAGCTTACTGCAGCAAAACTGAAGCCAGGGCCATTGTTTGGAATAAAATAATTTAAAATCGCAAACAGGTCGAATTTGTTCCACATAAATCCAGTTGTATTGCTACAAAAAGTGGATTGTATGTGCTGCAGATATGGTCATTCAATCCACAAGCACCACCTCACTGTTGAACAAAAAAGTGCACTGTGAATAGAAATTATACCCACACACTGTGAGTGTACCTATTTAGATGGTGAAACTTTAAAGATTCTGCATACCACAGTTATTAAAGTTCATTATTTCATGAGAGCAAAACTAATTGTGTTTTAGCAGTGGTCCAAAAATAACAAGGGGCTCATATGCCTCTATAATGTACTCTATCTGTGACTCTATTAACTGGTAGAGTTGAAGTGGTGTGTCTGTAAGCAGTCAGAAAACTAGTTAATACCACATTAAAGCCCTCACTTGCAATTTAATGGAACAGGATGCATTTGGCGATGTAAGCAAAATAAATTATCCCTCTGTTGTCTGGTATTAAATATAACCACGGATTGCAACAAGCTTAAGAAGACTCTCAATTCACGATGCTTGGCTGGCAAGTGGAGAGCGCACACAAATGTAAGCCAATGATGGTAAAACAGAAACTTTTAATTATGTTACATAACTGCCATTATATAAGGTAACCCTACAGACTAAGCGGAATGTGTATCCCATTGAAATGAAAAAGGAAAGCAATTTGTAGATGACAAATCAGCTTTTGTCTTATTAAAGTCCAGCATACATATTTAGAGGTGGTGGAGGAGGATGTAGTTTGTGACATGAAAGAGGCAGATGTATAATTCAAAGAATGACGAGAGGAAAAAAAGGAAGATACTAGCACAGGATACAATCAACCCTAAACGCTAATTACAATATATTTTCAGAATTGTTGAAATGTTGAATTGGTATCATATTTCAAGTTCATTTCTAATACAGCATGTTTACATGTTGAAAAATTATTTTCCTCATACTGTCTGTCTGAATATACCTGTGTTTACCCTGTGTCTGAAAAGCTCAGTTTTAGCGCCTGACTCTTGAAGCTCCCCTCCTGAAAAAGTCCAGTCTGCTCTGATTGGTCAGCATTTCTGCGCTCCCAGCATGTCTGCACCACCATTGCAGCCGGGGAATGACTGTCAGAATGACAGCCCAACGACACTGTAGCTGCACTTTCTACCTATATATAGTATAGTTGAGACACAACCGTACAATAGTCTCCAACATTTTGATACTTTCACAGTATTTATATTGCACCACGACCTATTTTATAAAAAAGAGATAATTGTGGAAATCTCGCTTTTTACAATATGGGACCTTTAAACACACACAATTTATCGCCCCTGCCAAAAAGATAAAGGAAACAGTGGAAGGGGAGGAGAATGTCATCTGAAATGGGCAGCCAATGGCAGGCTTTATCCCAACAGTCTTCATCCAGTGAGTTAGATTATATCTGATACTATACAAATGGTCCCACGCTCCCTGCTCTCTGTTCTCCAACTCCTGATTGTTTCCTGGCTTTTCTGTGCCCTTCTCAAGTCATTGTTATCCTTTTTTCCTTCTTTTTCTCTCTACCGCCTCCTCCCATATCACTACATTCGCTTCCACAATCCCTAACTTCTTTAACTTTATTTTGTTGTCATTCTATATTCTTTTCTACGCTTACTTTTCCTCACTCGTACTTCATTCTCTGACACTTACAGCCTCTGGACCCTCTGTCCCCGCATCACTGTTTGTTGTTGCCCCCCCCGTTTGCACTTTCCCCTCCTCCGACCCTTCTACCTCATCTTCATCCTCCTTCATCTCCTATTCTTTCAGTTCAACTTTAGTTACTCCTGCTCTCTGTCTGTCATACCTCATTTCAGCCTTGGCACGAGTTCGCTTCTTCTGGAGAGCAGAGCAGGAGAACATCAACTGCTGTCAAAATTGATGGGATGGTTGAATCGGAGATCAATGGTTCAGTGGTCAGGCTGACCCTGGGTGTCAACTTAAAAGCAATGAGAAAGACAAGGAGAGAGACAAAAACAAACAGGAAGACACAACTGTGGAGACAAGGTATATACAATATTTCGTTCTAATCCTAGAAAATAAATTTAAGTGTGAATGAAAGAAAGGGAGAAGACAAAAGATGTTTGTGTTCTATAAGAGCTATGGGAGGAAAGATAATATGGCGATGATATCATGATGGCCTAGAGAATATGCCCCATTCTCATCCTGACCGTATCCAAGTCTTTCCTCCGGACTAACGAATCTTGCCCTTGGCTGCTTCCACCATCATTAGCTGATGCCCAGTATACTGCAGGATTCAGAACAAGATTTAACGACTAGCTCATTTAGATAAACCTGTCACTGTGGTGGCTCTGCAAATCTTGTTTTATATGACTAACATTACCCCTAATGCAAAGAACAGCTCATGGGCTAGTCTGCATAGCTCCGATTCCAAGAGCTGGCCTGACCAAGTTTAGCAAGTCATTTTCTACGTTCTCTGCAAGATTATGGCTCTAAATGGCAACATCCCCCAAGAGGGACTTTCTTTTTTATAGTATTTGCATTTAAGCATATTTGAGGTTGATACTGTCATCATAAGGGGCTGCTTTATGTCTTGGTAATTTTTGGAAATGACTTGCAGTGAAGCAGAACCCCACAGGGAAATGGCACAGTCGTTCAGTGAAATTGAAATAAACAAAGCTCAGTTCTGGAGTTCAGTTTGCGGTTGAATGTCATGGGCAGAAAAAAACTGATGTGATAACTTCACCTCTCACATTGTAGAACTGTTGCTTTTACTTGGTGAAGCACTTCCTTTTGTAGTAATACCTGCGGAAGAGAGTTGGTGACAGCAATTTATTCTCACTGCAGCAATGCAGATATGCATTTTTTTGGGTGCCATATGTCCTTGTATTAAAAAAAACAACCTAATTACAGAGAAGTTTTTTGTCCATTTGCTAAAATATTTACTAAACAATATTTTTATATGGATGCTCAACTCTCCCTAACTTTACCATTCTGGTTCCTTTCACAACCCCCAACACAACCTGTGGTCAAATGATTGATAACTAACCAATGATAGTTTGAACATGCGTCTTGAAAGTTCATCTTTCAAACCTCTCAACACAAAACTGCTAAGAATTTTGAATCATTTTGTCAAAACTCCACAAATCTCTCGCAAAATCAAGCACAAACCATGTTTTTTTTCTTCTCAAAACTGATTGTTTTAACTGAATCGATACACACTGCTTTCACATAAAGATATCTTACAGAGCATCAAATAAGCACTGGTGTGATCAATTTAAAACACTTCCATCAAAGTACTGTTCATTGGCCTATATGTTTTGGCTTCATTGTGTTGTCTTCCAAAGGATGATTGGGAAAAGACAGACAGCAGGCATTGGAAGAGATATTGAAGCAAAGGGATGGACAAACGAGTAAGCAGGAAGAGAACTAATGGGAATCCCAGGTGATGTGAGTCCATGTGCCAACTGCTTAACAATTTAGAGGCTGGAGAATTGGACGTGGCAGAAGGTACTTTGGATGAGTGTGAAAAAAGAGAGCCGAGAGTGACTCGAGAGCCGCCATCATCCCCATGCGAGACTGTAAACGTCCATGAGAAATACAGATTTACATTTCATTGCAGTCTTTTTTATTCGGAGCACAGTAATAAGCTAATTGCTGCAATATTTTTCCTCTCTTCATTTACAAAAAATAGTTAAGAATGACTATGCAATAGCTGGCCATTGTATAAGATATACCCCACCAAAAACCTATCCTTTTAGTTACAAATACCCACGGCTAGGTAGTTCTGAGAAATGTGCAGCTTATGCCTTTGCAGAAGTCATCAGCTTTTTTCCGCTACAATTCACCAGTCACAATAGCTCCCAATAGCCACTGAGATCCAAAGCACAGTGGTTCTGAGTTGGATTATCTTTTGGTAAGAAGGGTGATCACTGGTAAGCATTTTTCTGATGTGCTTGTTTTGTTGAGCTATTTGTTGAGCTAGGTTTTGGCATAGCTGCAAGCTTTTATGTATAATGAAAGGAAAGGTTGAATATCCTTTATTCCTGCAAAACACGATTCATGGACAGGCTGTTCAATGTGCCTCTAAATGGAGTTCCCAGGGAAACCAGGAGACGGTGAGAAGGACTGTCTTTTCTTAAAAGGGAAAGGAGGGTTTGTACTTGGTACTTTGTACGATGGCCATCCATACAATGCTATTGTTGAATTCAAATATGTGTCTAAAAACACAGATCAAGAGAAAACACAATTTATGCATTAAAGGCAGAAACAATTGGAGGACAATTCATACTGCGCCTAAGACTGAGTGGGACATGTCCCCATGCCACCCCCTCCCCTCCCCCCATCCAAATCTATGCCTATGAGGGAAAAAGTGACAGACAGAGAGAGAAAGAGAAAAAGCCTCTTCTCTCCGCTCTTCTGCCAGCGAGAGGCAGCTTTATTACATAACAGTCTCAGGGCTTGGCAGCTCACATGCTTTTAAGGAAGAAGCACACGTTCCTCTGCACCTGAAATCTCATGGCAGGGTGGGAGAAGATGGGGATGAGGTGGAGGCTTGAGAGCAGAGGCGGCAAGAGAAGAAGAGTGAGACGAAAAGCAATGAGGAACAGAAAGGCATCAGCCAATTATCGTTACTCACACTGATTACAACTACTGCTGCCGGCACTAATAGTAATGCTTTAACATGTTATACATTTGCTTTAATAAATGCTTTTTTTTATTGTGGAGAACTCTTTGGCTATAAAATGAGGGGTAGAAAGGAAATTTTGTTTTAAGTTTCAAGTTATTTATTGTCATATACACAATTACAGAGAGCGGTTGTTGGCAATGAAAATCCTAGATTTCAGGCTCCCTGCAACAATGCTCATTAAATATGTATAAAATGAAAAGCATGCAAATAAAAAAACGTGAATCTAAGATATTAAATAGTCAATTTAAAATATAGGGATAAAATAGAACATAAAATGAAAAATAAATTATATTTGTGGTAGACAGTAATTGTAAAATGAAAAACTGTAATGCATACAGGGATGTAGAAAACTTTCCAATAGCCTCTATGTCTGCAACAACAGAACCACAACAGCAGATTGTTTGAAATCCACAAATAATAAAAAAAAGAAACATCCAAATTCATTGTTAGATTATCAAAGGAAAAAGGCCTCGCAACAGTGTTTGACTGCAGATAAGAACAACCTACATACTGTATATGTAGTTAGAAGAATAAAACAGATTAAAACAAAGCAATTGAAGACTAGAGTTTGATTTAAAATAAAATACAGTGATGCAACATGGTGAGGTTGGAAAAATGAATGATTTAAGAGGGTTAGCAGCTCCGTGAGGCTGTCATTTTTTTTTACAGCGGTTCTTTGAACTAAATGCTAATATCAGAATGCTAACAATGCTCACATGCTGATGTAAATCAGGTATAATGTTTACCATTTCCACCATGTTTGTTCAGCATATTAGCATTCTAATATTTGCTTATTGGGACTACACACAAATTACAGCAGAAGCTGATGGGAATTTACCCACTCCAGTTAGTTTGTCTGTTTTTCTGCATATTTGTCTGGATAACGGAAAATATATTGGCACAATTTCTATGAAACTTGGGGGACGGATGTAGCACGGTCCAAAGAAGAACCCGTTACATTTATGGAGCGGATTCTTATCTATATATCTATATTGAATAAATCATTTTCACATTTGTTAACAATGCGAGATCAGACATTTGGCATTGGTGGATGTCTTCTAGTTATTCAAGCATTTATTCATAAACCAAGGTGTTGAAGTAATCAAATCAAATGAATCTATTTCATAGAATCCAATGTATTTAACATTTCACACATGAAACTTTAACCTGCTGGTGGTGCTAGAGGTAAAGTCAGGGTCACCCCAGTCAAAGGGTAACAAATGTCCATCCAAATTTTTATGGAAATCCATCAAATAGTGGTTGAGATATTTCAGTCTGGACCAAAATGTTCGACTGATTGATTGGCTGACAATTCCATCCCTAGAACTAGACAAAAAACAACAACAACAACAACAACCAGAAATGACATTAACTTTGGATCAAATATTTTCAAACCCCCTAGAAAATACAGTAGATTGGCTATTTTAAATGGGCCAATTGTCATTATTTGACTCATAAGTTACTCTCAGTTCCTCATCATTTGCTTTTGAAATGTAATGCTTTTGAGTCCTAATACACACCCATAAACCACCTACGTATAAACCCTGCCCTGGCATGTTTTAATGTTCTGGCTCTCCGGAGTCATTCAGGGTACTTTTTTCCCTAATGGCTCTGTTATTTTGTGTAAATGCAGCTATTGACTAATACTCATACCATATGTTGCTAAACAAAGCCTGTTCGTTTATTATTTTATAATCCTTCATGTATCCAGTTAAACATTTCCAGCAAAGCTCTTATTGAAATATACTGTACACACATTACATATTAAATATTATGTGTAAACTGACACCCATTCTGAAATTGATACATCTTTAAAAACATATGCCACATTTATACTACTTTTAGTCTTTGTCCAGTAATCCATAGCACAAGGACAGAGTTATAGCCGGGGCTTTCATTTGTTTTCTTTTTATTTAAAGACTAATGCAGAGAATCAGATTCTACAGGGCCATATCATAACCAAAAGAAACAAAAGAATACATTTACAGAAGGTTCACCATTTCATCTACATCCATCAGAACCCTTTGTCAACATAATTGGACTACCAACACATTCCAGTGTACTGTATGTGGGTATATGTGTTTGTGTGCATTTTGAAAGTGTGTGTGTATTTGTCGATGTCCATATGTATACAGTCTCATTCTAATTTCTCTTACCCTAATCAACTTTTGTGCTTTAGAAAAGTATTATTTTTTTTTACATTTCAGTGAAAATCAGAACATATTTTGCTTGATAAAAATACAAGAAAAACTCCAGTAGGTATCTAGGAATAACCAAAGACTCAGTGTTGAAAAGCTAGTGCTGCTGAGAACTGCAGTGGACCTTGCATCAAACATAATGAAACAAATGACCGATGTGCCTACACATGTGTGTGAAATGTGATATTTACATGTATGTTCTGCATATGTGTGAAGGTAAAAGTTGGAAGCTCATGATTGCACTGTGCCTCATATTTCACATTCCGTCTCTGGAGCATTTAGTGTATCAAAACCAAACCTGGCTCAAAAATATTTGTAAATAATCTTTAGCATTTGTTTGATCCTGCTTGGAGTACAAGATAGGGGCTCAGCAAAGATATTCCAAACAGATTTTTTTTTTTTACAAAATTAACTTTTACTCTGTCAAAGTCAAAACTCTCTGGCACTCCCTGTAATATCATTGAGCTTTGGAAAGCAAAAGATACACAAAACGATTCATTTAGCAAAGTAAGATTTTCACCGTCCTCCATTTTTGTAATGACAAACAAGCTCAAGAAATGAACATAAATATCATGAACAAGCAGATCTTGTTACAGTTTTGCTCCTGTTTTTTTCAGTTCAATCACTTTATTGCATGTCTCTGGAGAAAAAGTGCAATCAACAATGAAATCCATTTTCCCTTCAACCACCGACAAATCCAAAGCGCAAACAAAAGAGATAATCCACTGTTTTCTTTGATGTCACCCTGTTTAGCCACGGTTGAAAGAAAAAAAAGCTAGTGGGTGCGCAGCTGATATAAAAGCTAAGCTTTTTTTTTTATAATAACTTGTAAATCTGAAACACAATGATCAGGGAGAGAAGGTCAATGATGTGGTTCAAAGCTGTCCTTGCATAGCATGAAGCTGACTACATAAATGTAATGTTATTGTTTTTCTAAATGTGCAAAATGCATAACAATAGGTTGATAATACAAACAATATTCATCATCTTAGCTAATATCTTCATTAATAGAATCAAATACTGTATGCATTATGTATTTTACATATGTATATATTTTTTTCTTCATGATAATAAACATACATACAATAGTTTAGAATTCAAATATCTTTATACAACTCTTCACCCTGAACTCTGCAGTTCCTTGACCCTCTTCTTGTAGGTTAAGTGGCTGTTAACAGTAGACCGCTTGCATATGCTTGCAAAGACATCTGCCATTAGGGGATAGGTTCCGCATTCGTCATAATGGTAATGCAAATAATAACAATAGCAACAACCACCAATCTCTTTTTTGTTTCCCTCTGGCAATAGTTTGATCTCTTCACCCCAATGCACAAACACACAGAGAATTCTGCAGGGCTCTTACATGCTTTTTAGCCTGTTCAGTGCCCTGTAAAACATATTCAAAAAGCACATCCAGAACCCATAATGCAATGCAATGCTCTCCCACTCCCTGACAAGAAATGTTGAGATTTTTTTTGAAACAAGGTTAAAGTGGGAGCAAAAGGCTTCATTACCCAAGATGGACACACAATGTGATGCCTGTTATCTGTGACCAGATCTAAATCATTCCTAGATTTCCATGTATATCGATAAAGTAGAGAGGGGTCAGTGTAAAGCTACAATGGATATAACCCCCAGACTGAGTGTCAGGTTCAGGTCCTAAGAAAAGCCCTTGCTAATAAATATTGCTACATAAACATAATTTAAAATGGACTGTTCAGAAACCTCAACGTGCCACATCAGAGAAGAAGCATGTCCTTAAAAGGATTTTTTTTTGTATAAGTTAAAAGAAAAAAGAGCAAGCAATGTTCAAGACAAAAACAAAAGCATTCTTTTTCACATTTGCGTTAGTTTCTGTTGTTTTTTTTATCGGAAGAGGGATTGACATCATGCTACAAAAATATATTCATCTTCGTTACTATCGTGGAACTACAAGACGAGTCGTCTGTGCGAAACACAGCACCGGCTAAAGCAAGATTACAGTACCACTTCAACTTTCCTTTCTCTTTTTGTCTCTCTCTGTCTCTGTCTCTGTCTCTCGCTGTTGCTCACCAACAAGCAGCAACAAATGAGTCCAAACGGGCATGTGATACTGAAGGCAGTGTAGCTGGTACTTTCTGAGTGTTATGTCTCAATTTTCAACTGAAAGGCGAGGGGGACTGTGGCAAACAGGGTCAAAGGGACACAGTGGGATGGAAAATACAGACGCGCCATCAATCAACAAAGTAGTAGCCATCACAGCTTCAACTCTGAAAATGAAAAAGGCACTTCCTTCTCAATGTGCCCCACCTGTCTTTAAGGGATGCCAACTGTACTTTGCTATGAATGGCGTTTTGGTAATCGAGGCCCCATCATAAATGCAACAAACAAAATAATTACATAATCAGTGTTTTAATTCTAAATGTCATATGCATTCCAGGATTCCAGATGATTTTTTTTACATTCTTACTCACAACTAGCCAATCTTAAATTTCACCTTAGATGTTGTTGTTGCTGTTGTTGCTCTCACACAGTTGAATAATATTTTACTTCGGTGTGAAAGAAGCTTTGAATGGAACGCAAACGTGGCGGAAAACAGTCACTTAAGCGTGAATTAGAATGGTTTGTATTCTTTTTGTAGAAATTATCATAAACGGAAAAAAACAAAGAAATAAAATTAAAATAGGTTTACTTTACCATGTATTCAGTAAACATACCCTTTAGTTACACTTTGCAAAGCTTAAACATAATATTGACATCTCTAACACTTGATAATATTTACAACGCTGTGAATGGAAATTAATATTGTCAATGCTGAGCACAGAGATGATTGAATTTTTGTATTTTGTATCCCTAAATAAATGGTGTGTCCACTGAGACATGTTTTATTGCTATTGCAGAAACCCTAACATATTTTGAAGAATGACATAATTAATCTCGTAAATTATCTACAGAGGATTGAAATTTTTTGACAGAGAATGAGCGTAGCGTTTTTGCTGCTGATATTAAATAAAGTAAGCTATCAGTTAATGTTGATCTGTACTTTGAACAAATAAATATAAATAATGATGCCCTGCCCATGCATATACACAAGTGCCTTTTTCCGTGTCTGTGATTCCATGTTTAAATAAAAAAGAAAAAAAAGAAAATAAGAAAAAAAACATAGAAACAAAAGCCCCTTAACAAGTGTGGGCTATGTGCAGTCGTAGAATAGCATTCTCTTGGCAATATATTTATAGTAGCATTGTCTTAGTAGCATCACCCGAGACCTGAACAACACCCTTTCAAAAGTCTGTATCGTTATCTTTCTGGTTTTTTCCTCTATTTTGTTTTTTCAAAATTTCTGAACTTTAGGTAAACATAGAAGCAATGCAACAACTGGGAATTCAAACCAGCATGGACACCATGTTTGTCTGAAAATAAAAAGAAACACCTTTAGGAGGAATCAGAAAGAAAAATAAATAAATTACAAGTATAATTTTAAAGGAATGAAACATGGATTAGTGTGGACCCATCCCCTGCAATTTGGGCTTCTTATTCAAGTAGGTTGCCCAGTAGACCAAGTTAAAGGTTCCAAAGAGCAGAGGGAAGGCTATTCTGGCAATCCTGTCTATCTTGCTCACACTGTTAAAGGTCTTCTTGGCCTCTGGAGGCTTGGGCTTTGGCTCCTCCTTGGGCTCAGTTGGGGGTGGTGGGGCGCTTTTGGCAATAGTGGCCAATCCAGGGTCCCTGGCAATATTGGGGGCGAAGGCTGTTGCAGTGGCAGCTGGGTAGGCTGTAGTGTTGTTCTTCTTGAGGAGTGACTCCTTCTTCTTCTTTTGCTGATTTTGTTTGTTGGGTAAAATATTGGAAAAAAAAGTAAAACGGATAAAGTTCAGAATCTTTAAAGGTGCATTTTATATATTTTTGCACAATAACTGATATGAATGTCATTCATCAGCCTGGTGAATATTCAGTTAGAATATGGATATTCAGTTCATAAATATTAATTTCTCACATATGCTCTTACATATTTCCAAATAAAAGCCTAAAACTCAGCAATCTAAAAATTACTACTGGGCTCTAATTTTTTGAAACTCTGGAAATAACAGAGATGATGATATATGATGCTGCCAACTGCATCATAGATGCAAGTGGAGCAGAAAGCACAAGATGAACACTAAACTATTAATGTTCATGTCATGTTACTCAAATTGCATTATTTTATGAGATAAGCTGGCGACAACAGCTAAATGCTCCCTGCCTGGCCTGGCTCTCTCAACAGTTAAGTGCTAGCTGTCCGGCTGCAAAAATGAATGACTCTTTGAAACGTAAGTGCATATGATGACCCTGATGACGGGTCTTTGCTTTCCTAGAAAGATGGATTTCTTCTTTAGGAGTATAAGTGATATTAAAAAATGGCCTTTAAATACCTTCTCTGGCACCACACTTTTTCCATCCCAGGCGTAACCCCTCTTGGTGAAGTAGTTGACTGTGGCAAACTCAATGAGGGCTGAGAAGACAAAGGCATAGCAGACAGCGATGAACCAGTCCATAGCTGTGGCATAGGCCACTTTAGGGAGAGAGTTCCTGGCGCTGATACTGAGTGTGGTCATGGTCAGGACAGTGGTCACACCTGCAGAGAGACGAGATAAAATGTGAAATCTGACCCAATCTCAGTTGCTAGGATTACTCATTTGTTTACCAGAAATGTATGAAAATATCAATCTGCCTGCATTCATTTCATAAATAAGACTAGTCCAGAATGGAAGTGTTCTGGCACGACTGTAAATGTACTTTTATAGTTTGACATTGTGCATGAAACAGTAAATTCTATATATGGACTGCATTTGCTAAAATGGAACAATCTTTGGATAACATCATACAAGGACTGTGCAGGGTAAGTTTTTCTTTTTTTCTTAAATCAAATGAGCAAGTTGTTCATTCACATTAATCTATGTGAGCAGCAGATACAGACTTGCAGCTTGTGCTTTTAATAGACTCTGAGAGGTAGAGATTTCCACGGATGCAGCTGGAAGATGCAGTTGGCCTCAGAGTTACTGCTGCTGACTAATACCAGACAAAATAGGCTTTCTCACGGCACGAAAAAGCATACATTAAGACAGGGGATGCATGTTTTTTAAACAAAGTGCCCCATATTACTGTAAGGAGTGCATATCAAACCTGGAATACCAAATCGCTACTACCACAATATCAGTTATTGAAAGATGAGACACTGCGTGGAGAGGGAGCGGAACTGGGTCAGAGCATATCTGACGATGGAGGGCTCATCGCAGAACAGCCTACTGCAGATGTTTACACACCAAATAACATCAGCCCAAGTAGCAATCAGTTCACTGATTCAGCCTGGGCTTCCATGAAGGGAGCTAAAGAACAGCTGGAATTATAAAATATGTAGAGAGGATCCTCCCACACATGTGGGGAGAGGTGTTTATGTGAAAACACACTTGTACATGATACCCCCCCCCCCCCCCACACACACACACACACACACATGCACATGTTTAAAAAATCCACAGTCATAAATATCCACTTTTCAAAATCCTCTGTAAGGTTTATTTTTAACTTCAAAAGATGATAATCTCATGTGAGTGGCCTTTTTAGAAATTGTTTCTTAATGCTGAGCAAACATTGTGTCTTCTTATGCAACTACACAGCGAAGCATCCTTCAGCCAGTTACTGTATATAGACTAATGTACCATCAATCACACAGTACATCTCCAGCCTCTTTTTGCAACTGTGGGTAGTTGTTTCATGTTAACCTAAAAAATAATTAAAGACCTCTACTAAAACTGCTAAATGAATGTTAATTGGTCCTTCACATGAGCTATTTTATAGCCACCTTTGGCTTTATAATTTTTATTTTCAAATCTATAAAGTGAGTTCAGAAGGAAAAAAAGTAATAACAAGCTCCATGATATGGATGATTGACAGATGTCAAAGAAAGTTTTAGGGAAGTACTGTAATATTTTCTCAACACAATCACCAGAATTAAAAAAAAGACTGTTAAATCAACACCTGTTTTTTTTTACACAGTCTGAAGAGAAAGCAACATTATAATGTACAATGTTCCTGTTTTTGTAATCGCCACAAGCTGCAAAAGCAGCTGGTACCAAGTTATTACATGTGTCCTGAAATGTTATTTCAGAAATATGAATACTTCTCCTTCTTTCTCCTCGGTTATGATGAAGTGTTAAGTGATGAATCACAGTCTCCTCATCCTCCCACCCTCTTTTCACATGCTTTTGGCATTACTGAGTTGGTGCTGTGACATGAAGCATAAAGGCTGATTGTTATGTTCTCATTAGTCAGAGCCAAATGAATGATTGGTCATTAGCCATAACTAAACAAGACACCTCTGATGGATTTACTGGATGAGCACAGGTACACGGGATGTGTGGTCGTACATCTCTGGTGTTAATTATGGCTCCAAAGGGACAAACAAATAAGTAGGTCAGAATTATTTAGTCTGATGTAATTTATGTCAGAATGTGTTCCTGAGCTTTTATTGCGTGTTCTGTTATCAAATGTCACAGATAGAAATTTTGTTTAATTCGATTTTAAGAGGACATATATGAATAACAAACAGTAACACCTGCCTCATCATCACACATGCCGTATTTGCATTCTGCATGAGCATAACTGAGATATGATCCACATATGACCATGTTCTGCACTGCACCCACCGTTAAGTAGGGCATTGAATGGTTTGTTGATATACTGTTGTGGGAATGCATGGCAGCCGGAGATATGAAAATATGAAATGATGCTTAGTCACATTCATACCAGATTTTCATACCCTCCATCTCAACCCAGAATTATGCTCATATATAGCTAATTTGTATTAGCTATACAACATTTTGAGGGAATGTATGCTCCATTTTGAAGGAACATGTATATGTACCAAAATATGCATATTAAAATATGAAAATATTCACTGATCAAATATGTCATTTGTTTTCCCTTAATGAATACAAAACAAAACACACAGTACTCAAACCTAAATTAGGTGCTAGATGGATAACAGTCTAATGCAGTGATCGGGTCACATTTGGTTCCCCTAAAGTGTATGCTCAAGATTTGACTTTGGTAATAATTGTTATGTAAAGACATCTATAAAAAAAATTGCCTTTAGGTTTAGTGTAAACCTGTGGTGTTGGTCATACTAAATAAACAGTGAGTGCATTGGAACTAAACTCAACCAGTTTACCTAAATTGCTGCAAATTATTTTCCTGCAATTTGTAGAATAAACACATGCCATTCATTTCATATAGCTGTAATTTGACTGGAAGCACCAGCTGTGTCATAGACTAAATAATTTTAGGTTTGAGAACAGTGTCTTGAGATTTCCAGTGGAGTGTAAGTCTAACAACAAGGTGTCACTGCTTATGAGTTGGGTGCCAGAACATTCTCCGTTGGAGAGCGGCCAGTGCAAATGGATTTGCCAGCAATCATGTGTGCTCATGGCCTCAGCAGGTGCTGGAGAATAAAAGCACAGCAACCTCAAATCCACTGTTTCTGTACTAAGGGCTACAGAGGTAAGATGGAGTGAAGAAAGATTAATAAGGGGATATCTGTTATTGGAAACAACTAGATAACCCAAACACCTGTGGGAGGGGAAAAGGCCTTTACACATATTTAGAGATTGGTGGGGATAAAGGCGGGCAAGGGAAGGTGAATAGAAAGATGGGTGGAAACAGAGTGGTGTCAGTCTATGAGGTTTTCCAGTAAATCAGTTAATTTTGCGGGGGAGGAGGAGCGCAGCATCACTGGGTATTACATAAGTCCTCACAAAAGCGCCCGATGCTTGGAATCATATATACTCCACTGTGTTTGACAAGCTCTGTTGTCATGGAAACAAGTCTTCCAATTTCTCCTACATCTTAATCCGACAAGAAAAAAAAAAAGGAAAAAAGGGTGTTAAAATTTGAAATGATGCAGGACTCGTTAAACATTGGCTTGCTTTGTCACTCGCTTGTGTCTTTGTTAACAGTAGTCTGCATGCATGTACTGTATGTAAAGGTGTGTGTGTGTGTGTGTGTGTGTGTGTGTGTGTGTGTGTGTGTGTGTGTGGGGTTGTGCTAACAAGGTCAGCTATGCGTTTCCCACCTCCAGGAAGAACAGTTCCCCATTGTGTCTGTTTAGTGTTCAGCCTAGAACACTAGCAAGTTGATTCATTAGAACATGACTCCAGAGCTGATTTTGAATGACTTGACCTGTTGTAACTAACAGACTTGAAGCTTTGAAGGCTTTTAATGAACAAAGTCACTGATCTGGAAAGTTCTAACTTGATTAATAGTCGTCTAACTCAATTCTTGAGAGTCCCTTCCACTCACTTTAGCTCAGTGTGCACAAGCACTGATACTTGATTTATATGATACATATCTTCTATCTACAAGGTTTTTGCAGACTCACTTTCAAATACACAAATACAGGGAAAATGGCAATATACAAAGAAAGATGGAGGAAGAAAGCACATTCGGGGAAACAAAATTAGAAATGTAAGGTGTTGAATGGTAAAGGTCACATAGACAAGGTGGCAAGGCTATCACTCCTGTCTCAGGCAAACAGTCCAAATGTGCATTTTTTCAGAATGTGGGGCAGATAATGTCCTTTTGGTTAATAGGTTTCTGACACAGGAAGGTAAAGCTTATAGAATTGTGATTTATTATCTGTCAGGGTAATCAGTCTGATAGACATTTAGGGTGCACTCACACTGTCCATCCTTGCCCAAGCACGTTTCACGGGTAAAGTCTAGTTCGATTGACCAGTGTGAGTGCAACTGTACCGCGTCTAGGCGCGGTACGCTTGCCAGCCACAGCCCGTTTGGGAGAGGTGGGCTTTTGTACAGCATGTTTGCACATGTATGAGCACGAGCGTGCGCACGTGTACGAGCACGAGGCCTACGCCGGTTCTGACGTCATTTTATGTGTGTCTGTTCAGACATAGAAAAAAGAAGGAGAGACCATGCGCGGACATTTAATACAATGGTGGTGAAAGGTTCATGTTGGTGTGCTGCGGAGGTGGAGTGTTTACTGCAGATTTGGTCAAATGAAAATATTCAAAAACAGTCGACAAGATGCACAAAAACTCCGAGGTCTATGGAAAGATTTGTAAACAAAGCGACGCATCGCGATGACGTCAATCAATGTGTTTGACGTGTTACGGCGTGATGACGTATAGGCAGCAAGAAGCATTCCGCCGAGGCCCAGGTAGTGTGAGTACAGACGGGCCTGCGGCGCGGTGGGAGAGGGAGGGGGGGACAAGTACCCTAAAGCACGGGACACAGTATGGATGGACAGTAAATTAACAGGCATTTTGTTTGTCCCTTAAGGTCAGACGTTTTTTCTGCATTAGGTGCAAAGTCATTGTTTTTTAATTATTATTGATTTGTCTCACAATTTATTGTTGTACTCTGTCAGTTCCAACTCAAACACTTGATTGACAACCCTTGAAAGAAAGGCTTCAACTAATATGAGCAATCTCAAACCAGTGAGTAAAATACACTGCCCCGCTATTGGATAGCAGCCAAACCACAGATCTCAAATCTCTGTGGTGCAAAATGTGAGCCTTCAGGAAAATGGCTGCTTCTCTCTCTCTCTCTCTCTCTCTCTCTCTCTCTCTCTCTCTCTCTCTCTCTCTCTCTCTCTCTCTCTCTCTCTCTCTCTCTCTCTCTCTCTCTCTCTCTCTCCTGCCTCTGACAACATTTTGACTGAGTAGAAAACCAATCTAACATGACAATCAAAATGTAGGACAAGGTCAAAAGTACATTGTGAGGTGGGTTGCCTGGTCACTCAAAATAATATGTAGTCCTCAGTATGTGTGACTTGTATGCACGTGCTAGAGAGGGTTTACAATAAAGTTGCTGTTACTGAAATGTTTTACAAGCCGTTCATGGGCAAGCATAACTACATCTAAACAAGCACTGACTTTGTAGATAATACTTATTTTATGCTTAAGCCTTTAAGAAAGCTTTAAAAGACTCTAGGAGCACCTTTTTCGGCATCTGACTTTTGGATAGGTCTACTTAAGTTTTGTGTTTCTGGACTTCATCACTGGCAGTTTTATATGGGGTTTTTTTCCGAATTAAGAAAGTTTGACATGCTTTTACTGCA